>NC_090371.1:8489770-8789770 GCF_036365525.1 Heterodontus francisci | reverse complement strand
CCACTAGCAGATCAGCTGATGTCAGGTTTACACAGCGATAAGTGGATATTACTGAAATTCAACAGCACTGACAGGTCTGGGATTGAAACTCAATCCATACAAGCGTATTCACCTACGGTTCAGGCAGTATTGTTCTAGAAGTCCCTTGGTTTCAAAGGACTACTTCTCAGATACTTACTGTACAGAGGAGGAGACTTGGCTCTGTGACTGCTCCTTCTGATCCTATTTAAAGAAAAAAAAAAGCATTAGAATTTTCCAGTAGTGTTTTGTCAGCCTGCTATGCCAAGCACTGGAGAACTAAATGGGTCATGTAGTAAAAGATAACCAGGACAGCATGCAAGAGGGGGCCGGCAGGATAGCCATAGGGAAAGTGTTTGTTTCAGGTATACACCCATAGTTCCATTTGAATTCTGATCAGTCCCCAGTAACCCAACGGAAAACTGCTTCTATATCATGGCCATTCAGTAATTTCAAGAGTGACTAATGATCACAGTAAAACTGAAATCTGGTTCTCCACGGGTAATTGGGTGAAAACTCCAGGACAACAATCTATGCTGCTCATCCTGTAGATGGTGCTTCCAGGTTGTAGCAAGCCTGAAATCTCAACACTTTAAAACAGCCTTTCTTTATCTTTGTAGGGCCCTGAACTGAACAGCGTCAACAAGGATGAACTCCTTCCACCTGGATTCAAATCTAAACTAGAATCATTGCATGGTTACAGCACAGAAGGCAGCCATTCGGCTCATTGTGTCCACGTCAGCTCTCTACAAGAGCAACTCAGATAGTTCCACTGTTCTCCGTAGCCCTGCAGATCTTCTCAGATAATTATCCAATTCTCTTTTGAAAGCCACAATTGAATCTGCCTCCACCACACACTCAGGCAGTACATTCCAGATCCTAATCAATTTTGCCAATCACCTTAAATTTGTGTTCTCTGGCTCACCACCCTCCTGCCAATGGTAACAGTTTCTCTAACTACTTTGTCCAGACCCATGATTTTGAACACCTCTATCAAATCTCCTCTTACCCTTCTCTTCTCTGAAGGAGAAGCCCAGCTTCTCCAATCTATCCTCATAACTGATGTCCAGCATCCATGGAACTATTCTCTTAAGTCTTTCCTGTACCCTCTCTAAAGCCTTCACATCCTTCCGAAAGTGTGATGCCAGAATTAGATGCAAGACTCCATTTGAGGCTGAACCAGTGCTTTTGTATTCCATGCCTCGATTTATAAAGTCCAGGTTCCCATATACCTTATTAACCGCTTTCTCAACGTGACCTGCCACCTTCAATGATTTGCGCACATATAGCCCAAAGTTCCTCTGCTCCTGCACCCCTTTAAAATTGCATCCTTTATTTTTTAATTGCCTTTCCTCGCTCTTCCTCCCAAAATGTATCACTTCACACTTCTCTGTGTTAAATTTCATCTGCCATGTGTCCACCCATTACACTAGCCCGTCTATGTCCTCGAAGTCTACTATCCTCCGTGCATCACAGAATAATGAGGAAAGTCTGCTCTCCATACCAGTTGAGTTGGGCACAGTTCAAACCTAGGTCCCATGAGATAGGAGGACACAGCACAAACCCAGCTCCCATTTGTTATCAGTTGACAAATGTTCAGAGGTTCTTGCCCTTTTCCCTGCCTCTCTACTTGCTTAAATCCTGTTACATCTCTAACTTTTTCCAGTTCTGATGAAAGCTCATCGACCTGAAACATTAACTTTGCTTCTCTCCCCATAGATGCTGCTGGATTTGCTGAGTATTTCCAGCGCTTTGTTTTTATTTCAGACTTCCAGCATTTTGCTTTTATTGGCCATTTCATAGATGGTCACAGATTAACTCTGGGTAACGCACATTGGGACCAAAAGCTCCATATTCCAGCCTTGTCCACCAGATTTCTACTCAACGTCCTCAAGACGATACTGTCGGGGGTACATTTTAATGTCCACAAATAACTGACCCAAGTAGAAATTGAGTTGCAAAACAAAGTACGCGGTTTGAGTACAGAACGCATTACAGCCAAACCCGACAGCCACACACACACTTTCACTGAATAGTGATCAAAAGACAGGGAATCTCCATAAATTCCAGCCCCAAATTTGTCCTGGCCAATCTCAGAACAAACATACGTACAAACATACAAATTAGGAGCAGTAGTACGCCACTTGGCCCGTCGAGCCTGCTCCGCCATTCAATAGGATCATGGATGATCTGATTGTAACCTCAACTCCACAGTCCCGCCTACCCCCAATAACCTTCCACCCTCTTGCTTATGAAGAATCTATCTACCTCTGCCTTAAAAATATTCAAAGACTCTACTTCTACTGCCTTTTCAGGAAGAGAGTTCCAAAGACTCACGACCCTCTGAGAAAACATTTCTCCTCATCTCTGTCTTAAACAGTGACCCCTAGTTGTAAATTCTCCCACAAGAGGAAACATCCTTTCCACATCAACCCTGTCAAGACCCTTCAACCTTATATGTTTCAATCAAGTTGCCTCTTACTCTTCTAAACTCCAGCGAATACAAGCCGCGCCTGTCCAACGTTTCCTCATAAGATAACTCGCCATTCCAGGTATTAGTCTAGTAAACCTTATCTGAACTGCTTCCAACGCATTTACATACTTCCTTAAATACAGGAGACCAATACTGTAAATTCCCCTTGCAATAAATGATAACATTCTATTAGCTTTCCTAGTTACTTGCTGTACCTGCATACTAACCTTTTGCAATTCATGCACTAAGACATTCAGATCCCTCTTCATCTCAGAGCTCTGCAACCTCTCACCATTTAGATAATATGCTTCGTTTTTATTCTTCCCGCCAAAATGGACAATTTTACCTTTTCCCACATTATACTCCATTTGCCAGATCTTTGCCCACTCACTTATCAATACCCCTTTGTAGCCTCATGTCCTCTTCACAACTTACTTTCCTACTTATCTTTGTGACATCAGCAAATTTAGCAACCATACCTTCGACCCCTTCAACCAAGTAATTTATATAAGTTGGAAAAAGTTGAGGCCCCAGCACAGATCCCTGTGGCACACCACTCGTTACATCATGCCAACCAGAAAATTACCCATTTATGCCTACTCTGTTTCCTTATAGCTAGCCAATCTTTTGTCCATGCCAAAATGTTACCCCCACACCATGAGCTTTTATTTTCCCCAGTCACCTTTGATGTGGCACCTTATCAAATGCCTTCTGGAAATCTAAGTACAGTACATCCACCGGTTCCCCTTTATACACAGCACATGTTACTTCTTCAAAGAACTCCAATACTAGTTTGATACTATCTGTAACTTTTTTAGTTAGCCACAGATGGTGGGTCCTCCCCTTGGAATTTTTCTTTCTCATTGGAATGTATCTATTCTGTGTATTCTGAAATATCCCCTTAAATGTCTGCCACTACATCTCTATAGACCTATCCCTTAACCTACTTTGTCAGTTCACTTTTGCTAGCTCTGCTTTCATGCCCTCATTTAATTTTAAAATACTAGTCTTAGATCCAGTCTTCTCTCCCTCAATATGAATGTAAAATTCAATCATATGATTACTGCTGCCTAGCACTGCCTTCACTATGAGGTCATTAATACTTAATAATTAGAACGTACCAATATCCAACCTTCCCTTTATCCCCAAAAAATGGGAACTCTCAACTATCATGCCCACTTCAGGTCCTCAAAATCAATTGTCACATGGACAAATGCAAGTTAATTAAGGAAAGCCAGCATGGATTTCTGAAGGGAAAATCATGTTTAAAACTAACTTGGAGTTTTTTGAGGAGGTAAGAGAGGATTGATGAGGGCAATGCTATTGATGTGGTCTACATAGACTTTCAAAAGGCATTTGATACAGTGCCACACAACAGACTTATGAGCAAACTTGTAGCTTATGGAATAAAAGGAACTGTAGCAACATGGATACGAAATTGGCTGAGCGACAGGAAACAAAGTAGTGGTTAATGGATGTTTTACGGGCTGGAGGAAGGTTTGTAGTGGAGTTCCCCAGGGATCAGTGTTGGGGCCCTTGCTTTTCCTGATATATATTAATGACCTAGACCATGGTGTACAGGGCACAATTTCTAAGTCTGCAGATGATAGGAAACTTGGAAGCATTGTGAACTGTGAGGAGGATAGTGTAGAACTTCAAAAGGACATAGACAAGTTGGTGGAATGGGCAGACAGGTGGCAGATGAAGTTCAATGCAGAGAAATGTGAAATGATTCATTTTGGTAGGAAGAACATGGAGACACAATATAAAATAGAGGGTACAATTGTAAAGGGGATGCAGGAGCAGAGGGACCTATGTACATAAGTCATTGACGGTGGCAGGACAGGTTGAGAGAGAGGTTAATAAAGCATACAGTATCCTGGGCTTTATTAACAGGGACAGAGAGTACAAGGGCAAGGAAGTTATGTTGAACTTGTATAAGACACAAATTCAGCCTCAGCTGGATTATTGTATCCAGTTCTGGGCGCCGCACTTTAGGAAAGACATGAGGGCATCGGAAAGAGTACAGAAAAGATACACGAGAATGGTTCCAGGGATGAGGGATTTCAGTTATGAAGATAGATTGGAGAAGTTGGGACTGTTTTCCTCGGAGAGAAGGCTGAGACGTGATTTGGTAGAGGTATTAAAAATCATGAGGGGTCTGGACAGAGTAGAGAGAAAGAAACTGTTCCCACTCCTGAAAAGATAGAGAACGAGAGGGCACAGATTTGAGATATTTGTTGAGAAGCAAAAGTGACATGAGGAAAAACTTTTTCACGCAGTGAGTGGTTAAGGTCTGGAATGCGCTGCCTGCCAACGTGGTGGAGGCAGGTTCAATTGAAGCATTCAAAAGGGAATTAGACAGTTATATGAAAAGGAAGAATGTGCAGGGTTATGGGGAGAAGGCAGGGGAATGGAACTGAAGGAATTGTTCTTTCAGAGAGAAAGTGTGGACACAACGGGCCGAATGGCCTCCTTCTGCACTGTAACGATTCTGTGATGCTACGAGCCTGGCCTCCACCCTGCCCATAGCACTGGTCAAAACCACTGACCATAACTCTTTGGGTCACCTTACCCTCTGACAAGGACACCCACATCCCAAGAAGGAGCTGTATCTTCCTTCCAAATTAATGCTGGTAAAACCAAAACCAGCGGTCTTTCAAATGAGATAAAATACTCCATCTCATTCTCAATGGATTTGCTCACCATATCTCTGCAACTTTTCCAACACTTTTGAAGCCAGCATACACTCTGCATCCTAACATCAGACTATTTTTTCCCCATCAGCAGCTGTTTTGTCAACCATCCTGTCCTTGAACACCCTCTTCAAATGCTCCATCACTACCTTGCTATCTCTTTCCTTGCTTAAGAATCATGCATTGATATGGCACCTTTCACATCCTCTGTACATCCTAAAGTGATCCATAGCCAAAAAGGTACTTCACAAGTGAAATTACTTTATATGCAAGAAAATACAGTAGTCAATTTTGGCACAGCAAGATGCCACAAACAGTAATGAGATAAGTAGCCATTTCATTTGTTTTTAGTACATTGATTGAGGGATAATGTTGGCCATGCTCCCCAAGAGAACCCTGCTCTCCCAATCTTCTTCAAAGAGTGCCACAGGATCATTTATGTCCATCTTATGGGACAGACAGAGCTTTGGTTTTAAGTCTCATCCAAAGTCACGGCCTCCAATACAGCACTCCCTCTGCACTGCACTGAAATGTCAGCATAGATTACGTGCTTCTGTTTGATTGTACCTTTGCGACCGCCCCTTACTTAAATTCCTACATTACACTTTCTGCAGCGTCAACCTTTTCCATTCCCTCCTCTTAGCTGTAGTTCAGTTGACACTCACACGTCTCGAGTCAAAAGATTAAGACTACAAAATCTAGGTTGACACTTCCAAGTGCAATACTGAGGGAGCATTGCACTGACGGAAGTACTATCTTTCGAATGAGACATTAAACTGAGGCCCCGTCTGCCCTCTCAGGTGGACATAAAGGTTCCCATGGGACTATTCTGAAGAGGTAATGGAGCTTTTTTCCTGGTGGCCTGCTCAATGATCTCTCTAAGCTGTGCAGCCATGCAGCAACCCGAAAGTTCTCACACAGGCCATACACAAATCGTGTTGGCACGGCTGTGCAAAAAGATTTAAAGGGTCCACACACTACGAAAATAAAAATCAGAGAACATTGGTCCTGGCCAATATTTATCCCTTAACTAACATCACAAACACATGACCTGGTCATTATCACATTGCTGTTTGTGGGACCTTACTGTACACAAATTTAACTGCTGTGTTTCTGACATTACAACAGTGACTATACTTCAGAAGTACCTCATTGGCTGTGAAGCGCTTTGGGGCTTCATGAAAGACACTATAGAAATGCAGGTTTTTATTTGTCCACCTTTTGACGCGTTCAACACTATTTCTCTACACGAGAAGTGCCATAGAAATAAGTTGCCGTACAGCTCAGTTACTCACTGCCTTCAACCAGCTTAAGTGCAGAATCTATGGATTCAGATTTACACCAGCACTGCCTTATGCTCTATCTACTGGAAAATAAACCACCTTGGGATTTACCAGCTGTTTGGGTATTTCCTTCTTCTGTCCCAGTAACATCATGGTCACCTGTCGGTGATTGATCTCTACCGGTGTGATGCTGTAAAATTCCACAAGTGCCACTGCAGCCTCTTTATAGGCCATTTCCAGGAAAGCCTATTTCAAAACAAAAAGTAGTTAACAGTCTTACAACACAGGCCTCAGTACTTGGAACTTCTTACCTCCCAGTCTTCCCTTCCTCTGTATCTTTAAACGCCAAGCTTACTGCCACCAAACCTCTACTTTGTAAAGTAATTACAGCACAGAAAGAGGCCATTCAGCCCAACAAGTGTGCACCGCCGTTTATGGTTCACATCAGCCTCTTCCCACCCCAATAGGTCCTTCTGTTCATTTCTTCATGTGCTTGCCTAGTTTTCCCTTACATGCATCTATGCTACTCACATCAAGCTTTCCCTGCGGTAGCGAGTTCCATATTTTCATCACTCTCCGGGTAAAGAAGTTTCTTCTGAATTCCCTATTAGATTTATTAGTGACCATCTTGTACTTATGGCCCTTAGTTCTTGCCCTGTCCTCAAGTGGAAACATTCTCTACGTCGACACCATCAAACCCTTTCACAATCTTAGGTCAAGCCTCAAACTTCTCTTTTCTAGAGAAAAGAGCCCTAGCCTGTTCAATCTTTCCTGACAGATCTCATCAAGAATACTTCTTGATTCACCTGATCTATCCTACTTTACAAACATGGTGTCCTGAAAACAGATCCTTTAATCACCAATCTTTCTTCCCTCTCCTGTCAATTCCTTTGCTGCAGAACATTCAGAAGTGGTGGTTACCCTCCTGCACACCACGCAAACAGCCACTGCAATCCTCAATAGGCGAGTAAGCCACTGTGAACTTTGAGAGATTGCCCGCAATCTCTTCAAACATGGGGAATATCGGTAGCCAATGTGAACCTGTCCTCGCCTGACATTCACACAAGTGTAGTTCTAACAAGGGGCTCTGGATAGTGATGAGGGGCATCAATCCTTGCCAATAGCCCTGTGGCACCGAACCCAGCTCTCATCACCCAGCTGACATCATCACAGGCTGAAAAAATGAACTCCAGATCATCATCTTTGGTTACAAATTGTACTTGAACCCAACAGAAAATCAAAAAGGCTTACTGAAGAGACTCAAAACATAGTTAATTCTATGCAAGGACAAGAGCATTCAGTTTCAAAAAATGTGCTAACATTTTGTTGTGTGTTAGTGGCAGGATCCAAAAATAGGTTTTGTGTTTTTGTTAGGGTGAGGTGGGGGGTAAGGGGGTAAAATAGATAAACTTACAATATAAATTAAGACTCTGCCTTCAATATTCACACCCTCCAATTTCTCCTTTGGTAGCAGGGAAGAAATATTGGGAGAGATTTCAAAGAAGTAACAACTTTTCTGTGCAACTTTACCTCATTTTTGCTGCGTACTAGCTTAATGCCTGCAACTTTTCCAAATGGCTGGGTCAGTTTCGAGATGTCTTCCTCAGTGTAGCCATCATGCGGCAGATCAGTAATGTGAACAACACGCCCACTCCTCCTCATTTCCTCCATCTTAAAAAGCAACACAACAGTTAGCCACCAATGGAACCAACAAGAACAGTCAGCCAGCACCCCCACCCAACACAAAGAGCCACAGCTCAACTGGATCAATTTAAATAAAACACAATGCCATATTATGTAGAACTAGCACTTTATGTAGCATCTCATTCAAAATACTGAAAGTGGCCCATTTTTCCCATTTTACAACTGGGACTCACCAGTTTTGCATTTGCCTCTTGTTGGGCATTAGGTTTCTCCACAGAGACAGCAGCCGCAGCAGTACCTACAGACATAGAACCCAGTGAGATCAAACCCAATTAACAGTCACAATCAAACTCAAATGTCTTGTATTCACTTTCAACAATGCATCAATGTCACCCAACTAGTTCACCAATATTCTTTAGGGGAGGAAACCGGTCATCCTTTCCCAGTCTGGTTTATATATGACTCCAGTCCCACACCAACCCGGTTGATATCTTAACCACCCTCTGAAATGGTCTACCAAGTTGAATCAAACTGCTACCAGCAGTTCAAGAATAAGACCCACCACCACCTTAAGGACAACTAGGGATAGGCAATAAATGCCAGCCTTGTTCAGAATGGATAAGAGTTTTAAATAATCTGTTCAGTTACAAATGGATGTTCTTGTACCATGCAGGTAGTTTCAGAGAAAAACAGGTTTATAACTACCGTTAGAGATAATATAAAAGGGGGCATGGTGGCGTAGTGATAATTTGACTGCTCTAGTAATCCAGAGGCCCACACTAATACCCTGGGGACATGGGTTCAAATCCCACCATGGTAGCTGTGGAATTTAAATTTAATTTGTTCCATTAATAATTAATAAAAAAATCTGGAATTGAAAGCTAGTCTCAGTAATGGTGCCATGAAAGCCATCGATTGTCATAAACACCCACCTGGTTCACCAATGCCCTTTCAGGAAGGAAATCTGCCATCCTTACCTGGTCTGGCCTACATGTCCCTCCAGACCCACAGCAACATGACTGACTCTTAACTGCCCCTTGAAATGGCCTAGCACCCACTCAGTTGTCAAGGGCAATTAGAACAAAGAACAGTACAGCACAGGAACAGGCCATTCTGCCCTCCAAGCCTGCGCCGATCTTGATGCCTGCCAAAACTAACACCTTCTGCACTTCCGGGGCCCGTATCCCTCTATTCCCTTCCTAGTCATATATTTGTCAAGATGTCTCTTAAACGTCGCTATCGTATCTGCTTCCACCACCTCCCCTGGCAGCAAGTTCCAGGCACTCACCACCCTCTGTGTAAAAAACTTGCCTTGCACACCCCCTCTAAACTTTGCCCCTCGCACCTTAAACCTATGTCCCCTAGTAACTGACTCTTCCACCCTGGGAAAAAGTTTCTGACTATCCACTCTGTCCATGCCGCTCATAACTTTTTAAACCTCTAAAATGGCGCCCCTCCACCTCCGTCGTTCCAGTGAAAACAATCAATCAGAGTTTTTCCAATCTCTCCTCATAGCTAATGCCCTCCAGACCAGGCAACATCCTGGTAAACCTCCTCTGTACCTTCTCCAAAGCCTCCACGTCCTTCTGGTAGTGTGGCGAACAGAATTGCACGCAATATTCTAAGTGTGGCCTAACTAAAGTTCTGTACAGCTGCAACATGACTTGCCAATTTTTATACTCTATGCCCTGACCGATGAAGGCAAGCATGCCGAATGCCTTCTTGACTACCTTATCCACCTGCGTTGCCACTTTCAGCGACCTGTGGACCTGTACATCCAGATCTCTCTGCCTGTCAATACTCTTAAGGGTTCTGCCATTTCCTGTATACTTCCCACCTGCATTAAACCTTCCAAAATGCATTACCTCACATTTGTCCGGATTAAACTCCATCTGCCATTTCTCCGCCCAAGTCTCCAACCGATCTATATCCTGCTGTATCCTCTGACAATCCTCATCATTATCCGCAACTCCACCAACCTTTGTGTCATCCGCAAACTTACTAATCAGACCAGCTACATTTTCCTCCAAATCAATTATATATACTACAAACGGCAAAGGTCCCAGCACTGATCGCTGCAGAACACCACGAGTCACATCCCTCCATTCAGAAAAACACCCATCCATTGTTATCCTCTGTCTTCTGTGCCCGAGCCAGTTCTGTATCCATCTTGCCAGCTCACCTCTGATCCCGTGTGACTTCACCTTTTGCACCAGTCTGCCATGCGGGACCTTGTCAAAGGCTTTACTAAAGTCCAAATAGACAACATTCACTGCCCTTCCCTCATCAATCATCTTCGTCACTTCCTCAAAAAACTCAATCAAATTAGTAAGACACAACCTCCTCTTCACAAAACCATGCTGTCTCTCCCTAATAAGTTCGTTTGTTTCCAAATGGGAGTAAATCCTGTCCTGAAGAATCCTCTCTAATAGTTTCCCTACCACTGATGTAAGGCTCACCGGCCTATAATTTCCTGGATTATCCTTGCCACCCTTCTTAAACAAAGGAACAACATTGGCTATTCTCCAGTCCTCTGGGACCTCACCTGTAGCCAATGAGGATGCAAAGATTTCTGACAAGGCCCCAGCAATTTCTTCCCTTGCCTCCCTCAGTATTCTAGGGTAGATCCCATCAGGCCCTGGGGACTTAATGCTTTGCAAGACACCCAACACCTCCTCCTTTTTGATAATGAGATGACAGACTATCTGCACTCCCTTCCCTAGGCTCATCATCCACCAAGTCCTTCTCCTTGGTGAATACTGAGGCAAAGTACTCATTTAGCACCTCACCCATTTCCTCTGGCTCCACGCATAGATTCCCATCTCTGTCCTTGAGTGGGCCAACCCTTTCCCTGGTTACCCTCTTGCTCTTTATATATGTATAAAAAGCCTTGGGAATTTCCTTAATCCTGTTTGCCAATGATTTTTCATGACCCTTTTTAGCCCTCCTAACTCCTTGCTTAAGTTCCTTCCCGCTGTCTTTATATTCCTCAAGTGCTTCATCTGTTCCTAGCCTTCCAGCCCTTACAATAGAGATGGGCAACAAATGCTGGTCTTGACAGCGAGGCCCACAAAAGAAGAAAGAATTTTTAAAAAGGAAGTGTCATCTGCTTTATAAGAGCAGGCATAGTAAACCTGCAGAATTTAGGTAGAGCTTAAGTTAATCTAAAGCAGTAACCACACATCACCTATTTTTGGGGCACGTTCATTCCGGGACAATAACACTAAGGAGTCAATAACCTGGGATGCTCCTACACTCCTGCCAGAGACCAATTACAGCTGAGGAGCACAGCACAACACAGGGAGTGTACTGTAGCGCAAGGAACTGAGGAAGGAAAGCAAATACTTGAACATATTTAATAAAAGGAATGTGAATCAAGCCCACAAAAAAATAAATTGCTACAGCTCCAACCACAGTGGGATAATAGATGGATTCCAGACCCTGCCAGTTTTAGACATTTTTGTGACTGTTGAGACGTTTTCCATCACTTTTCAAATTCTTTAAGTGGCTAACTGTTGCTGGAATGTGGACTTGGGACACTGGGAATCTTCAGATGCCATGTTCAAACAGCCAGCCTTTGAGCATCACAGCTGAACCCAATGCTATCCTCATTTAAGGCATCATCACCAGGTGATCTTTTCTTGGCCTACTCAGAGATGACACAAATTGTAGCACCCCTCCTACTGCCTCGAATGAGACTGGCAAACTCAGCAGAGAACAAGGATCAAGCCTACAACCACCTAATCGATGGCATTACTTTAAATCATTTTTAATACTGTAGATGCTTTTATTTCTATGTTTTAGTGGTTAAAACAGTACTCAGAGTCATAGAGTTATACAGCACAGAAACAGGCCCTTCGGCCCATCATATCTGTGCCGACCATCAAGCACCTATCTAATCCCATTTTCCAGTACTTGGCCCGTAGCCTTGTATGCTATGGCATTTCAAGTGCTCATCTAAATACTTCTTAAATGTCGTGAGGGTTCCTGCCTCTTCAGGCAGTGCATTCCAGGTTCCAACCACCCTCTGGGTGAAATTTATTTTCCTCAAATCCCCTCTAAACCTCCTGCACCTTACCGTAAATCTATGCCCCCGGTTATTGATCCCTCCGCTAAGGGAAAAAGTTTCTTCCTATCTAACCTATCAATGCCCCTCATAATTTTGTACACCTCAATCACATCTCCCCTCAGCCTTCTCTGCTCTAAGGAAAAGGACCCCAGCCTTTTCAGTCTCTCTTCATAGCTGAAATGCTCCAACCCAGGCAACATCCTGGTGAATCTCCTCTGCACCCTCTCCAGTGCAATCGCATCCTTCCTATAGTGTGGTGACCAGAACTGTACACAGTACTCCAGCTGTGGCCTAACTAGCCAGAGTTATAGAGTTATACAGCTCCATCATATATCTGCTCTTATATTCTATGACTCGGCTAATAAAGGCAAGTATTCCATATGCCTTCAAAACCACCTTATCTCCCTTTGCTGCTGCCTTCAGTGATCAATGGACAAGTACACCAAGGTCCCTCTGACCCTCTGTACTTCCTAGGGTCCTACCATCCATTGTATATTCCCTTGCCTTGTTAGTCCTCCCAAAATGCCTCATCTCACACTTCTCAGGATTAAATTCCATTTGCCACTGCTCCACCCATCTTACCAGCCCATCTATATCGTCCTGTAATCTAAGGCTTTCCTCCTCACTATTTACGACACCAATTTCCATGTCATCTGCGAACTTACTGATCATACCTCAATTATTCACGTCTAAATCATGAATGTACAACACAAACAGCAAGGGTCCCAGCACCCAATCCCTGCGGTACACCACTGGTCACAGGCTTCCACTCGCAAAAACTGAATTATACTTTTAGTAAGCAATAAAACAATACTCCCTACAGGAATCATGTATAAGAATCATGGTAACGAAACAAGAGTGCTAGAAGCTTACAACATACACTTAGCAATACGTTGGTCTAAGTCTCATTTATCCTTTTGGCCAATGTGCAACATGATAAAGGATCAAAAATAAACAACAGATAAAAAGCACACTTTCACAACAGAACTTTGCAGTGTACACAGTTAGGTTTAAATTTCAGCCTGCAACAAGGAACAGAGGAAACAGGAGGCCATTTAGCCCCTCAAGTTTGTTCCGCTATTCGATGAGATCATGGCTGACTGGCGACCTAACTCCATATACCCGCCTTTGCCCTATATCCCTCTACCGCTGTTGTTCACAAAAATCATCAATCCCAGATTTAAAATTAACAATTGATCAAATATCGTTTGTAGAAGAGTGTTCCAAACCCTTAACACCCTTTGCCTGTAAGAAGGGTTTCCTAACTTCACTCCCGAAAAGTTGGGCTCTAATTTTTCAACTATGCCCCCTAGTCCTAGAATCCCCATCAAGTGGAAATAGATTTTTTTAATTCATTCCTGGGATTTGGGCGTCACTGGCTAGGCCAGCTTTCATTGCCCATCCCTAATTCCCCTCGAGAAGGTGGTGGTGAGCTGCCTTCTTGAACCGCTGCAGTCCAGTCCATGCGGGGTAGGTACACCAATAGTGCTGACGGAAGGGAGTTCCAGGATTTTGACCAAGCGACAGTGAAGGAACGGTGATATAGTTCCAAGTCAGGATGGTGTGTAGCTTGGAGGGGAACTTGCAGGTGGTGATATTACCATGCATCTGCTGCCCTTGTCCCTCTAGTTGGTAGAGGTTGCTAAGGTTGGAAGGTGCTAAGGAGCCTTGGTGCATTGCTGCATCTTGTAGATGGTACACACTGCTGCCACTGTGCGCCGGTGATGGAGGGAGTGAATGTTTGTGGATGGGGTGCCAATCAAACGGGCTGCTTTGCCCTGGATGGTGGTCGAGCTTAAGTGTTGTTGGAGCTGCACCCATCCAGGCAAGTGGAGAGTATTCCATCACACTCCTGACTTGTGCCTTGTTGATGGTGGACAGACTTTGGGGAGTCAGGAGGTGTGCTACTCGCCGCAGGATTCCTAGCCTCTGACCTGCTCCTGTAGCCAGGTTTTTATATGGCTACTCCAACTCAATGGTAACCCCCAGGATATTGATAATGGGGGATTCCGCGATCGTAATGCTATTGAATGTCATGGGGAGATAGTTAGATTCTTTCTTGTTAGAGATGGTCATTGCCTGGCACTTGCGTGGCACAAATGTTATTTGCCACTTACCAGCCCATGCCTGGATATTGCCCAGGTCTTGCTGCATTTCTACAAGGACTGCTTCAGTATCTGAGGAATTGTGAATGGTGCTGAACATTGTGCAGTCATCGCAAACATCCCCACTTCTGACCCTATGATTGAAGCAGCTGAAGATGGTTGGGCCTAGGACACTACCCTGATGAACTCCTACACAGGTCTTCAGTACTATTGTCGGAATGTTGTCAGGGCCCATAGCCTTTGCAGTATCCAGTGCCTTCAGTCATTTATTGATATCACATGGACTGAATCGAATTGGCTGAAGACTGGCATCTGCGATTGTGGGGGCTTCAGGAGGAGGCAGAGATGGATCATCAACTTGGCACTTCTGGCTGAAGATTGTTGCAAGTGCTTCAGCCTCATCTTTTGCACTGATGTGCTGGGCTCCTCCATCATTGAGGATGGGGATATTTGTGCAGCAACCTCATCCAGTTGTTTAATTGTCCACCACCATTCACGACTGAATTTGGCAGGAATGCAGAGTTTAGATCTGATCCGTTGGTTATGGGATCGCTTAGCTCTATCATATGCTGCTTACGCTGTTTGGCATGCAAGTAGTCCTGGGTTGTAGCTTCACCAGGTTGACACTCATTTTTAGGTATGCCTGCTGCTTCTCCTAACATGCCCTCCTGCACTCTTCATTGAACCAGGATTGATCCCCTGGCTTGATGGTGATGGTAGAGTGGGGGATATGCCAGGCCATGAGGTTACAGATTGTGGTCGAGTACAATGCCTCTGCTGCTGATGGCCCACAGCGCCTCATGGATGCCCAGTTTTGCATTGCTAGATGTGTTCGAAATCTATCCCATTTGGCACGGTGGTAGTGTCACACAACACGGTGGAGGGTATCCTCAATGTGAAGACGGGACTTCATCTCCACAAGGACTGTGCGGTGGTCACTCCTACCAATATTGTCATGGAGATACATCTGCAACAAGTAGATTGGTGAGGACGAGGCCAAGTATGTTTTTCCCTCTTGTTGGTTCCCTCACCACCTGCCGCAAACCCATGTCCTTTAGGACTCAGCCAGCTCAGTCTCCATCTATCCTATCTGTTCCCTTTAATATCTTGGACTAGTTATCTGATCTCAGTCAGGGCAGCAGCTGAGGTACAAGAACATGTTTCAGTATCACAGGGCTTAAGGGAGAGGGAGGGGGAAAAAAAAAACAGCCAGATCTCCCAGTCCTGATCAACAATCAGGAACCTGTGCTGTAAACCATGTGAGTGTATAATCATCAGCCGAGCAGCAGTGATGCCTCCCTGGAGGAACAGCCTCCCAACACTCAGGACCACGGCTTATATATGCAGAACAGCTATTAGAGGAATGTTCCAGAGCATTACTGGGATTGGGAAATGGACCCTAATAAGAATCAGTCGTTTCAGAAGACGAAAAGAAATGGCTACAAAAAAAAAACTTTCAGGAAGTGTTCTACCCCATGAAAGTTACATCAATGAGAGGTACAAGCAACAAATTTCTGGTGAATGTTTCAACCAAACTGAAGTAAAGCCAGAATCAAAGGTGTGAAGGGCACATTTTCTTTGCTTTGTAAGTCAGTCACACCCATGAGTCAGACTTTACCAGCACACATGACACAACTAGACACATGCCAATGTAAAACAAAAATAAAATGTGCATTAGATGGAGGCTACAATACCTGCAGCACCTTTTGCCATAGCAATGGGTTTTTTGGTGGCTAGAGTCCGCTTCATAACCTTCTGATTTGCAGGCTTTTGATCTGTCAACTGGCTTGTAGCAGGCTTCTGGTTGGAATTCTTAGCAGGTAATTTCTTCTGGAGTTTGCGCTTGGGGCTGGGCTTGCGTGGGCTGGGCTTGTGTGGGCTCGAATGCTTGGGGCTTAACTTGGGTTTATGTGGGCTCACACGTCTAGGTTTGGACCTGTGAGGACTCGACCGCCTTGGGCTTGGCCTTGGTCTGTGTGGGCTGGTGCGCCTGGGGCTGGATCTGGATCGGTGTGGGCTGATGCGCCTTGGACTAGATCTAGAACGGTGCGGACTGGTGCGCCTTGGGCTTGCCCTGCGAGGGCTCGAACGCCTAGGGCTGGACCTCCGTGGGCTTAAACGCCTGGGACTGGATCTGTGAGGGCTCATGTGCCGGGGGCTTAGACGCTTTGGACTCATCCGGGTTGAACTGAAGGGTACAGAGGCCTGTTCTGTGATGGTCGGTTCTTTCTCTTTCTTCGCAAGATCCTCTCTGTGTAAAATAAAATGAAAAGTGAATTCAAACTGCAAACAATTTAGCACACTGTCTGTATTGAGAAAACTACAGTCACACGTCTTTTAAATACAGCTGAAATCTTTTCAGAGTCTACAGCACAGGAGGTCAATCAGCCCATCGTGGCTGCATTGGCTCTTGAAAGAGTTATGCAAGTAGTCTCACTCCCCTGCTCTATCCCCAAAGCCCTGGAAGTTTTCGCCCCTTCAAGTATTTATTCAATGCCTTTTTGAATGTTACGGTTGAATCTATTTCCACTGCTCTTTCAAGCAATACATTCCAAATCACAACTTGCTTCTTTTAGAGTCAGAGTTAAACAGCACAGAAACAGGCCCTTCGGCCCATCAAGCACCTAACTATTCTAATCCCATTTTCCAGCACTTGGCCCGTAGCCTTGTATGCTATGGCGTTTCAAGTGCTCATCTAAATACTTCTTAAATGTTGTCATGGTTACTGCCTCTACCACCTCTTTAGGCAGTGCTTTCCAAGTTCCAACCACCCTCTGGGTGAATTTTTTTCCCCTCAAATCCCTCTAAACCTCCTGCACCTTACCTTAAATCTATGCCCCTGGTTATTGACCTCTCCGCTACGGGAAAAAGTTTCTTCCTATCTAACCTATTAATGCCCCTCATAATTTTGAATACCTCAATCATATCTCCCCTCAGCCTTCTCTGCTCTAAGGAAAACAACCCCAGCCTTTTCAGTCTCTCTTCATAGCTGAAACGCTCCAGCTCAGGTAACATCCTGGTGAATCTCCTCTGCACCCGTTCCTGTGCAATCACATCCTTCCTACAGTGTGGTGACCAGAACTGTACACAGTACTCCAGCTGTGGCCTAACTAGCATTTTATACAGCTCCATTATAACCTCCCTGCTCGTATATCCTATGCCTCGGCTAATAAAGGCAAGTATCCCATTTGCCTTCCTAACCACCTTATCTACCAGTCCTGCTGCCTTCAGCGAACTATGGACAAGTACGCCAAGGTCCCTCTGACCCTCCGTACTTTCTAGGGCCCTACCATCCATTGTATATTTCCTTGCCTTGCTGATCCTCCCAAAATGCCTCACCTCACACTTCTCAGGATTAAATCCCATTTGCCACTGCTCCGCCCATCTTACCAGCCCATCTTTATCGTCCTGTAATCTAAGGCTTTCCTCCTCACTATTTACGACACCACCAATTTTCATATCATCTGCGAACTTACTGATCATACCTCAATTATTCACGTCTAAATCATTAATGTACACTACAAACAGCAAGGGTCCCAGCACCGATCCCTGCGGTACACCACTGGTCACAGGCTTCCACTCGCAAAAACAACCCTCGACCACCGCCTTCTGCCTACTGCCACTAAGCCAATTTTGGATCCAATTTGCCAAATTGCCCTGGATCCTATGGGCTCTTACTTTCTTAACCGACCTCCCATGTGGGACCTTATCAAAAGCCTTACTGAAGTCCATACAGACTATATCAACTGCTCTACCCTTATCTACACATTTCGTCACCGCCTCAAAAACTTCGATCAAGTTAATCAGACACGATCTCCCCCTGACAAAGCCATGCTGACTATTCCTGATTAATCCCTGCATCTCCAAGTGGAGATTAATCCTGTCTCTCAGAAATTTTTCCAATAATTTCCCAACCACTGATGTTAGACTCACTGGCCTGTAATTACTTGGTTTATCCCTGCTACCGTTCTTAAATAATGGTACCACATTCGCTATCCTCCAATCCTCTGGTACCTCTCCTGTGGCCAGAGAGGATTTGAAAATTTGTGTCAGAGCCCCTGCAATCAAGGTATGTGATGGGGTGGGCAAGGAATCACTGATCCTGTCAAAATTAGCCATCACCTGTACTGTTCCATGTCCCTACTCAGGTTTGTGTCCTTGACCTTAATCAGTTTAATTCCATCACTGGCCTGCTCACAACGGAATAGCCATGGAGTAATTTACAGAAATGGGTGATAGGTTATCTCAGACAGAATGTGACTGAAGACCTTGTAGAACAGATTAGACAAGAAACTGGAGGTGATTGCTCTTGTTCAGGGAGAGGAGCTAGAGCTAATAATGGAGTCAAAACCACTGAAACATGTTTGCTGTCAGTGATGGGCTGCCTGTGGTACAGCAGAGCTGAAAATAATCAAATAATGAACGTAAATTGCTGTGGGACTGGGGCAAGCTGTAAATACCAAGTCAAGTTTACTGTCTCCAAGGGAACTGTCAGAGGAGTAAAAAGAGAAACTGAGGGCAGTCACATGTTTGGATGTAGTTTTGTTTTGAGGTGTCAAGCGACCGGAAGAGCTTAGTAAGTGCAAGAAATAACTGACAGCACATTGTTGGTAGTCTTGGGTTTTCGTCTAACTTGACCATTTCTATACTACATCCATTGCAATAACTAACAAGGTCAAGGAAGCCATTTTAATACTAACATGTAAGGAAGTAATAACAGGACACTTAGAAAGTCAAAACGCAATCTATCAGAGTCAGCATGGTTTTATGAAAGGTAAATCGTGTTTGACTAATTTGCTAGAGTTCTTCGAAGATGTGACAAGTAAAGTGGATAATGTGGATCCTGTAGATGTAGTCTATCTGGACTTCCAGAAGGCATTTGATAAGGTGCCGCACAAACGGTTAATACACAAGATAAGATCACATGGGGTTAGGGGCAATTTATTAGCTTGGAGAGGGGATTGGCTAACCAACAGAAAACAGACAGTAGGGATAAATGGGTCCTTTTCTGGTTGGCAAATGTAACTAGTGGAGTGCCACAGGGTTCGGTCCTCGGGTCCCAACTATCTACAATCTAATGACTTGGATGCAGGGATAGAAGGTACTATAGCCAAATTTGCAGATGGCACTAAAATAGGTGGGACAGTAAGTTGCAATAAAGAAATAAGAAACTTACAAATGGATATGGATAGGTTAGGTGAATGGGCCAAAATTTGGCAGATGGAGTTTAAATGGATAAGTGTGAGGTTATCCATTTTGGTCGGAAGAAAGGCAAATTATCTAAATGGAGAGAAACTTCAGAGTGCTTTGGTGCAGAGGGATCTGGGTGTCCTCGTGTTGCAGAAAACTAGTATGCAGGTGCAGCAAGTAATAAGGAAGGTAAATGGAATTTTGGCATTTATTGCTAAAGGAATAGAGTATAAAAGTAGGGAACTGCTGCTGCAACTGTACAACGCATTAGTGAGACCGCACCTGGAGTATTGCGTGCAGTTTTGGTCCCCTTACTTGACGGGGGATGTAATTGCATTGGAGGCAGTTCAGAGGTGGTTCACTAGATTGATTCCAGAGATGAGGGGTTTGTCTTATGAAGAGAGATTGAGCAGTTTAAGCCTTTACTCTCTGGATTTTAGAAGAATAAGGAGATCTAATTGAGGTACATATGATTATTAAGGGGATTGACAAAGTAGACGTAGAGAGGATGCTTCCTCTGGTGGGGCAATCTAGAGGAGGAGGTCATAGTTTTAGGATAAGGGGTAGCAGATTTAAAACAGAAATGAGGAGAAATTACTTCTCTGAAAGGGTCGTGAGCCTGTGGAATTCACTACCCCAGAGTGCGGTGGATGCCAGGACATTTGAGTAAATTTGAGATACACAGATTTTTAATTAGTAATGGGTTGAAAGATTATGGAGAATGGGCAGAAAAGGGGAGTTGAGGCAGAGATGAGATCAGCCATGATCGTATTGAATGGCGGAGCAGGCTCGAGGGGCTGAATTGCCTACTCCTGCTCCTAGTTCTTATGTTCTTGTGTGACTAAAGATGCCATTTTGTATTGTTTGTCTTCCGTATTAAATAATAACCCGTAACAAAACAGATGATTAATTATAACTTAATCAATGAGTCAAAAATCATTTTAGTAAGAGTGAATTTTCATTTAAAGTTTATTACATTTAATTACAATAAGTTTCTCTGTGTGGGAAAACAGAGTTTCATCTAAGTCTGTTCAAACAATGGGACCTTTTGGATCCCTGATAAATCCCCATGGAATAGTACATCATGGCCTTGTGGAGTCTGGCTTTAATCAACAGAGGGATTGTTTAAGAACAATTATCTGACAGGCGAAACATACCACATGGCCTAGGCCTACGTGCAAAACTATAGTTTGTTTAATTACAGAGTTATTGTTGTGAAGCCTGTCACGGTTGAATGGTCCAGTGTCTGGAGCTGTGTATGGACACAAACTCCCTGGCCATTCAAAAACTTATCAACTACACCTGATTCATAAAACAACTGTCAGAGCCTTCAGCCTTGAGTTCAGCGTAAATCTGTAGGATCTACTAACTCCAGACATGGATGGATCTCTGTAGCAGCTTGGTTTGACAAATCATGCAGGTTTACTGTAGGATCCATTGGTACAAAATGTCTAATGACACTATCAAAGAGGCATTAGTGGGCACAAAGTCAGCTCTCTTTGCTGTCTTGGCCATGAGACCCCAGTTTGATCACAAGATAGCAGCTCAGGTTCTGTTTCTCTGAACTAGGATTAGTGGAAGGGAGGGGGAGGGGTGGTGGTGGTCAGGAAATTGAGTCTGGTTTCCAGTCCTTACTTGTCATCCAGTGATCCCTTTTCTGGAAAAGCAGATGTATGGACACTGGGTAAGAGCAGGATTTGGCAGCTATCACAATGACTCCCTCCTCAATAGCCCAGTTTACACTCACCGTCTCATACACAAAGAGGAACTCAAGAGCTTCTTGAGGAATCATACCTCACTTTCAGATGAATTAAGACCCAGAGGAAGTGGATTGAGGAGAGATGAGGATAAATCTGGGGCCTTGGGAGATCGGAAGCTAACACAGATCAGTGAGGATAGGGGTGATGGGTGAACAGGATAGGATGTAAGCAGATTTTTAGATGAATTAGAGACAAGGCACGAATAAAGGATTCAGTGGCAGATGGGCTCGGGTGAAGCAGAAATGGTTGCTGTCATGGAGACGGAAGGTGCAGTCTTCGTGATGGAGAGAAAATGGGGTTGTAAGTTTAGTTTAGGGAGCGAGGTTACAAAAATATCTGGTGCAACCCGAGAGTGGCAAGAGCATGGAACTTGCGGCAAAGGTCGAAGATGACTGGTTTGGCCTTTTCAATGTGGAAGCTGACCCCATGTCCGTGGAAAATGACGCTAAAACACAAAACATGGATAAGGTAGAGGAGAGAGCAACAGATGGATCCTCAGGGTTCTTGTGAAGCGATGGAGCAGAGGTCAAAAGGGGCGTATCATCAAAGGCATCAGAAGAGGAAGAGCAGAAATTATAGGCTTCCACCCCCACAAAACTTGGGCTGTATCTGGAGTCAGGACTTTGAGTTGTGCAACATAGGATGGAGTGTTGGTTGTGGTAGTGCTAGGGGAGGTTTGATTATTTTAAAGGGATCACTAAAAAAAAGGTGAATTACACATGACAGCAAAATATACTTTAAGTGTGGTATCTTGTATAGCAAATGGATAATATACTAAATGTTTTCTATGTTCAATGAACAATAAACCCACACCAGTCACATTGTGTCCCTTCACTGCAGGCATCCCACCACCAGTGCACAACTTGAAAATGACTTCCAACACAAGAAAGTCCCTAAAGTACAACAGTGAACATCCAACTCGATATCTCAAAACCCATCACAAATGTTCAAAGCTCAAAGGCTCCAAAACACCTCTCCCTGTAAAAACAGGAGAGAACTTTGTAAAATGGAACCTACTTCTTTGGAGGAACAGCATCTGGGTCCCAATCTGGATACCTGCAACATAAAACATTTAAAACTTTATTAGGAGTGACTGCAACAGGCATTGCACCTGCAGGTGCTGCACTTCACGCCAGAGCACCCTAATAATTAGCTTCCAGCACTAGCTTTTAGGTTCACAGTAGATGGCATTGTATTCCAAATGCAAACAAGAGAATGAAAGCAACTTGGAGAATAGAGTTCTCCTTTTAAGCTCTACTTTACAGAGATCGAGATCAGCTTGTTCTTGTCCAGATGTAGTTGCGGTTTATTAATTCTTAGGGCGTGGACGCCATTGACAAAGCTGGAAATTATTGCCCATCCTAAGTTTAATACATCTGAGTCACTTGCTCGACCACCTCAGGAGATCACATATAGACCGAGAGCAGGCAAAGACAGCAGGTTTCTTTCCCTAAAGCACGTTTGTGAACCAATTGGGTTTTAAAAAAAAATCAGACAGCTTCATGGTTACTTTTTACTGATGTCAGCTTATCCCCCCTGGTTTCACTTCAACTGAACTCAAATTTTCAGCCGTATATGGTGAGACATGATCTCATGTTCTCTGAATTATTAGTCCAGGCCTTTGGATTACTGGTCCAGTAACAACCATTATACTACAATTAATCTGACTAAAGAAATCTCTGGAAATAAACATGTGCTCATTTCTCCCTATACATTGTAAAGGAGAGCCAAGGAGAAGGTTAGATAGATACTGGTCGTCTTCTTCTTTGGCACCCATTGTCTCTCGAGACAAGGAGAAGTGCCAAGAGGTGGTCAGTGGTTGGTGAAGCGGCGCCTGGAGTGGCTTTAAGGGCCAATTCTAGAGTGACAGACTCTTCCACAGGCGCTGCAGATAAAATTGGTTGTCGGGGCTGTTACACAGTTGGCTCCCTCCTTGCGCTTGTCTTTTTTTCCTGCCAACTGCTAAGTCTCTTTGACTCACCACTCTTAGCCCCGCCTTTATGGCTGTCCGCCATCTCTGGCGATCGCTGGCAACTGACTCCCACGACTTGTGGTCAATGTCACAGGACTTCATGTCGTATTTGCAGACGTCTTTAAAGCGGAGACATGGATGGTAGATAGGTCTGATACCAGTGACGAGCTCACTGTACAATGCATCCTTGAGGATCCTGCCATCTTCCATGCGGCTCACATGGCCAAGCCATCTCAAGCACTGCTGGCTCAGTAGTGTGTATATGCTGGGGATATTGGCCGCCTCAAGGACTTCTGTGTTAGAGATACAGTCCTGCCACCTGATGCCAAGGATTCTTCGGAGGCAGCAAAGATGGAATGAGTTGAGACGTCGCTCTTTGCTGACATACGTTGTCCAGGCCTCGCTGCCGTAGAGCAAGGTACTGAGGACACAGGCTTGAAACACTCCGACTTTTGTGTTCCGTGTCAGTGCGCCTTTTTCCCACACCCTCTTGGCCAGTCTGGACATAGCAGCGGACACCTTTCCCATGCGCTTGTTGATTTCTGCATCGAGACAGGTTACTGGTGATAGTTAAGCCTAGGTAGGTGAACTCTTGAAGCACTTCCAGAGCGTGGTCGCTGATATTGATGGATGGAGCATTTCTGACGTTCTGTCCCATGATGTTCGTTTTCTTGAGGCTGATGGTTAGGTCAAATTCATTGCAGGCAGCCGCAATCCTGTCGATGAGTCTCTGCAGACACTCTTGTGTGGGATGTTAATGCAGCATTGTCAGCAAAGAGGAGTTCCCTGATGAGGACCTTTCGTACTTTGGTCTTTGCTCTAAGACGGGCAAGGCTGAACTACCTGCCATCTGATCTTGTGTGGAGGAAAATTCCTTCTGCTGAAGACTTGAACGTATGAGAGCAGCAGCAGTGAGAAGATGATCCCAAACAGTGTAGGTGCGAGAACACAGCCCTGTTTCATGCCACTCAGGATAGGAAAGGGGTCTGATGAGGCACCGCTATGCTGAATTGAGCCTTTCATATTGTCGTGGAATGAGGTGATGATACTTAGTAGCTTTGGTGGACATCCGATCTTTGCTAGTAGTCTGATGATACCACGTCTGCTGACTAGGTCAAAGGCTTTGGTGATACATTTCTTATTCGTACGTGTTTTAAAAAGAGGATGCATTTTCAAAATGACAAATTTGTTAAGAGAATGGAATACATTTAACATCCAGGTAGTGTAGTGGTTCTGTATGATAGTATTCCAGGGGCTAAGATTAATAATCCAGACCATACGTGTTCAAATCCTGTGGCCATTTGAGAACTGAATTAAGTTAAGGAGAAAAAAATCTGTAAACAGTAAAAGTGGTCTATAGGGGGGAAAAAAAAAACTTGCCAACCTTACCCGATCTGGCCCATATGTGGCTCACCTATCACGGCTCCTAACCGTCCTAGCAAGCTACTGTTCATCAAACAGCAAATGAGGAAGAGCAATGAAGGACAGCCTTCCCAATGACACTCTCATTGCAAGAATTAATTTTCTTTTGAATAAGCACTTTCAGTACAGAATATAAAAGTCTCTCCCCTTTTTCAAGCAGTTGACTTAATCCCACATTACTGTCCAGAAAGCCCATACAAATCCACACTAGCCCCCATGTGGCTTAGGCAAGGTTATCAGCAATCTGTAACTCACCCAAATCTGTTTTAATCATGCATGGGATGTGGGCATCACTGGCAAGGCCAGCATTCACTTCCCATCCCTAACTGCCTTGAACAGCTGCAGTCCATCTAGTGCGGATACACCCACAGTGCTGTTAGGGAGGGAGTTCCAGGATTTTGATTCAGCAACAGCGAAGGAACAGCGATATAGGTTCAAGTCAGGATAGCATGTGGCTTGGAGGGGAACTTGCAGATAGTGTTCCCATGCATCTGCTGCCCTTGCCCTTCTAGATGGAAGAGGTTGCGGGTTTGGAAGGTGCCGTCAAAGGAGGCTTGGTGATTTGCTATAGTGCATTTTGAAGAGATACACACGGCAGTCAAAGTGTGCTGATGGTGAGAGAGCAAATGTTTAAGATGGTAGATGAAGTGATCAAGCGGGCTGGTGTTGAGCTTCTTGAATGTTGTTGAAGCTGCACTCATCCAGGCAAGTGTGGAGTATTCCATCACATTCTTGACCTGTGACCTGCAGATGCTGGACAGGCTTTGGGGAGTCAGGAAACGAGTTACTCACCACAGAATTCCCAGCCTCTGACCTCCTCTTGCAGTCAAAGAATTTATTTGGCAGGTCCAGTTAAGTTTCTGGTCAACGATAACCCCCAGGATGTTGATAGTGGGGAATTCAGCAATGGCAATCATAGACTGGTTACACCACATCAACTGCATTACCCTCATCAACCGCTTGATAATTTCAGCGAAAAAGTCAATCAAATTAGTTAACTACGATTTGCCTTTAACAAATCCATGCTGGCTTTCCTTAATTCATCCACATTTGTTCCAAATGACAGTTGATTTTGTCCTGGATTATTGTTTCTAAAAGCTTTTTCATGCTGTTGAACGTCAAGGGAGATGGTTCAATTCTCTCATGTTTGAGATGGTCATTCATGCCACGCAGGTGCCAGGCAATGTTACTAGCCACTTATCAGCTCAAGCCTGAATGTTATCCAGGTCTCGCTGCATTTGGGCACAAACTACTTCAAGTATCCAAGGAATTGCGAATGATACTGAAAACTACAAACATCAGCAAACATTCCCACTTCTGACCTTATGATGAAGTCATTGATGAAGCAACTGAAGATGGCTGGGTCTAGGACACTACATAGGAAATAGGAGGAGTAGGTCATTCGGCCCCTCGAGCCTGCTCTGCCATTCAACTAGACAATGGCTGATCTACTGAACGCTTTTTTCCTGCACTATACCCATATCCCTTGATAGCTAAAAATCCATGGAGCTCTGTCCTGAAGAACTCCTGCAGTGATGTCCTGGGACTGAGATGACTGGCCTCCAATCAACCACAACCATGTTCCTTTGAGTTGGGTATGACTCCACCCAGTAGACAGTTTTCCCCTTGATTTCCATTGACTTTGATTTTGCTAGTGCTCCTTTGATACCACACTTGGACAAATTCTGCCTTGATGTCAATGACAGTCGCTCTCTCCCTCAGCTCTGGTCCATGTTTGGACCAAGGCGGGAATGAAGTCTAGAGCCAAGTTGTGCTGGCAGAATCCAAAAAGAGCACTAGTTATTGGTGAGTAAGTGCTGCTTGATAGCACTGTTGGTGACACTTTCCATCACTTTGCTGATGATAGAGTAGACTGATGGGGCAGTAATTGGCCAGATTGGATTTGTCCTGCTTTTTGTGGACAGGGTATATATGGACAATTTTCCACACAGTCCGGTAGATGAGAGTGTTGTTGCTGTACTGGAACAGCTTGGCTAGGGACGCAGCTAGTTTTGGAGCACAAGTCTTCAGGACTACAACTGGGATATTGTCAGGGCCTTTGCTGTATGCAGTGCGTTCAAGCGTTTCTTGATATAACATGGAGTGAATCGAATTGGCTGAAGACTGGCATCTGTGATGCTGGGAACCTCAGGAAGAAACGGAAAAGGATCATCCACTCGGCATTCCCGGCTGAAGATAGCTGCAAATGTTTCAGCCTTGTCTTTTTCACCGATGTGTTGGTCTCCTCAATCATTGAGGATAGGTTGTTTAATTGTCCACCACCATTCACGACTGGATGTGGTAGGAATGTAGAGCTTTGATCTATTAGACATTTCTCTAGAAGTTTGATACAACTGGCTTGCTAGGCCATTTCAGGCGGCAGTTAAGAGTCAACTACTTTGCTGTGGATCTGGAGTCACATGTAGTCTAGACTGGGTAAGGACGGCGATTACCTTCCCTGAACGAGATAGGTTTTTACAACAATCTGGTAGTAAAATGATCACTACCAAGATTATCTTTTGATTCCAGATTTATTAATTAATTGAATTTAAATTTCCCCAGCTGCATGGCTGGATTTGAACTTGTGACTCCGGAGCATCAGCCTGGGCTCTGGATTACTATTCCAGTGAACATTACCACTATGGTACCATCCCCACTTCAATCACGCTCCAATCCATCCTTTGTTCTGGAGGTTTGCAGAATAAAATAAATATTGGGGAGGCGGTGGCATAGTCACTGGACTAGTAGTCTAGAGCCCAGGCTAATGCTCTGGGGACATGGGTTCGAATCCCACCATGGCAGATGGTGAAATTTGAATTCAATTAATAAATCTGGAATTAAAAGGTAGTCTAATGGTGACCATGAAACCATTGTCCATTGTTGTAAAAATCCATCTGGTTCACTAACATCCTTTAGGGAAGGAAATCTGCTGTCCTTACCTGGTCTGGCCTACATGTGACTCAAGGCCCACAGCAATGTGGCTGACTCTTAAATGCCCTAGCAAGCCAGTTCAGTTCAAGGGCAATTAGGGATGGGCAATAAATGTTGGCCTAGCCTGCACACCCACATCCCACAAACAAATAAAAAAAAAGCAAAGAACTAAGTGTTGGAGATGTCCGTGGCGTCCAGGTGCTGCTGACAGTTGAGGAGAGATGGGTTAAGCTTTCATCACATGGCCAGCATGTTCAGCGAATTTAACCAGATGGAACTTACCATTTGGAAGTGCGTCAAATTTTGCAAGTGAATGGATAATCCAAACCAAGAAACAGGACAATATTCAGTTCGATGAGAGAATGCTAAAATCTGAATTAAAACAAAAACTCTGGGAAGTGCACAGTAGGTCAGTCAGCATCCGAGAAAGAAATGATAGCTGCGTAAGCTTTTATCATAACTAATCAGATGGCAATTATCCTACCGTACATTCCTGCATTTGTTTTTCTTACTTAAAAGATATAAATATAAATTAGGGGAGAGGGGAAAAAGCTGAAAACAAATATTGGGACTGTAGTTCTGCCAGTGATCTCAAACTAAAGCTACTGATCTCAGCCATGTCACCAAATGTGTTCTTGAGCGAGTAGTGGGGGAGATTCAAAGTTTCTTACTCCAAGAACTGAACTGGGATCAGCTATGGTCCCCTCCATGAATAAACAGCTTTCTGACACTCACTATCTGGGTTCACACAAAGAATGATCTCTTCAGAAAGATACTGGAAGGCTGCTGTACCCCCAGCAAGAGGCCTGTGTCTTTGGGAGAAGAGAAAGGAAGCAAATGTATACACTTAACAGCCTCAGTTTTCAAACCAGCTCTTCATAATTGGCAAGACCTGAAAAGAAAAACCCCAAACTTGGGTAAAATCCTTACTCTTTGAGCAAAAGCCGGCAGCTGTCATTGTGGACAGATGTTTTGTTGTGACGATCCCAATCCTGTAAGAAAAGAAAAAAAAATAATTTAGCACAATACAATAGGAAAACTAAAAACTACAAAAATGACCCAACCATGTGCACAAATAAATCCTCAGATGATTCATTCACTTCAATTTAATCAGTACATTGTGGCGCCACTCAAACCAGATGATGCTCACTCTGCACAGCTCGAAGAGGCACCACCCAACGATAATGGATGCTTTCCGTGGGTTACAGTGAGAACTGATGCAACACTGAATAAGGGCTAAATACAGGTATACACAAGCGCACAGAACCTACCTGTAATGCTAGAGAAAACTGATCGACAAACCACAAAGTAATAATGTGACGAACTGCTCCTCTGCGAAAGCCATTCTATGCTGCACAGAGACTCCAAATATTTGAGAACAAGAAAGCCCAAACTTGCGAAGGCTGAACATATTGTATACTGTGCATGGATACTTTATGTACAATGCTGTTTAGTATAAATACCAGTTTAGTGAGGTTTGAATTGAGACAGAATTAATTGACATAGTAACTCTACAGAGCAAAACTACAGCACTACAACTGCTACTGAATAAACCTTCTGGAGTGATCTGCAACTTTTTAATGAGAATAACTTTGAACCCAGTGATCTGCACCAAGCAGCTATTCGAACAGAGGTAGCACAGTGAAATAAACCAAAGAACAAAGAAAATTACAGCACAGGAACAGGCCCTTTGGCCCTCCAAGCCTGCGCCGATCCAGATCCACTATCTCAATCTGTCAATGGTTTCCTGCATTGAGCCTTTAATCTGAGGCCAGCCGAAGTGGGAGTGTCTATTTCTCTTTGTGGGCCAGTCACTGACACAGGCTTCTGTTGACTTCCCAAACATTGCTGGTAGAGTAGATTGGTTACTAATAGCAGCTCACGAGGATCACTTGTGTGGGAACCTTTAGCTATAAGATGGGATTGAAAGCAAGATTCCCAGTTGAACAACCCAACCAAATGAGGTGATGAGATGGGAAATTAAGTCTCTCATCTGGGTAGGATGCCAAAGGCCACAAATCACTATTAGGACTACATTTCCACAAGAGTCAGAGCTCTCAGGATGGGGAGGGACAAAAAAAATTAAAATATTTTTCATGAAATGGATTGAACAAATGAGGATAGTTTGGTATTTTAATACTCAGCAGATTATAAACATATCAGGGTATATACACTGGAACAGTACAATCAACTCAATAGTTCTTTTAATGAATCCCTACATTAAACCTGAATAGCTTTATAATAGATACATTTGGCCAGGAATCTCACTTGCCTGCATCTCAACTCCCACAGCGACTCTGCAGATTTCCCTCAACCACCATACATTATTTACCAATGGAAAGTTTCTCACCTTTTTAACAAGGACACACAACAGAATTTTTAACCACAGCTTTCAGTCATCCTTTGGGAGATTCAGATCTCATAACATCACCAAAGTTAGGAAAAGGATAATTCTATACTGTGAGTTTACATCCCATAGGCATTCATTGGTGCTGTAAATAAACATGCTAATCCAATTAAATGATGTAAAATTGATCAGTATATGTTTTAAAACAATTATTTGGAAATACATTTTGTTCCCATCTCCCACTTCTTCACACTTTCAGTACAATGAAGTTAAACTTGGTGGCCCAGTAATTGGAAATTTGCATTTTTATTTTGTGCGACACATTGTGAAAATGTTACACTGCCATCACTTCAGCATCTTGCAGTGCCCAATTTAATCTTTGTACAGTTCAGTGGCCCCCTAATTGCATTACACTAAAACCCACTGCAGGTACCTAGATGGCTCAGTTTTAAAAGGATATGAGTAACAGTCACATACAGCAGAACTACACTGGCTTGATTCCTTCTCTGTACTAAGTTGGCTAATTTCAGACAACATGGTTAAGGGCAGTACAACTGGCTTCAATGACCTTAAGTTGCAGAAGGGAAGCCATGTAGGGCACTTACTCATGATTATTCGGGGACCCCTCCTGAAAAATTGTTTGGGGAAATCAGGTAAGGAGTCCCACTCAGTCCAACTCATCATCTAGCCTCATACATCAACAACAGCCACTTGGGGCCTTAATGGCAGCAATATTCAAGGCTTAGGACAGAAAAGGATGGACAACTGAGTAGCAATTCTTTGGACAGTCCTACAGCCTTCAAATCACTCAAATACAGTGCAGCACACCACCGGCTGAAAATTTGGTGAGGGCAGCCACTGAAAGATAATCCAACTAGTTCTGGTCTCTTCATTCCTGTTTGTAACAGCACGCACCACCCCACCAACTTATACATCAGTTGAATAAGCCCAGGTTACCAACAAGGAGAAATGCTTGAGCAACCTCATTATCACATTGAGGTGAATGACCTGGCACAAGCCTTTTGTTACAATGCCCCAAAGTTCCACAGCAACTGGTGAAATGAAGAATGAAGCAAAATACTAGTAGAAAAAAAGCTATATCCTATTTTGTTGAAATGGATGAAACAGTTGGCTAGATGACTCAGTATTTTTAGTTTGGAAGCATGAAGACCACCCGGCAAAGTTAGCAATAGATTCTTCATTTTCATTTCTTGATCATCATCAGTTTGAGGATTGCTCAGCAGGTCCTTGAAGGGGAAATTCAGTGTTCAATGAAAACTGACCTCTTCTGTTCTTTACTTTCTTCCATTTATCTTTCATCTCCTCACCCTTGAAAGTTGGAGCCGTGTAATTGATAGTTACATCCCAATGGAATCTAGCACCGAACATTTAGAGGCAAATGGAGATCAAATATCAGCGTAAAGGATCTGCAGAAAGTGTGGGTCTTCAACTGCCAACAACGCTACAGAAGCCATCTGCTTTACACTATGACCACTGATGGAAGCATTCACAAATGTCTGCGATTGACAACACTCCTTCGATATAAAGGTAACTTCATTCAAAACCTCTCTCAGATTTTCTACAGCAACGTTCTAGAGATTGACCCAATAAGTTGATTAACGTTCCAGCACATCATCTTCCAGCCACTTGGCAGTCGTGAATGACACTGAACAATGAAACAATAGGAGGAGGGGGCTCCATGAACATCCCCATCCTCAATGATGGTGGAGCCATGACATGGATGCAAAGGTCAAGGCTGAAATGTCTGCAACCATCTTCAGCCGAAATGCCAAGTCGATGACCCAACTTGGCCTCCTCCTGAAGTCCCCAGCATCACAGATGCCAGTCTTCAGCCAATGTGATTTGTGCCACACGATATCAAGAAATAGCTAAGTACACTGGACACAGCAAAGACCATGGGCCCTTACAACATCCTGGTTGTGGTGCTAAAGACTTGTGCAGAACTAGCTGGGTCTCCAGGAAAGCTGTTTCAGTACAGCTACAACACTAGCATCTACATAACAATGTGGAAAACTGCCCAGCTATGTCCTGTCCACAAAAAGAACAAATCTATAATTGGCCAATAACTGCCTCTCAGTCTATACTCTCAATCAGCAAAATGATAGGTGTCGTCGATAGTGCTATCAAGTGACACTTACTCAGCATTAACTGATGCTCAGCTCGGGTTCCGCCACAATCACTCGACTTCAGACCTCATTGCAGCCTTGGTTCAAGCATGGACAAAAGAGCTAAATTCCAGAGGTGAGGGGAGAATGACTGTGCTTGACATTTGATCAAGTGTGGCATTCAGGAGCCAAATCAAAATTGAAGTTAATGGGAATCAAGGGGTCATACCAGCACAAAGAAAGATAGCTGTGGTTGTTGGAGATCAATCATCTTAGCCCAGAGATATGACTGCAGAACTTCCTCAGGGCAGCATTTTAGGTCCAATCATCCTCAGCTGCTTCAAAGACCTTCCCTGCATCATAAGGTTGGAAGGAGGGCTATTTGGTGATGATTTCCAATTTCAGTTAAGACTCCCAATTCCTTAGACAATTAAGCAGTTTTTGCACAGATGCAGCAAGACCTGGACAACGTTCAGGCTTAGGTTTATACAGGACCAGTAACATATTCATGCCACACAAATGCCAGGCAATGACCATCTCCAACAAGAGTCCATCTCCCCTTGACATTCAACAGCATTATTATCGCTGAATTCCCCAGCTGTCAACTTTCCGGGGATTATCATTGACCAGCCAAGTAAGTACTGTGACTATAAGAGCAGGTCAGAGATTGGGTATTCTGCAACAAGGAGCTCAACTCCCGACTCCCCGAAGCCTGGCCACCATCTACAAGGCACAAGTCAGGAGTGTGATGCAATACTCTCCATTTACCTGGATGAGTGCAGCTCCAACAACACTCAAGAAGCTCGACACCGTTCAAGACCAAAGCAGCCTGCTTGATCTGTACCCCATCCACCACCATAAACACTCACTCCACCACAGGCACACTATGGTAGCAATGTGTCTCATTTACAAGATGCACTGCAGCATCTTGCCAAGGCTTTTTGACAGCACCTTCAAAACCCACAACCTCTCCCACCGAGAAGGACAAGGGCTGCAGGCGCACGGGAACAGCATGTGCAAGCTCCCCTCCAAGTGGTGGGTAGGGTTTTAGAAATTATAATCAAAGGAAAATTAAAAATGAACAGACACTTGGCAAGTTAATAAGGAGAACCAGCATGAATTTGGAAATGAGAGATCATACTTGACTAACCTAATTGAACTTTTTGATGAAGTAACAGAAGGTTGATGAAAGGAATGCAGTGGATGTTGTTTATATGGATTTTAAGAAAGCGCTTGATAAGATACCACATAAAAGGTTGGTTAACAAAATCGAGGCTCATGAATAGGAGGGTCAGTGTCAGCTTGGATAAAAAAATTGGCTTAAGGACAGAAAACAGCGAGTCGTAGTAAATGGTTGTTTTTCAGACTCAAATATGGTAGACAGTGGTGTTTCCCAAGGGTCAGTGCTGGGACGACTGCTTTTTTTGATCTTGGAATACAGAGTAGAATCTCAAAATTTGCCGGTGACACCAAATTTGGAGGTATAGGTAAACGGAGGATGATATGAACCACCTGCAACAGGACATAGATAAGCTAGCAGAATGGGCAAAGAGGTGACAAACGGAATTTAATACTGACAAGTGTGAAGTGATGCATTTTGGCAGAAGGAATAGGGAGAGGCAATATATATTTAATGGCACAGTTCTAAAGAGTGTGCAGGAACAGAGGGTCCTGGGGGCACATGTACATCAACCTTTGAAGGTGGCAGGACATATTAGAGAGTCAGAGAGATACAGCACTGAAACAGGCCCTTCGGCCCACCGAGTCTGTGCCGACCATCAACCACCCATTTATACTAATCCTACATTAATCCCATTTCCCTCTCACATCCCCACCTTCCCTCAATTCTCCTACCACCCACCTAAACTAGAAGCAATTTACAATGGCCAATTTACCTATCAACCCGCAAATCTTTGGCATGCGGGAGGAAACCGAAGCACTCGGAGGAAACCCACGCAGGTCATAGGGAGAACTTGCAAACTCAGCACAGGCAGTACCCACAACCGAACTGTGGTCCATGGAATTGTGAGGCTGCGGTGCTAACCACTGCGCCACTCAGTGACAGAGTGGTTAGTAAAGCATATAGGATCTTGGCCTTCATAAATACAGGCTTTGAGTACAAAAAGAGTAAGTTATGCTGAGTCTTTATAAAGCTTTGGTTAGGCCACAACTAGAGTATTGCGTCTAATTCTGGTCACCACACTTTAGGAAGGATGCGAGGGTGCAGATGAGATTTACCAGAATGGTTCCAGGGATGGGGAATTTTTAGTTACAAGTTTAGTTTGAAAAGAGGTGGGGATGTTCTCCTTAGAACAAAGGAGCTTGAGGGGCCATTTAATAGAGGTATACAAGATTATGACAGGCTTGGATACAATAGACAAGGAAAAGCTGCTTCCATTAACCAATAGTACAAGGACTAGGGAGACACAGAGTGAAGGTTTTGCGCAAGAGATGGAGGGGGAATGAGGAAGAACATTTTTATACAGCAGATGGTAATGACCTGGAACTCGCTGCCCATAAGTGGAAGCGGAGACAATGACTTTAAAAGGAAATTGGAAGGCCACTTGAAGGAAATAAACTTGCAGGGCTATGGGGATCGAGTGGGGGGGGGGGGGGGGGGAGAGGGAGGGTGTGGAACTGACTTGACAGCTCCGTGGAGAGTCCTGGATAGCTCCGAATGGCCTCCTCCTGTGCCTTAAATGACTCTATATCACATCACCCTGACTTGGAAATACATCATCATGCCAAAATCTTGAAACTCCCTTCCTAACAGTACTGTGGGTGTACCGACACCACATGGACTGCAGCAGTTCAAGGAGGTGGATAATTATGCATAAGGTACTGCTGGACTCAATGTTTGGTTCTCTCTGTAGTGCAGCACTAGCCTTTCACTTCTAGATCCTGGGTTTGAAATTAGCACATACTGATGGTTGTGAGGTCTCCTCTAGTTAGTGGATGCAAAGGTCCTACATGAAATCATTTTGGTCAATCTTAATCCAGTCCCTAGAAAGCAGGATTCCATAACACAAAACAATATCTGGTGCAGGTCTATTGGTAATCTCACAAGGACGTCACAGGATGGCTGGTACCGCCAAGTATGGGGAGACAGTGCGTAGTGGTAATGTCACTAGTAATCCAATGGCCCAGGCTAATGCTCTGGGGACATGGGTTCAAATCCCACCACGGCAGCTGGTGGAATTTAAGTTTAATAAATAAATGATGTGGAATTGAAAGCTAGTCTTAGTAATGGTGCGATGCAACTATCAAGTGTCATAAAAACCCATCTGGTTCACTAATGAGTAAGGAAATCTGCCGCCCATACCTGGTCTGGCCTACATGTGACTCCAGGCCCACACTCTTAACTGCCCTCTGAAGTGGCCTAGCAAGCCACTCAGTTGTCAAGGTAAATTTGGGATGGGCAACAAATGCTGACCTTGCCAGTGATGCCCACATCCCATGAAAGAATTTTTAAAAAAATCAAGAGGAAGGCCTGATGAGGCAATCATGCACGCACCAAAACTTGAATGGAGTAGACGGGCAGGTCAACAACCGGTGAAGCAACCTATATATTAGTAACTATTTTGCCCAATCACTGAGCTTCCAAAATTTCCTGCGATATATCTTTGAGATCCCCCATTACCAAATAGCCTCTTAACCTTTATTAAGGATCAATTATTATCTTGAACTTGAAGGTTCTGTTCAGAGGCTGCAGATTGCTTGACAGTTCCCGGACTTGTTCAGTGGAACAATACAGTTCTGACTCGATCTGCAGTCACCTCTTCTTTTGCATGAGTTCAAAGCTCATCTCCTTCATTTAGTTGTACTGTACACCCTCTGAAGTGGCTATGGGCATGAATGAACTGGGCAGCATAACTCTGACACAGGCACTGGACTTCGTATATTAGGAAGAATTTCAGTACTCCGTAAGCTTGGATCTGACCAGTGACTGAAATATCGTAAACAAAAACATGAAATGCCGGAAATACTCAGCAGGTCCGGGAGCATCTGTGGAGAGAGAAGCAGAGTTAACGTTTCAGGTCAGTGAACCTTCATCAGAACTGAAATATCGTAACCAATTGTAAACAAAGACATATATCTTTGATTCTGATGGCAGCTGAGGAAGCATACACTTGGGAGTTATTATTCTGTGGTACCAAAGGGCAACTTAATGGACAATTAGTGTTTAACAAGTAACAGTAAACTCTGCATTTGGAACTTCTGCACAGCAGAAATATTGTTCAAAATGATGTCACCCTGGAAAGAGGTGCCTATAGAGCTTCACCACAAATTTTCAAACATGTTGCATTGAGTTGCAACAAGCAGCAGTGGTCTTCTGTAAACAGATGAGGCCTGCCTTAAGAACAAGCAACTTACTGTTCTACTGCTCTGGACACAGCCTTGGAGAAACAACAGCCAGGCAAAATTCTAGATGCTCGTGCAGAAGCCAGCAAGCCCAACTTTGTGCATACACAAGTTGTGGAGTAAAAGATGGGTTCCACCACAGACTGTCAGACAGTTCATACTGTGCAAATGCTGCATTGACAAGTGACAGATTCTCACATTTTATCATCTATTTTGCCTCTCATTCTGCAAAATAGATTGGACACGATGTACCGAGACTGAAAGTGGGATCAGCTTGAATGAGTACCACCTCATGATCTGCTGTCATTTGTTGGCAAATCATTCTACAGACAGGAACGTGATATTCTAGCTGTCAACAAACTTCCAGAATTCTTTCCAGCTGATGATTTATTGGCGATCTAACTCATGCGTGACAGAAAGAACTCATTCCTGCCCAGCACTAAGGTGTTAGAGGCCAAACGTCCAAAAAATAGTTGAGGTTCCACAAGACACACTGTACCTCTGGAGCCATATGGGCCTACAGCCTGAAGCTGGGTTGAGCCCAGTGGTCGAAACCAATAAAAATTCATTACAACCAACCTAAGGCCTAATAAGGTGGAGTTGAACCACTGTTGGCAGCATGGTAGTTTTAGCAATAGGCTGTGCTCACCTCACGATCACCACTTCTGACGGCGATGGAACTTGCCATTCTGAAGATTTATATCTTTTAGAGATGCATTCCTGTAACTTCTCAGGTAGGAAGCACTGAGTATGTGACCTCTGCTGTTTAAATAATTCAATGACTCTTATCTGAATGTACAGTCCTGGATTATTTCATACTCAGCAGTAAGCACACCCAAGAACTTACCGATCCCATGGAAAATAAACTAGCCAAAGGCTAGATAAAGTAAAAAACACCTTAATTATCCAAAATGACGATCTAACAAGCTTGTTTCCATGGACTGTGGATTTTAAGGACTTTTTTCACAACAGGCTAGATGATTTTCCCAAGTTTGTGAATTAGAAACAAGGAAGTCACATAAATGTGGTGTTTGAACAGGTATTGCAGCAAAAGAGCACAACAGCTGGTTAACATTCAGTTCAATCCTTGAGAAAAAAAAATAAGATTAAGATATGCAATGACTTTCACCATCTTGGATGAGCTGCAGATCCTGGAAGTGGTAATGGAGATAAGCAAAGTATACGAACCTTCCACATCACTTTAAAGAGTTACCTGTACCTTGCTGATTCTCCCCATTAGGCAACCTGGGCTTATAGTGATGTGAAGATGCAAAATAAGTGAGGGGGTTTTAAATATCAATTCAACAGCCAAGAAGCCACCAACATACTGCATACCATCATTGCTACTCAGCTTGGAGTAGTCAGCCAACAGTGGATTAAATAGTTAAAAGCTTTTTTAAAAAGTCATCCAGCGCAACACAAAAAAATGAAGTGAGATGCACATCAGAAATTCTGCTGCAGCCTCGTAGCTATTCTATAGAAAAAAATGCTAAGTGCTTGTGAACACCTGTACCAGCACAGTTTGAACATTTCATCGGCTCACTTGTATGCTTTATTGAAATCTTAGTGACAACAGTCTCCTGCCTTCTACGGTAATGTAACTCAGGAACCTGCACTGATGGTAGCATGAACTTAAGCCATCACAAATCAGAGGAGCAGGTCTGAGAGAGTTCATCCAGTTAAGGTTACAATTTTTCATTAAATCAATGGTCTTGTTTCTGGCTATTTCTCACTGCTGGGTGAGATTCATAGTTGAAAAAGATCTACTATTTCTACCTTCATAGTTTAAAGGTTCGCAGAAGGACTTTCCACACATTATGTCACCACAATCTACCTGCAGCCACTCTCTACAAAAACATATAAAAGTGATTTGATTAAATTTCCAGTACCTGTTGATTCTTTTCACCCTCTCACCTGAGAACTGCATGTGATTGTTGCCCCACTGCCCAGCACGGAAGACCGAGCACCTCAGCACAATGCCAGTATGACCATGAGACACCAGATTCAACTGGTGGCAGAACTAGCAGGACTCCAGGAAGACTTTCTACAATTATTTTTATTCTGTTTTTCTTAAAGATATAATGGGGGTGACTGAAGTACTGAAATATTTATCCATATTAATACCTAGTTGGAAATCTCTATACAGTATCATTGCTTTAAATTCTTCTCTACATGTGCAGAGATCTTGAAAGTCGCAAATGTTTACTTGCCAAATTAAAAAAGGCAAACATGCCTTACCACTGGATTGCTATCCAGCCAATGATGGCTTTGCAGGCACACTACAGAAGGTTGTGTCCCACAAACACTATGCCTGTTAAGGAAGCAAATTATAAGAAAAGGCGAACTAGGTTAACAAACACTCACCCTCATTTGTCTACATTCTACGTTACACAAACTGCACACGTGGGGGAACCTCAGTGCAGGGACACCATAGTAATCATTCATCAACTTGGGTTTTGGCAATCCCTTCTTCACCACTAGAACTGTTCGTTTGATTCCATGAGCACTCTCATCTCGCGAAGGCTCCATTGGATAATTCTGGGGCGGACGTTTAAAATCTTCATTCCAGGTACCTTCCCTCAGTGCTTCACGACTGTAATGCATGTTCTGGCTCTCCATAGGTCTATCCCGATAGTCGTACTGTTGCCCGTGCCCATAATCTACCACACTGCTCTGTACTTCTCTTCTGTAGTCTTTGTCTTGTAGCTTGTATGGCTGATCGTAGCTGCTGGATGGTTGCTGCTTGTTCATTTTCCGCATTCTTATTTCTCTTAAAATGTACGGCATATTTTCTGGCGTAAGCTTTTCATCTGGGTAACGACTTAGCTCTTCCAGATCTTCATTCGACAGGCCAAAGTTTGCCAAGATGTTAGATGCCTTCATTGTGTCATGAAAACGCTGAACTGCAGATCTCTGGTCTCCACTTGGAGGTGCAGGCGTTCCAGTGTTCCCATATCCTGGTCGAAAACCTCCAGATGAAGGACTCTGGTAGGAGGACCACTGAACTAAGCCTACATTATTCCCAGGTTGCTTCATCATTGCCATGTTCATTCCACCAAAGTTGCCTTGTGATGCTCCTTGAGGTCCCATTCCCATTCCCATTCCTCTTCCTCCTCCCATGTAGGGTCCTGGAGTATTCATACCAAACTGGCTAGGTGGTCCTTGATTCTGGCCAAACTGGCTAGGTGGGCCTTGACTCTGCCCAAACTGGTTTGGTGGGCCTTGACTCTGCCCAAACTGGTTTGGTGGGCCTTGACTCTGCCCAAACTGGTTTGGTGGGCCTTGACTTTGCCCAAACTGGTTTGGTGGGCCTTGACTCTGCCCAAACTGGTTTGGTGGGCCTTGACTCTGCCCAAACTGGTTTGGTGGGCCTTGACTCTGCCCAAACTGGTTTGGTGGGCCTTGACTCTGGCCAAATGCCCCTCTGGCATTGAACATGGACATGCTGATCTTCACAAGAGCTTGGTTCAGAGACGCAAGAGCCGAGTTGGATACTGTTGTGGAGGCGACAGAATTCAGCTGCTGTAGGGCCAGCTGGGCCTTTATCTGGGCGAGCTGCAAATTTGCTGAGCCTAACAGAAGCGGACTGGTAATGCCGAGGTTCAATGAATTCACTGCTGGAGCACAATTTTCCAAGAATAACGCAAAGCTGAAAGTTAAAAGACAAACATTAGATTTTTACGTTTTAGGCAACTTCCACATTTAAAGGGTTTTAAAGCCAGATCAACATATTTATTCTTGACTGCTTAAAAAAAAGCTATTTTTGCAAGTAGTAAACTAAACAGAAAGACACAGTTAGATCAGGACATCCAAGATGTGATGAAATGTGTGACTGGACAAATAGAGTGGTTAACATTGGAGGCTTTGTGAAGCATTTCCACTCCATACAAAGCTTACAGTACGTATGATAATGCCAGCTATCACAACCATACGGAGGTGCACTCCAGCCTTTAAAAAAAAAAATCCAACGGAATAATTATGCTCAAGTTAGACAGAAACCCACATGTGAAGTCACTCAATAACCCCTAGGGTAGTTTCTGCAAAGTACCCCAAGTCCATAGCTTTCTGTTGCATCGTTTCTAAACAACCCAGGTAGCAATGAATTCTCTATATACTGTAACTGAAATTTAAAATCACAATGATGTGTTACGCAGGATGACTTCAGACTTGTGAAATACTATGCTAAAAGTCCCACAGACTGTCCTCTATCATTTCTATGGTTTGAAGAGCTACGGCAAATTTCAGTTCTACAGACAATGACCCAATCTTTTAAACTGCTAACACTTAATGACTTCTCATATTAGGCCCATTCTGGGGCCAGGCAAATGACCTTCCACACCTTCAACCTTCCTTTTTGACAGTCAACATGTCCACAAAGTGCATCCTTCTACAATAACCTAAGGGCTAACGTAAGCTCCTCCCACCCAAGGGCAGTCCAGGCCGTAACATACAACCTCCACAACAGGACCAGCCTGGTTCAGTTGGCATCACTCGGAATACTCAGGCTCAAGCCCCACTACAAATGATCTAAGTTGGCACTACAGTGCAGTATCGAGGAGGTGCTAACATTGCTGGAGATGTCATCTTTCATGCAGGATCAGGGATATTTGGGATCCTCTCCACGGTGTAACAGTCCCGACCAATGAGTGCCACCAAGCTCACACATGAAGAATGACCATTAGGGTGAGATACTGGAAAGGTATGGCCACCTGAAGAGATGTACAGCAGCTGCAGACATCACCTTTAGGAAGGGAGAAGGGCAGAAAAAAAATGAGCAAAGTGTTGACTTTTGTTTTTATTTGCACAGGCAATTACTGAATGCGAGACAATTATCCTATTCAACATCTACCAGCAGCTTTAACATAATTGTAAAATGTTGTCAGTTTGGCTCAGTTGATAACATTCATGCGTCGGAATTAGAAAGTCGCGGTTTCAAGTCCCACTCCTGGAATTGAACACGTAATGTAGGCGGCATTCCAATACAGTACTGAAGGGGTGCTGCATTGACTGAGCTGTTGTCTTTCAGAGATGATGTTAGGCCACCTGTTTAGATCTTAAGCATTCAAAGTGGTTTTCAGAGTGTCCTGGGAACCATTCCTTCCTCAGCAGCCACCGTGTACGGTTTGTGGGGTCTTGCTGGGGTGAAATTGTCACATTTGCCTATATTAGCTTCAGTACTTCAAATTGGCTCAAAGGTTCAGAAATGTACTAAGGATGTGATAAGACAAGCTCCCTTTAATTAATGATTCATCTTTATGTTTTCTTTAAAAACAAAACATAACACCCGTGTTGCACGCACTCAAAATCCACTATTGTTCTTTCCTAAATATTCATCTAAAACACTTCAGACATCGTTTAGGGATTTCTGATAACATCCCATGGTGCTCATATGAATGTTAACTACGTTAAATGGTACTTATATAAATGTAAGTTGCTGCTGTTTTCTGCTTGCTCAAGGAATGTAGCTGAGTTATACAGACCAGGAAAATCACAGGTTAACCCCCCAGTTTCTGAATTATCTCATCTAAACTGATAGAGGTAGGGACTGGCAAAGGCCTCCGCACACCTGGGCTTGACGAAAAGGAGTTGCAGGGTGGAGAGGAGCAAGGTTGCCAGTTCTTACTACGATGCAGTGGCCCCTTTTGAAATCCCACAAGCCTGGGAACAACAGAAGTAAACTTACGAGCATACGAATTAGGAGCAGCAGGCCATTCGGCCCCTTCGAGCCTGCTCCGCCATTTAATAAGATCGTGGCTGATCTGATTGTGGCCTCAACTCAACTTTCCTGCCTACCCCCGATACCCCTTGACTCCCTTGCTAGTCAAGAATTTATTTACCTCTGCCTTAAAAATATTCAATGGCCCTGCCTCCACCACTCTCTAGGGAAGAGTTCCAAAGACTCACAACCCTCAGAAAAAGTTTCTCTTTATCTACATTTCAAATGGGCGACCCCTTATTTTTGAACTGTATCCCCTAGTTCTAGTCTCTCCCACAAGGGGAAACATCCTTTCAGATTCCACCTTGTCAAGTCCCCTCAGGATCTTACCTTCAAGATCCCCTCTAATTCACATTAGCTGTGATGCCCCATGCTTGAATAATTCCAAAAAGCACAAAGCCTGGCCACTTGGCTGTGGTACCAAAATGCGACAAATGCCCCTCAAACCATTCCCAACAAGGAGTCAACATCTTCAAGAGAGGGTGGGAAGAATTAGCAGAGGACCGAAGGATAATGTTTTAAACAAAGTTGTCACACTGAAGTTAACAAAATATTGAACTGCATAGCTAAAAGAAGTCAGACGAGGTTCCAATCAAACTGCACAGCACTTTGATCAGACTGCACCTTAAATACAGTGTCCATTCTGGTCACCAAGGTACAAGGGGCCATCTAAGTACTGGAGGCAGTGAAGGGGAAGGCCATGAGCCTGATTCCCAGTGCCAGAGCTCAAAGCTTTGAGTCATATATAATAGCAAATGGTATGTGGCAAGTTGAAGCCTGGAGCTTTATCCTGAATTAAAATTGTGACAATAAGACAAGTTGACAGAAGTTCAAACTCAAAAGTAAAAAAAAAAAGACGGAAGTTAGGAAGTTCCTTGCACCAACAGTGTTGGAGTGGGCATCCAGATAGAGAAGTGGAAATGAAAATTCTAGAATCATTTAACATTCGGCAACATGGAGAAATGTAGGATCTTTCTAAATGATGAACTGAGATAGGCTGAATGGCCTTCCTCATCCATAGCTGTCTTTGACCCATATCCAATATTCTTCGGGTCAAGGACATTTTGATTTTGAAATATGATACACAATCTATACAGTTAACATGAATACTTATAGTACATTTGCAGTATTAACACACTAAGTAGCACCATGACAATCAAATTTTAATAAAACTGACACCCACTCAACTGATTAATTACAAGCTTGATACCTTAGAGTACAAGCTTACTGTCACATTCAAACTCTGCCCTGGTAGTTAAACAGCAGCTGTAGCAATTCTACAGTCAGTTACCTCATTCCACCTTAGTGAAACATGGAGAATTACACAGAGAAATGCAACAAATGCACTCCTTAATGTTATCAGGCTCAACTGTGACACCCTGCATGATGAAAAAGCCACTCACCACATTTGGGCTTACACAGAAATGGCAACCTGACCAAACTTGACCCACCACTTATGCAAGGCAACTGTCTGTACTGGGCAATTAAAGATAACTATCGCTCTCACCATAGAATAAGTTAATTACAAAGCAGCCACTTACAATATATTAAACATACCAGCTATTTCAATAATTCTTTGCATCTCGGTAGTGGGCACTTACCTTAATTTAATTTTTTGTACTTGCTCCTTTAAAAGCTTCACAAAGCAAATTTTGTTTTCTCTAATTCTGAGTATCATGTGGGAAAATGTGAGGTTGTCCACTTTGGTGGGAAGAATACAAAAGCAGATTATTTAAATGGAGACTGTGGAATGCTATGGTACAGAGGGATCTGGGTGTCCTTGTTCAGGAATCACAAAAAGTATGCAGGTACAGCAAGTAATTAGGAAGCCAAATGGAATGTTTCTAACTTCCTAACTTGCGTCTTTTTTTTTTTACTTTTGAGTTTGAACTTATGTCACCTCGTCTTATTTTCACAATTTTAATTCACGATAAAGCTCCAGGCTTCAACTTGCCCATACCATTTATTGCAAAGAGATGGAATATAAAAGTAGGGAAGTCTTGCTACAACTGTACAGGGCCTTGGTGAGACGATGCCTAGAGCATTAGTTACAGTACTTGAGGGATCTACATGCATTGGAAGCAGTTCAGAGAAGGTTCACTAGACTGATTCCTGAAATGAAGGAGTTGTCTTATAAGGAAAGGTTAAGCAGGTTGGGCCTACACTCACTGGAGTTTAGAAGAATAGAGGTGATCATATTGAAACATATAAGACTCTGAGGGGGCTTGACAGGGGAGATGGTGAGAGGATGTTTCCTTCATGGAGGAATCTAGAACTAAGGGGCACAGTTTAAAAATAAGGGGTCAGCCATTTAAAACTGAGATGAGGAGGAATTTCTTCTGAGGGTAGTTAATCTTCGGAACTCTCTTCCAGGAGAGTGGTGGAGGTTGGGTCATTGAATATATTCAAGGCTGAATTAGACAGATTTTTGATCCACAAGGAAGTCATGGGTTACGGCGAAGTGGGTTTGGAGGGGGGAGGAGGGTTAAGGCAAGAAAGTGGAGTTAAGGCCACTAGCAGATCATCCATTATCTTATTAAATGGGCGCAGGCTTGAAGTGTCAACTGACTTACTCCTGCTCCTATTTCTTATGATCTTGAATACTTGTATATGTCTTATTCCTGTATATAACTTTTTTTTATTCATTCATGGGATGTGAGCTTTGCTGGCCAGGCCAGCATTTATTGCCCATCCCTAATTGCCCTTGAGAAGGTGGTGGTGAGCTGCCTTCTTGAACCGCTGCAGTCCATGTGGGGTAGGTACACCCACAGTGCTGTTGGGAAGGGAGTTCCAGGATTTTGACCCAATGACAGTGAAGGAATGGCGATATAGTTCCAAGTCAGAATGGGCTATGGGCATTAAGATGTCTTGCAAACCAAAAAATATATATTTAACGGCTTGAACTTAGGCTCTTATAGTTTCGGTGACATTTTCATTGCATCTAGCCACTGCTCCTTGATACCTATTAAATTACTTTGAGTCATTTTTTCTGTCTTTATTTGAGTTTAGAAATACTGGTTATATCGTCCACCACTTACAACAAGCTAAACATGTCAACACTAATGCATCCGCTATAACCAGTGGTAACTGCAAGAGGAAAAAATACCGGACTGTTCATTCACGAACAGGAACAGATCCCAGTATTATTCTTTTCAATAACAGATTGCCCTGCCATTCTTCAGAAAATCACCCGCACCACCACACCTGGCCTCTTCAATGCCCTCCCTAGCTCTGTCTTTTAACCCACTCTTTCCAGCAGCCCACCCAAATGCTCATTCTGCCTGGAAATCTGTTAGCCCAAATCTCTCTCTGCGAGAGCCGCTCAACTAATCTCACTGCCCTGCCTTTTCTGTTGCCCTGCAAATCTTTTCAGATAATTAGCCAATTCTCTTTGGAAAGCCACGACTGAATCTGCCTCCACCACACTCTCAGGCAGTGGCATTCCAGATCCTAACCACACGTTGGGTAAAAATGTTTTTCCTCATGTCACCTCTGATTCTTTTGCCAATCACCTTAAATCGGTGTCCTTTGGTTCTTGATCTTTCCTCCAATGGGAACAGTTGCTCTCTAACTACTTTGTCTTGACCCTTCATGAGTTCAAACGCCTCTCAAATCTCCTCTTAATCTTCTCTCCTCTAAGAACAGCCCCAACCTCTTCAATCTATCCACCTACCTGAAGTCCATCATCCCTGGAATCATTCTTGTAAATCTTTTCTGCACCCTCTCCAATACCTTCACATCCTTCCTACCATGCGGCGCCCAGAATTAGGCAATACTCTGGTTGAGGTCGAACCAGTATTTTATAAAGGTTCATCACAACCTCCTTGCCCCTACTTTATGCCCCGACTTATAAAGAAATTTATAAATTATTTATTGATAGTCTTGAGAATTTCAATCGACTCAGCATTCACAGTCCTTTGGGGAGAGTTTTCTAGATTTCCATAACCCTTTTTGGAAAAAATACTTCAGGATTTCGTTCCCAAATAACCTAGCTCAAATATTTAAGACTATGCCCATTTTTCCTGCATTCCTCCCATGGAGAGAATAGTTTCTCTGTATCCACATTGAGTGTGGTAGCATAGTGGTGGACTAGAAATCCAGAGATCATTTGGAGACATGAGCTCAAATCCCACCACATCAGTTGGAGAATTCAACTTCAATTAATTAAATAAATGTGGAATAGAAAGCTAGTATCAGTAATGGTAACCATTAAACTACCGATTGTCATCAAACCGATCTGGTTAATCAATGTTCTTTGGGGAAGGAAATCTACAGCCCTAACCTGGTCTGGCTTATGAGAGACTCCAGGCCAAAAGCAATGTGGTTGACTCTTAACTGGCCTCTGAAATGGCTGAGCAAGCCACTCAGGTGTATCAAACCACTGCAGCGGTTCAAGATGGCAGCTTATCAAGGGCAGTCAGTGATGGACAATAAATGCTGGCCATGCCAGTGACACCCAAATCCTATGAATGAATAGATTAAAACTATTGGGACCTTTTATCATTTTAAACACCTATTAGATAACCCCTCAACCTTCTAAACAAGGGGATACAAGCACAAACCAAGTTTACGCAACTTGTCCTTCCAATGTAACCCTTTTAAGCCCCTGTATCATTCTGGTGAATCTGCAAGGTACCCCTTCCAAGACCAATATATCTTTCCTGAGGTCCAAAACTGAGCGCAGAATGCCACATGGGGTCTGACCAAGGCTCTGTACACCCAAAGCGTCACTTCCTCAGGCTCTGTACACCCAGAGCATCACTTCCTCAGTTTGAATTCCAATCCTCCTACCCTCAGGATAAAGGCCAACATTTTATTCGCCTTTCTGATTAATGTGCATTAGCTTTTAGTGATGTGTACATTTAGAAGTTGTTTAGCTTTATTAATCTGTGCCTCTACCCAACATTCTTCTTACACCACTCTGATTCCTTCCCCACCCACCCCTCCACTGCCATTAGTTATTACACTTCTCATTTTTGGTCCAGATTCACATTTATTAGAAAGGGAAATAATTCTAAATGAAATTAACATCCACATACCATAGGATTTAGGCAAGCCATACAGCGAGAAAATATTGACACCTGTACCTCAAATCTCCTGCTACCTCCCTTTTTTTCTATCGTACATACATAGAAGAAAAGTTCAATTACTAATCAGAAAGCTGAACAGTACAAGGTCAAGCAACCAGACTTCATGGGTTCGTGCCTCCTCTGCCAGAATGATTTATGCAGGAAGTCACAAAACCCAAACATCCTTTTATAAGCCCTGTGATTGCGAAGAGTTTATTCACTATAGTCTGCAAAACAAAATGCTTGTTTTGCTCCACACGTATGCCAATTATTAAACAGTTTAACAGTTCCTAGATGCATGACATAAGGAACTCACTTTAATGTGTTAATTCAGCATGGGACTAGAAAAGTTAAATGATTCAGAGTGCTAAGCCCAAAGCAAAGCTGTAGATTTCAACTGAGCCCCCGTGCACCATCTCAATTAATTCTTTAAGCCAATACACTAATGACATCAGAATGTTATTTTTAATGGCCAGACTAATTAATAGAAGAGTTAATTCTTTGATGCGGCCCTTTTACAATAATTGTTTTTTTTTTAATTCATTCATGGGATGTGGGAGTCGCTGGCCAGGCCAGCCTTCATTTCCCATCCCTAATTGCCCTTGAGAAGGTGGTGATGAGCTGCCTTCTTGAACCACTGCAGTCCATTTGGGGTAGGCATACCCACAGTGCTGTTAGGAAGGGAGTTCCAGGATTTTGATCCAGCGACAGTGAAGGAAAGGCAATATAGTTCCAAGTCAGGATGGTGTGTGACTTGGAGGGGAACTTGCAGGTGGTGGTGTTCCCATGCATTTTCTGCCCTTGTCCTTCTAGTTGGTAGAGGTCACGGGTTTGGAAGGTGCTGTCTAAGCAGTCTTGGTGCGTTGCTGCAGTGCATCTTGTAGATGGTACACACTGCTGCTACTGTGCGTCGGTGGTGGAGGGAGTGAATGTTTGTAGATGGGGTGCCAATCAAGCGGGCTGCTTTGTCCTGGATGGTGTCGAGCTTCTTGAGTGTTGTTGGAGCTGCACCCATCCAGGCAAGTGGCAGGTATTCCATCACACTCCTGACTTGTGCCTTGTAGATGGTGGACAGGCTTTGGGGAGTCACACGCCTCAGGATTCCTAGTCTCTGACCTGCTCTAGTAGCCACGGTATTTATATGGCTACTCCAGTTCAGTTTCTGGTCAATGGTAATCTCTGTTGATAGTGGGGGATTCAGCGATAGTAATGCCATTGAATGTCAAGGGGAGATGGTTAGATTCTCTCTTGTTGGAGATGGTCATTGCCTAGGCACTTGTGTGGCACGAATGTTACTTGCCATTTTTCAGCCCAAACCTGGATATTGTCCAGGTCTTGCTGCATTTCTACACAGACTGCTTCTGTATCTCAGGAGTCACGAATGGTGAACATCGTGCAATGATCAGCGAACATCCCCACTTCTGACCTGATGATTGAAGGAAGGTCATTGATGAAGCAGCTGAAGATGGTTGGGCCTAGAACACTACACTGAGTAACTCCTGCAGTGATGTCCTGGAGCTCAGATGATTGACCAACAACTACAACCATCTTCCTTTGCGCTAGGTATGATTCCAGCCAGCGGATGGTTTTCCCCGATTCCCACTGACCTCAGTTTTGCGAGGGCTCCTTGATGCCATACTTGGTCAAACGCTGCCTTCATGTCAAGGGCAATCACTCTCACCTCACCTCTTGAGTTCAGCTCTTTAGTCCATGTTTGAACCAAGGCTGTAATGAGGTCAGGAGCTGAGTGGCCCTGGCGGAACCCAAACTGAGCATCACTGAGCAGGTTATTGCTAAGCAAGTGCCGCTTGATGGCACTGTTGATGACACCTTCCGTCACTTTACAGATCATTGAGAGTAGGCTGATGGGGCACCCATTGGCCGGGTTGGACTTATCCTGCATTTTGTGTACAGGACATACCTGGGCAATTTTCCACATTGCAGGGTAGATGCCAGTGTTGTAGCTGAACTGGAACAGCTTGGCTAGGGGCGCGGCAAGTTCTGGAACACAGGTCTTCAGTACTATTGTCGGAATATTGTCAGGGCCCATAGCTTTTGCTGTATCCAGTGTCTTCAGTCACTACTTGATATCGCGCGGAGTGAATCGAATTGGCTGAAGTCTGGCATCTGTGATGCTGGGGACTGCAGGAGGAGGCCGAGATGGATCATCAACTCTGCACTTCTGGCTGAAGATTGTTGCAAATGCTTCAGCCTGATCATTCGCACGGATGTGCTGGGCTCCTCCATCATTGAGGATGGGGATATTTGTGGAGCCACCTCCTCCAGTTAGTTGTTTAATTGTCCACCACCATTCACGGCTGGATGTGGCAGGACTGCAGATCTGATCCATTGGTCATGGGATCGCTTAGCTCCGTCTATCGCATGCTGCTTACAAGGTCTGGCACGCAGATAGTCCTGTGTTGTAGCTTCACCAGGTTGACACCTCATTTTGAGGTATGCCTGGTGCTGCTCCTGGCATGACCTCCTGCACTCTTCATTGAACCAGTGTTGGTCTCCTGGCTTGATGGTAATGGTAGAGTGGGGGATATGCCGGGCCATGAGGTTACAGATTGTGGTTGAGTACAATTCTGCTGCTGCTGATGGCCCACAGCGCCTCATAGATGCCCAGTTTTGCATTGCTAAATCTGTTCGAAATCTATCCCATTTAGCACGGTGGTAGTGCCACACAACACGATGGAGGGTATTCTCAATGTGAAGGCGGGACTTTGTCTCCACAAGGACTGTGTGGTGATCACTCCTACCAATACCATCATGGATAGATGCATCTGCGGCAGGCAGATTGGTGAGGACGAGGTCAAGTATGTTTTCCCCTCTTGTTGGTTCCCTCACCACCTGCCGCATACCCGTCTAGCAGCTATGTCCTTTAGGACTCGGCCAACTCGGTCCGTAGTGGTGCTACTGAGCCACTCTTGGTGATGGACATTGATGTCCCCCACCCAGAGTATATTTTGTGCCCTCGCCACCTTCAGTGCTGTTCAACATGGAGGAGTACTAACTCATCAGCTGAGGGAGGGCGGTAGGTGGTAATTAGCAGGATTCCGTGTCCATGTTTGATCTGATGCCATGAGACTTCATGGGGTCCAGAGCCGATGTTGAGGACTCACAGGGCAACTCCCTCCCTACTGTGTACCACTGTGCCACCACCTCTGGTGGATCTGTCCTGCCGGTGGGACAGGACATACCCAGGGATGGTAATGGCACTGTCTGGGACATTGTCTGTCAGGTATGATTCCATGAGTATGACTATGGCTGTTGCTTGACTAGTCTGTGGGACAGCTCTCCCAACTTTGGCAAAAGCCCCCAGATGTTAGTAAGGAGGACTTTGCAGGGTCGACAGGGCTGGGCTTGCCGTTGTCGTTTCCGGTGCCTAGGTCGATCCCGGGTGGTCCGTCCGGTTTCATTCCTTTTTATTGACTTTGTAGCGGTTAGATACAACTGAGTGGCTTGCTAGGCCATTTCAGAGGGCATGTAAGAGTCAACCACATTGCTGTGGGTCTGGAGTCACATGCAGGCCAGACCAGGTAAGGACAGCAGATTTCCTTCCCTAAAAGACATTAGTGAACCAGTTGGGTTTTTACAACAGTCGACAATGGTTTCATGGCCATCATTAGACTAGCTTTTTTAATTCCAGATTTATTAATTGAATTCAAATTCCACCTGCTGCTGTGGTGGGATTTGAACCCATGTCCCCAGAGCAATACCCTGGGTCTCTGGGTTACTAGTCCAGTGATAATACCACTATGCCACCGCCTCCCCTAGAATAATTTAAACGTTAATACATAGTCCCCCACCCTAAGAACGGTTGGAAGATCAGCTTCGGAAGTATTATTTTCACATTTTTCAGCCAGGTGAAGGCAAACTTTTTGTACTGAATTTTCACAAAGGCAGACCTCCAGAATACCATCTGCGACTGTTTGAAAGACAATCTTCATGACTGCCTGCCTTGTTCACACCATTGCTGATGTCTGTGGTCAGCTCCCCAGCAAGTGAAGAGAGTTCAAGATTTCTTTTTACTTATTCACAAGATGTGGGCGTCGCTGGCAAGGCTAGCATTTATTGCCTAAATCTCATTACCGGAGAGAAGTTGTGGTGAGCCCCTGCCTTCAATCGCTGCAGTCTGTGTGGTGTAGGTATTCGCACAGTGTTATCAGGGGCTCCAGGATATTAACCTTGCAATGAAGGAATGATGACCAATTTCCAAGTCCAGATGGTGTGTCACTTGGAGGGGAACTTGGAGGTGTGGTTATTTTCCCATGCAACTGCTGCCCTTGTCCTTCTAGGTGACAGAGGTCACAGCTTGAGAGATGCTGTTGAAGAAGCCATGGTGAGTGGCTGCTGTTAAGCCTTGAAGATGGCACACACTGCAGCCACTGTGTGCCGGCAGCGAAGGGAGTGAATGTTTAAGGTGGAACTTAGGAGCACGAGCAGGCCATTCAGCCCATCGAGCCTGCACCGCTATTCAATATGATCAAGGTTGATCATCCACTTCAATGCCATTTTCCCCACACTATCCTCATATCCCTTTAAATAATTTGTCTTTAGAAATCTGTCAATCTCTGCTTTAAACATACTCACTGATGAGCATCCACAGTCCTCTGGGGTAGAGAATTCCAAAGATTCACAACCCTCTGAGTAAAGAAATTTCTCCTCATTTCTGTCCTAAGCGGCTTCCCCCTTATTTTGAAATTGTGTTCCCTGGTTCTGGACTCTTCAACCAGGGCAAACATCTTAGCTGCATCTACCCTGTCTATTCCTTTAAGTATTTTGTAGATTTCAAAGAGATCACCTCTCATTCTTTGAAACTCTAGAGAATACAGACCCAGTTTCCCTAATCCCTCTTCGTAGGACAGTCCCGTCTTCCCGGGAACAAGTCTGATGATGGGGTGCCAAGCGATCAGCATGCTTTGTCCTGGATTTTGTCCAACGTAGAGTGTTTTTGGAGCCACACCTCATCCAGGCAACTGGAGAATATTCCATCACACCCCTCTGACATGTGCCTTGTACATGCTTTGGGGAGTTAGGTGAGATGAGTCATGTCACAGAATATCCAGCCTCTGACCTGCTCTTGTAGCCATATTTTTTTTTTAATTATTCATTCATGGGATGTGGGCGACACTGGCCAGGCCAGCATTTATTGCCCATCCCGAATTCCCCTTGAGAAGGTGGTTGTGAGCTGCCTTCTTGAACCGCTACAGTCCATTTGGGGGAGGTATACCCACAGTGCTGTTACAAAGGGAGTTCCAGGATTTTGACCCAGCGACAGTGAAGGAACGGCGATATAGTTCCAAGTCAGGATGGTGTGTGACTTGGAGGGGAACTTGCAGGTGGTGGTGTTCCCATGTATTTGCTGCCCATGTCCTTCTAGTTGGTAGAGGTCGCGTGGTGTGGAAGGAGCCTTGGTGCATTGCTGCAGCGCATCTTGTAGATGGTACACACTGCTGCCACTGTGCGTCGGTGGTGGAGGGAGTGAATGTTTGTAGATGGGGTGCCAATCAAACGGGTTGCTTTGTCTTGGATGGTGTTGAGCTTCTTGAGTGTTGTTGGAGCTGCACCCATCCAGGCAAGTGGAGAGTATTCCATCACACTCCTGACTTGTGCCTTGTAGATGGTGGACAGGCTTTGGGGAGTCAGGAGGTGAGTTACTCGCCTCAGGATTCCTATCCTCTGACCTGCTCTTGCAGCCACGGTATTTATATGGCTACTCCAGTTCAGTTTCTGGTCAATGGTAGTCCCTAGGATGTTGATAGTGGGGGATTCAGCAATGGTAATGCTGTTGAATGTCATGGGGAGATGGTCATTGCCTGGCACTTGTGTGGCACGAATGTTACTTGCCATTTATCAGCCCAAGCCTGGATATTGTCCAGGTCTTGCTGCATTTCTACACAGACTGCTTCTGTATCTCAGGAGTCACGAATGGTGCTGAACATCGTGCAATGATCAGCGAACATCCCCACTTCTGACCTTATGATTGAAGGAAGGTCACTGCTGAAGCAGCTGAAGATGGTTGGGCCTAGGACACTACACTGAGGAACTCCTGCAGTGATGTCCTGGAGCTCAGATGAATGACCTCCAACAATCACAACCATCTTCCTTTGTGCTAGGTATGACTCCAACCAGCGGAGGGTTTTCCCCCGATTCCCATTGACCTCGGTTTTGCTAGGGCTCCTGGATGCCATTTTCGGACAAATGCTGCCTTGATGTCAAGGGCAGTCACTTTTACCTCACCTCTTGAGTTCAGCTCTTTAGTCCATGTTTGAACCAAGGCTGTAATGAGGTCAGGAGCTGAGTGGCCCTGGCAGAATCCAAACTGAGCATCACTGAGCAGGTTATTGCTAAGCAAGTGCCGCTTGATGGCACTGTTGATGACACCTTCCATCACTTTACTGATGATTGAGAGTGGGCTGATGGGGCGCTAATTGGCCGGGTTGGACTTGTCCTGCTTTTTGTGTACAGGACATACCTGGGCAATTTTTCACATTGCAGGGTAGATGCCAATGTTGTCGCTGTACTGGAACAGCTTGACTAGGGGCGCGGCAAGTTCTGGAGCACAGGTCTTCAGTACTATTGCCGGAATATTGTCAGGGCCCATAGCTTTTGCAGTATCCAGTGCCTTCAGTCGTTTCTAGATATCACGCGGAGTGAATAGAGTTGGCTGAAGTCTGGCATCTGTGATGCTGGGGACTGCAGGAGGAGGCCGAGATGGATCATCAACTCTGCACTTCTGGCTGAAGATTGTTGCAAATGCTTCAGCCTTATCTTTCGCACGGATGTGCTGGGCTCCTCCATCATTGAGGATGGGGATATTTGTGGAGCCACCTCCTCCAGTTAGTTATTTAATTGTCCACCACCATTCACAGCTGGATGTGGCAGGACTGCAGATCTGATCCGTTGGTCATGGGATCGCTTAGCTCCGTCTATCGCATGCTGTTTACGCAGTCTGGCACGCAGATAGTCCTGTGTTGTAGCTTCACCAGGTTGACACCTCATTTTGAGGTATGCCTGGTGTTGCTCCTGGCATGCCCTCCTGCACTCTGCATTGAACCAGTGTTGGTCTCCTGGCTTGATGGTAATGGTAGAGTGGGGGACATGCTGGGTCATGAGGTTACAGATTGTGCTGGAGTACAATTCTGCTGCTGCTGATGGCCCACAGCGCCTCATGGATGCTCAGTTTTGCTTTGCTAGATCTGTTCAAAATCTATCCCATTTAGCACGGTGATAGTGCCACACAACACAATGGACGTGGCTGGTCCAGTTCAGTTTCCGGTCCATGGTAACCCCAAGATGTTGATGGTGGGGGAATTTAGCAATGGTAATGTTGCTGAACGTCAAAGGGAGATGGTTAGAATATCTCTTGTTGGACATGGTTATTGTCTGTTACTTGTGTGGCACGAATGTTACTCACCATCTCTAACAGCCCAAGCCTGAATGTTGTCCCAGTCTTGCTGCATGTGGACACGCATTGCTCAGTATCTGAGGAGTTGCAAATGATACTGAGCACTGTGCAATCAACGAACACCCCGACTTCTGACCTTAAGATGGAGGGAAGATCACTGATGAAGCAGCTGAAATGGTTGGGCTTAGAACAGTGCCCTGTGGAACTCCTGCAGCCAAGTCCAGGAGCTGAGATGATTGGCCTCCAGGTACTCATTGTGCTAAGCATGGAGAGTTTCCCCCAACCCCGATTTCCATCAACATCAGTTTTACTAGAGCTCCTTAATACTGTACTCAAGTCATATGTAACCTTGATGCCAAGAGGAGTCACTCTCATCTCATCTTTGGAATTCAGCTATTTTCTCCATGTTTGGATCAAGGCTGTAATAAGGTTTGGCAGAACCCAAACTGAGCATCAACGAGCCGAATATTGCAATAAATTTAATGATATCAAACATGTTATTGTGCTCTACCTTGTCCAAATGGTAATACTTGCGATCCTGTTCATCCGTTCCAGCAGCAGGCTATTCTTGCAGATGGAGTTGTGGGGAATCATGGGGTGAGCCTGATCCCGTGTGTTCCCGGAGGCAGCACTGTTCAGCCCAACCTGACCCAAGCCCGAATGCTGGACTCAGAATATAGACCCGACCCGAACCGACACGTAGTCAGGTCTAGTCGGGTTCGGGTCAGGTAGCCAGGCTTTAATTCATGATCCCTTCCGTCACTCTGCTGGTGATTGAGAGCAGGCGAATGGTCAGTGGCCTGAATGGATTTGTCCTAGTTTTTGTGGGCAGGAAATACCTGGCAACTTTCCACTTTTTCGGGTAGATACCAGTGTTGTGGCTGCACTGGAAGAGCTTAGCTAGTTCTGGAGCACAATTCTGCAGCACTACAGCCAGAATATTGTCATAGCTCATAGCCTTTACTCTATCCAGTGTGCTCAGCTTGGAGTGATTCAAATTGGCTGAAGTCTGGCTTCTGTGATGGTGAGGACCTCAGATGAAGGCCTGGATTGATCATTCACTCGGCAATTCTTTCTGAAGATGGTTGCCAACACTCCAGTCTTGTCTTTTGCACTCATGTGCTGAGTGCATTGAGCATGGGGATGTCTCTGGAGCTCCACCTCCAGTTGGTTGTTTAATTTTCCACCACCATTCATGACTAGATGTGGCAGGGTTGCAGAGCTTTGATCTGATCCACTGGCTGTGGGATCGTTTAGCTGTCTATTGCAAGCTACTTCTGCTATTTAGCATGCATGTTATAGCTTCACCAGGTTGGCACCTCATTTTGAGATATGCCTGGTACTGCTCCTGGTATGTTGTTCTATACTCCTCATTGAACCAGAGTGCTGGCCTCCTGGCTTGACAGTAATGGTAAAGTGAGGGATATGCAGGGCTACGAAGTTATAAAATGTGGCTGAATACAATTCTGCTGCTAATGGCCCAAAGGATCCCATGGATGTCCAGTTTTGAGTTGTTAGTTCTAAATCTCACTTTTAGCACAGTAGCAATGCCACACAACGCAATGGATGATATCCTCAGTGTGAAGACAGGACTTTGTCTCCATAAAAACGGTGTGATGCACCGTTGCCATGGATGCATCTTTTTTATTCATTCATGGGATGTGGGCATTGCTGGCAAGGCCAGTATTTATTGCCCATTCCTAAATGCCCTTGCGACAGGTAGATTAATGAGGATGAGGTCAAGTAGGTTTTTCCTTCATGTTGGTTCTCTCACCATCTCCCGCAGGCCCAGTCTGACAGCCAATCCTTCAGGACAAGACCAGTTTGGTCAGTAGTGGTGCTATCGAGCCACTCTTGGTGATGGACATTGAAGTCCCCAACCTAGAGTACATTTAGTGCCCTTACTGACCTGTGCTGCTTCCAGGTGATGTTCAACATGGAGAGTACTGATTCATCAGCTGAGGGAGGGCAGTACATGGAATTCACAAGAGGTTTCTTTGTCCATGTTTGACCTGATGCTATGAAACTTCATGGGGTCTAGGGTCAATATTGAGAAATCCCAGGGCCACCCCCTCTCGAATGTATGCTACTGTGCTGTCTCTGGTGTGTCTGTTCTGCCAGTGGAATAGGACATACCCAGGGATGATAATGTAGGAATCTGGGACATTAGACTCTAGAACAGTTCCAATGGATTGGAGGGTAGCTAATGTAACCCCACTATTTAAAAAAGGAGGTAGAGAGAAAACAGGGAATAGACCAGTCAGCCTGACATCAGTCATGGGGAAAATACTAGAGTCCATTATAAAAGATGTAATAGCAGAGCACTTGGAAAACAATGACAGGATTAGACAAAGTCAACATGGATTTACAAAAGGGAAATCATGCTTGACAAATCTACTGGAATTTTTTGAGCATGTAACTATGTAGATAAGGGTGAACAAGTGGATGTGGTGTATTTGGACTTTCAAAAGGCTTTCGCTGAGGTACCACATAAGAGATTAGCGTGCAAAATTAAAGCACATGGGATTGAGGGTAAGGTACTGACATGGGATAGAGAACTGGCTGGCAGACAGGAAACAAAGAGTAGGAATAAAAGGGTCTTTTTCAGAGTGGCAGGCTAGTGGGGTACTGCAGGGATCAGTGCTAGGACCCCAGCTATTCACAATATATATTAATGATATAGATGAGGGAATTAAATGTAATATATCCAAGTTTGCAGAAGTCACAAAGCTGGGTGGAATGTGAGCTGTGAGGAGGATGCAGAGAAACTCCAGTGTTGTGCGAGTGGGCAAATACATGGCAGATGCACTATAATGTGGATAAATGTGAGGTTATCCACTTTGGTGACAAAAACAGAAAGACAGATTATCTGAATGGCGATAGATTGGGAAAGGGGGAGGTGTAGCGAGACCTGGGTGGCCTTGTGCACTAGTCGCTGAAAGTAAGCATTCAGGTGCAGCAGGCAGTTAAGGCGGCAAATGGTATGTTGGCCCTCATAGCGAGACGATTCGAGTACAGGAGCAAGGATGTCTTACTGCAATTATACAAGGCCTTGGTGAGACCACATCTAGAGTACTGTGCAGTTTTGGTCTCCTTATCTGAGGAAGAATGTTCTTGCTATGGAGGCAGTGCAGTCAAGGCTCACCGGACTGATTCCTGGGATGGCAGGTCTGGCGTATGGCGAGAGATTGGGTCGATTAGGATTGTATTCACTAGAGTTTAGAAGAATGAGAGGGGATCTCAGAAACTTACAAAATTCTAACAGGACTGTAAAATTCTAAGAGCAAATGCACATGGGATACAGGGTAACGTGAAAAGGTGGATTCAAAATTGGCTTAGCTGTAGGAGACAGAGAGTGATGACAGACGGCTGTTTTAGTGACTGGAAGCCAGTGTCCAGTGGGGTACTACAGGGATCTGTGCTGGGTCCCCTTTTGGTTGTCATTTATACAAACTACATAGATGACTATGTGGGGGGTAGGATCAGTAAGTTCGCGGATGACACAAAGATTGGCCGAGTGGTTAACAGTGAGGTTGAGTGTCTTGGGTTACAGGAAGATATAGGCGGTATGGTCAAATGGGCAGAAAGTGGCAGATGGAATTTAACCCTGAAAAGTATGAGGTGATACACTTTGGAAGGAGTAATGTGACACGGAAGTATTCAATGAATGGCCTGACACTGGGAAGTTCCGAGGAACAAAGGGACCTTGGCGTGTTTGTCCACAGATCTCTGAAGGCAGATGGGCAGGTTAATAGGGTGGTGAAAAAGGCATATGGGACACTTGCCTTTATCAATCGAGGCATAGATTACAAAAGCAGGGAGGTCATGTTGGAGTTGTACAGAACTTTGGTAAGGCCACAGTTGGAGTAGTGTGTGCAATTCTGGCCACCATATTATAGGAAGGATGTGATTGCATTGGAGGGGGTGCAGAGGCGATTCACCAGGATGTTGCCTGGGATGGAATATTTAAGCTATGAAGAGAGGTTGGATAGGCTTGGGTTGTTTTCGCTGGAGCAGAGAAGACTGGGGGGGTGACCTGATCGAGCTGTACAAGATTATGAGAGGCATGGACAGGGTGGATAGGGAGCAGCTGTTCCCCTTAGTTGAAGGGTCAGTTACGAGGGGACACAAGTTTAAGGCGAGGGGCAGGAGGTTTAAGGGGGATTTGAGGAAGAACTTTTTTACCCAGAGGGTGGTGACGGTCTGGAATGCACTGCCTGGGAGGGAGGTAGAGGCGGGTTGCATCACATCCTTTAATAAGTACCTGGATGAGCACTTGGCACGTCATAACATTCAAGGCTGTGGGCCAAGTGCTGGCAAATGGGATTAGGTAGACAGGTCAGGTGTTTTAATGCATCGGTGCAGACTCGATGGGCCGCAGGGCCTCTTCTGCACTGTATTATTCTGTGATTCTGTGACTGGACGGACTAGATGCAGGATGGATGTTCCCAATGGCGGGGGAGTCCAGGACCAGGGGTCACAGTCTAAGGATAAGGAGTAAGCCATTTAGGACTGAGATGAGGAGAGATTTCTTCACCCAGAGTGGTAAACCTGTGGAATTCTCTACCATGGAAAACAGTTGAGGCCAAATCATTAAATATATTCAAGAAAGAGTTAGATATCGTTCTTAGGGCTAAAGGGATCAAGGGAGAAAGCGGGAACAGGTTACTGAGTTTGGATGATCAGCCATGATCGTATTGAATGGCAGAGCAGGCTCGAAGGGCCGAATGGCCTACGCCTGCTCCTATTTTTCTATGTTTCTATTGACTAAAAAGTATGAGTCTGATATTATAGATATGTCAGGATGTTGGGATCACCACAGGGCCGAAGAAAAATAAAAATAAAGCATCTCATGGAAGGAGGCTGAACATTGCCTAAAGAAGAAAAGCACAGAAAGGTACTATTGAAAGCATTTCTGCTTTTTTAATACTGTGCATTACTTACAAAAAAGACCTCTGGAGTTTGAATGTATTGCTCCCAATTCCTAATATGGGCCCAAAGAAACAGTGTGCTGGGGTATATGCATTCTTATGACATCCAATGCTCTGCTACCCATGTCCTATTTCCCCATCGCCTCTATCCTCGCCTCCAGTCCAGCACACAAGTCTCATCCTTGTTTTCAAATTCATCCATGGCCTCTCTCTATCTCTAACCTCCTGCAGCCTTCCGAGCTATCTGTGCTCTTCCAATTCTACCCTCTTACGTATTCCCCATTTTCACTGGCAGCCAAGCTTTCAGCTGTCTAAGCCCTAATCTCCAGAACTCCCTTCTCGCATTTTTCCACCTCTCTCATCCTTTAAGTTGTTTCTCAAAACTTGTCCTTTTTCCAAGCTTTCAGCCATCAGTCTTAACATCTCCTTACATGGTTCAGTGTCAAATTTTGTTTGATAATCACTCCTGTGAAGTGCCTTGGATGCTTTACTATGATAAAGGCACTATATAAATGCAAATTGTTGAAGAGAAAGTTGAACACTGAAGGACTACACCTAATACATCCTGCCATTTTTCAGTAGTCATCTTCTGCATCAACCACCGGGGCAATGCCCAGTAAAGAAATGATCTAGATCACTGGCCTGAACTCATTCATGTTCTTCAAACCTCTCTTCACTGTGCCTTTGCTTGCCTAATCCTTCCTGCCTTCTGCACAAAGTCTCATCTCCTCTTCGTAAAATACCTCGAGACATCTATGTGAGGGATGCTTTTTCAACGCACATTTGAATTGTCTCACACAACAGCTACTGCATCAGTGGAATGGGCTCCTATATCAATGCAATAAGTTCTTTCTTCAATTTGGTTCCCAGCAGCATGATCCTTTAAGAGTCAGCTTACTTCAGGTGGAAAAACTCTTACCATTGAGTCAGAAGGTTGTTGGTTAAAGAACCACTTCAGACTTGATCAAATGCAGCAAACACAGCCAAGTGCCAATAGCAAGTCATGAAGCAGTATCATCTGAATCTGTATGAAACATGAGCCAATGAAAAATAAAGCAATGCTCTCTTCAGTCGACTTAAAATCCTTAAAGAACAGTGGTATTAGGAAGTCCACAGACTGAAACAGATGTAGATCTTCCTTCTCCCACTGAAGTAACTAATGCCACTTAAAATAAAAGTGCAGGAAGGTAACAGAAAACATTTTATGTGCAAAGGTCTCGCCAAAGGGAGCAGGTAATCTCACAAATCACATGGAATGGACCCAGCATGCAAAAATATTTCTAAGAGCTTTCCAGAAGCAAAAAACAGATCTTCAACTGAACATTGGTACATAAACACGACCAAGTTGTGCACTCCGATTATATACAGCATGAATATACACAGCATGAATACATGGACCCATGTATTTATGCACACAGAGTGCAAGCTCCACAATCCAAGGTACAAAACTAGAAACCCACTAGTACAATTAACTTGTTAACTCTGCAAATTGCTCTCAACTTGAATCATTTAAGTAGCCCTTCTCTATGATCACTGAAGAAAATCCTGTATTAATTGTAAAGGTCACACTGCAACTAATAATGAAAATCAATTCTTGCCTCTGCAAACAAACCTAGAACCGTAGAAAGGTTACAGCACAGAATGAGGCCATTCGGCCCATCATGTCTGTGCCAGTTCACTGCAAGAGCAATTCAGCTAATCCTTTTCCCGATAGTCCTGCAAATTTTCTCTCCCTAGATTATTTTCCAATACCCTTTTGGAATCCGTGATTGAATTTGCTTCCACCACACTCTCAGGCAGTGCATTCCAGATCCTAACCATTCACTGTGTAAAAACGTTTCTCCGCGCATCGCCTTTGGTTCTTTTGACATTCACATTAAATAGGTGTCCTCTGGTTCTCAATCACTCTGTCAACTGGAACAGTTTCTATCTACTCTATCCATACCCAAAATTTCGAACACCTCTATCAAATCTCCTTGCAGCCTTCTCTTCCCTAGGATGAACAACCCAAGCATCTCTAATCAATCTACATTGACTGGTTCCATTCTCTCTTTTCACCTGAATGCACTAACTCTGGCTGTGTTCAGGTCTACACTCACTGGCTCCCTTCTCTCTCCTACCCTGAATATGCTGACTCAGTTTTAAACTAATAGAAAGCAAAACACTGCAGATGCTCAAAATCTAAAATAAAAACAGAAGGATAAATAATGGACAGGACACATGGAGACGGACAGGTAAAGACTGGTCGCTGCATTGAGCCGGTCGCCAACAGTCATGACATTCAAAATTATGAGGGGTCTGGACAGAGTAGATCGGGAGAAACTGTTCCAGTTGGCAGAACGATCAAGAATCAGAGGACACAGATTTAAGGTGATTGGCAAAGGACACAATATCGACAGGAGGAAAAACATTTTTTTTTATATGAGTGGTTAGGATCTGGAATGCACTACTTGAAAGTGTGGCGGAGGCAGATTCAATTGAGATCTTCAAAAGAGAATTAGATCTGAAGAGAAAAGATTTGCAGGATTACGGGGGAAGGGTGGGGGGGGGGGCGCAAGAGAGACTACGTGAGTTACTCTTGCTGAGAGCCGGTACAGACATGAAAGGCTAAATGGCCTCCTTCGATGCTGTAGACATTCTATGAAAGGCTGAGTTTTGTGATGCTGCAACTGCAGAGAGCGCACTGCCCACACCTGTCGCTGCAGTCCCTGTGATGTCAAAGCCAGTGACATTCTAGACAGCTGCAATCACCAAACTCAGGTGAAACAAAGAGGCAGGGGTTCCAAGGTTCGCCCTGGCCGGAAAGCACAATGTAAGCGGCAAACTCCAAGGAAGTGCAGGGAACTCTCAGTGAGCATCTGTAAATGGATGAGAAATGGGTACTGCAGCTCAGGAGAGGAGCAGTGAGAGCTTGGGGTGGGGGTGGTGGTGTCGAGCGAGAGGTGGCAAAGGGAGCAGGGCAACGGCAAATAGGACAGCTACTAACAGCGAGAGCAATGATGTCACCACATACAGGCACAAACCAGTACTGGCACAGGTAAACGGGTACACACCACAGACGTCAGCGGTGGGAGAAACTGTGCATGAGCCAGCAGGCGGTGCGAACTGAGCACATATGCGCCGATCAGCGCCAGGAGTTAATAAAACAGAAAATGCTGGAAATACCCTGCAAGTCAGACCTTATGCAAAAGTTATGTTCACTGCCATTTAACAAATGGTTCTAAAATCAATCCCAGTGTTGTAAAATTACAGAAAAATCAAATAGTCTTGTGGCAAATTTGCCTGTTCATAATCAGAACAAACCACACTACTAACAATGTACAAGATAGTCCAGTTAATAAGCTGAAGTGTCAAAAATGATTGAGTCAAAAATCCATCAAATCTCAAAGGTTATATCTGCCATCAATAATCAATTATAAACATAATATTCCAAATCAGAACCTATTAATGCAACACAAATGGTGCCCACAGGAAACTAATTATCAAAGTCATAACAAAAATTAAGTCTAAAGCATTTCAGAAGTAGCCTAATACAGTGCACGGTAACATGAAAACATTTGTAAATTTCCCATTCTAACTGAACTCTCACTCCAATTGTCTGCATGATTTGAAGTACACCAACAGACACTTAGAAAAACTAGAAGTGATCCAAACAAGAAGGATGCCGTCATCTCTAATTTGAATATATCTCAGCACCTATCCTTAACACTTGTGTATACTCAGATCACCATTTTAGTGACCAAAGGCTTCTTCCTGCTCAATTTGGATATATCTACCTTCAGGTCATCTTTGGATCTTCCTTATCCAGCATTGCCTACTTTTATCTTCAATTGTGTCAAGCTTCTTTCCTTGATATATGTTAAAACTATTTGCAATAAATGTTGTATGCTCCGCCAATGTTTCACACACGTGGACTTGGCCCTGGAATTCCTCAACACTGACGCTAGATCTAATGAAGTCCAATAGTTTCATGTTAAACAAAGCTAATGAATCCTCATGCCGATTACTACCTTCCACACCTCTCCCTCAACTGATAAATCCTTCACGTTGAATGCCACTTGGGAGGAAGCTCAGAAGGAATCGGGGCATCGAATGCACTCTGGATAATGGGACTTCAATTTTGACTATCAAGAGTGGCTCAGTAGTACCACCGACTGTGCTTTGAGGATACAGCTGCCAGAATGAGGCAATGAAGGAAACAAGCGAGTACCCTACTTGACCTCATTTTCACCAACATGCTGTCGTAAATATGCCAGTCCACGACAGCCAATTTTGGTTCACTCCATATGACATTAAGAAACATAAGCACGCTGGACACAGTGTATGCTGAGCCCTGACAACATCCTGGCTGGAATACGGAGGACTATGCTGGACTTAGCCACTTCCACTTACCAACTTCCATTTACCAACCAAGCTGTTTTGAGTGTAATGATGACACGGGCATTTAAACGAAAAATATGGAAAACTGCTCAAGTATGTCCTATCCATAAACAGAACAAAACTGACTTAACCAATTATCAGTCTCCTTTCGATCAGTAAAGTAAGAGAATGAGTCACCAGTAGTGCCATCAAGCTACAACGATTCACCAATGTAGTTTCTCTACTGGAACCTGAACCCTCATCATAGCCTTAATGTAAGTAAAAGCAATCAAAGAAAATCCCAGAACCTTAACAAAACTGAGGCCAATTAGGATCAAGAAAAACCCAAATGAGTCATACCTTACACCAAGAAGATGGACACAACCCCCAGCCACACAGCTAAAACCATCTTCAGCCAATTCAATGACTTTCCCTCTGGCATAAATGAAGCATTGCTGAGGATTCCTGTGTTTCACAATTCCTTTCATAATGAACCAGCCAAAATTAGAAACGTTCAGGTTTGGACTGACAAATGACAGGCAACATAAATGCCAAGCAAAGATATTCTCCTGCAGGATAAGACTCATCCTCCTGCCTTGAAATTCAAAGGCCTTAATGGCCTGTTTTCACCCTGTAGGTCACCACTGTCCAGAAGCTGAAGTGGACCAGTCACTTCAATTGCATGGCTACAAGAGCAAGGCAGAGACAGTACTTTGAAGAACAGCTCACCTCCGGACTCCTCAAAGCTTCTCCACTATCTTCAGCTCAAGTCTAAAGTTTGATGAATACTCACTACTCATCTATATGTGTGTAACAGCAAGTGAAGAAGCGCAGCATCCAGGACAAGACAATCCACTTCATCTCTCCCTGCCACTGAACTCAATATTCACCCACTAGGTGCACTATTAATGAATAATGTGTGAACAGGATGCAATGCAGAACACAAGAAATAGGAGGAGTAGGCCATTCGGCCCCTCAAGCCTGCTCCACCATTCAATTAGATCATGGTTGATCTGCCCCAGACCTCAACTCCTCTTTCGTGCCAGCTCCTCAAAGCTCACTCTGATAGCACCTCCCAGCCCTGCAACCTCTACCACTAAGATAGTCAAAAAGCAGCATCAGTAGCCTCAGAATCTGCATCATCTTGAAGCCACTCATCTTAGCCTAAGACAACAATGCTACATCCTATTCTGCTCACACGTGCATTGCTTTCAGGTTCTATCAATCACCAACCTGACATGGACACATGCTGCCATTCTGTCATTGCTGCTGAGACAAAAGTCTGGAATTCTTCATCCAATCTCATTGTGGATTTATGACCATAAGGACTGAAAGCAGTCACCTTATCAGGGCATGTAGGGTTGAGCAATCCAGCCTTTCCAGCATCAACCACACCTCAGGAGCAACAAAAAAATTGATGTTACCTACACTTTGTGCTAGGTACGACTCCAATTCCTATTGACTTCAATCTGGCTTGGGCTCCTTGATGCTGCACTCGTTCAAATGCTGCCTTGATATCAAGGACAATTACTCACCTCACCTCTTGAGTTCAGCTCTTTTGTCCATGTTTGGACAAAGACCGTAATGAGGTCAGGAGCCAAGTGGCCTGGCGGAACACAAATTGAGCATGTGAACGGGTTGCTACTGAGCAAGTGCCACTTGATAGCACTATCGACAACACCTGCCATCACTTTACTGATGATTAAGAGTAGACTGATAGGACAGTAATTGGCTGGATTGGATTGGTCCTGCTTTTTGAGGACAGGATATACCTGGGTAATTCTCCACATTACTGGATAGATGCCAGTGTTGGAGGAGCTGTATTGGAACAGCTTGGCTAGTTCTGGAGCACAAGTCTTCAGTACTACAGCCGAGATGCTCTCAGGGCCCATTGCCTTTGCTGTATCCAGTGCCTTCTTGCTGTCACGTGGAATGAATCGAATTGGCCGAAGACTGGCATCTATGATGCTGGGAACCTCAGGAGAAGGCAGAGATGGATCACCCACTCAGTACTTCTGGTTGAAGATAGATGCAAATACTTCTACCTTTTCTTTTGAACTGATGTGCTGGGCTCCTCCATCATTGAGGATGGGGATGTTTGTGGAGCCTCCTCCTTCAGTTAGTTGTTTAATTTTTTCACCACCATTCACGACTGCATGTGGCAGGACTGCAGAGCTTTGATCTGATCCGTTGGTTGTGGGATGCTTAGCTCTGTCTATTGCATGCTGCCTCCGCTATTTGGCATGTAAACAGTCCTATGTTGTAGCATCACCAAGTTAACACCTCATTTTTAGGTATGCTTGGTGCTGCTCCTGGCATACTCTCCTGCAGTCTTCATTAAACCAGGATTGATCGCTTGGCTTGATGGTAATGGTAGAATGGGGGATATGCTGTGCCATGAGGTTACAGATTGTGGTTGAATATAACTCTGGTGCTGATGATCCACAGCACCTCATGGATGCCCAAGTTCTGAATCTATCCCACTTAGCACAGTGGTAGTGCCACAACATGATGGTGGGTATCCTCAGTGTGAAGACGGGACTTCATTTTCACAAAGATTATGCGGTGGTCACTCCTACCAATATTGTCATGGACAGATGCAGCTGCAACAGGTAGACTGGTGAGGACAAGGTCCAGTAGGTTTTCCCCTCTTGTTGGTTCCCTCACCACCTGCCGCAGATCCAGTCTGGCAGCTATATCCTTCAGGACTCGAGCAGCTCGGTCAGTAGTGGTGATACCGAGCCACTGTTTATGATGGACATTGAAGTCCCCCACCCAGAGTACATTCTGTGCCCTTGCCACTCTCAGTGCTTCTTCCAAGTGGTATTCAGCATAGAGGAGTACTGATTCATCAGTTGAGAGAAGGTGGTAATCAGCAGGAGGTTTCCTCGCCCATGTTTAACCTGATGCCATGAGGCTTCAAAGGGTCCAGAGTCAATGTAAAGGACTCCCATGGCAACTCCCTCTTGACTGCAGACCACTGTGTCGCCATTTCTGGTAGTCTGTCCTGCTGGTGGGGTAGGACGTACCCAGGAATGGCAACAGTATTGTCTGGGACATTGGATATTTCCATGAGTATAACACTGTCAGGCTGTTGCTTGACTAGTCTGTGGGACAGCTCTCCCAATTTTGGCACAAGCCCCCAGATTAGTAAGGAGGACTTTGCAGGGTTGACAGGGCTGGGTTTGCCGTCGTCATTTCCAGTGCCAGGTTGATGTCAGGTATTCGTCTGGTTTTATTCCTTTTCGACTTTTATGCAGCGGTTTTGTACAACTGAATGACTTGCTAAGTCATTTCAAAGGGAAGTTAAGAATCAACCACATTGTTGTGGAGTCACATGAAGGCCAGACCAGGTAAGGACAGCAGATTTCCATCCCTAAAGGACATTAGTGAACCAGATACCTGGCACAAAGTAAGATGGCTTCAGTTTTTTTAACAGGGCAATCATCTCCGTCCCAGGACATCATTGCAGGAGTTCCTCAGGGTAGTGTCCCAGGTCCAATCATCTTCAGCTGCTTCATCAATGACCTTCCCTCCATCCTAAGGTCAGAAGTGGGGATGTTCGGTGATTACACAATGTTCAGCACCATTCGTGACTCCTCAGATACTGAAGCAGACCATGTCCATATACAGCAAGACCTAGAGAATATTCAGGCTTGGTCTGAAAGGTGGCAAGTAACATTCACGCCACACAAGAGCAATGGCTATCTCCAACAAAAGAATTAACCATCTCCCCTTGACATTCAATGACATTGCGATCACTGAATCCACCACCAATGCCATCCTGCAGAGTTACCATTGACCAGAAACTGAACTGGACCAGCCACATAAATACTATGGCTACAAGAGCAGGTCAGATGCTGGTAATTCTGCGGCGAGTAACCCATCTCCTGACTCCCCAAAGCCTGTCCACCATTTACATGGCACAAGTCAGGAGTGTGATGGAACACTCTCCACTTGCCTGGATGAGTGCTGCTTCAACACCATTTAGGAAGCTCAACATCATCCAGGACAAAGCAGCCCGTTTGATTGGCACCCCATCCACCACCTTAAACATGCAATCCCTCCATCACTGGCACACAGCGGCAGCAGTATGTACCATATACAAGATGCACTGCAGCAACTCGCGCCTCATTCAACAGCAGCTTCCAAACCCGCAACCTCTTCCACCTAGAAGCAGATGAATGGGACCACTGCAAGCTCTCCTCCCAAGCCACACACCATCCTGACTTAGAAATATATCACTGTTCCTTCACCGTTGCTGGATCAAAATCCTCGAACGCCCTCCCTAACAGCATTGTGGGCGTACCCGCACCAGATGGACTGCAGCGGTTCAAGAAGGTAGCTCACCACCACCTTCAAGGGAAATTAGGGATGAGCAACAAATGCTGGCATTGCCAGCGATGCCCACATCCAATGAAACAAATATAAAATATTTTCCTCCTCCTCTGGCCTAATTCCACAAGCTCAGTTAGCAATGCCTTCCTTGGATTTTGCTTAATTTTCCTTCTCGTGGTCATGATCCTTCTCAGATGGTATGCGCATTAATTCTGGCATCACGATCAGGCACAGCAGCAGCTTCCCACGCTACCCATTTCACTACTCATTTCCATCCTGGATATTGCAAAGTTGGCATCCTCCAAACCTAGTCATTATGGATGATGTTCTTTGCAACTAAAAATTCTTCCCCTTTAAATTTTCTACTTCAAACCACTTTGGGCACACTTCCTCTGTGATCATACATTGGTGGCATCTTCAACTCTACTCCGTCGATGCTGCTGCTTCTTGTAGTTTCAGAATCTGCATCCAATGATGTCCAATATCCAATTCTACTTGTGGGCGCATCTTCTGATGTTACTCTCCTTTAGTACCGTCAGCTTCATTTAATCCCATTTTGCAGTTCTTCGTCTTTTCATCTGCAATGCTGAGCCCCTTCAGGTGATTTAATAATGCAAACATCCTTCAACCCTAACCATTGTCAATTAAATTATGATCCTAGGTTAATCAAGCTGGGTTCTTAATTGTAATATTACAATGAGCAGTTCTGATGATGAAAGGTAAACCAAAGGAACTACATCACTTTATTAAAATCTCCAAAATACACTCAATATAGTTACAGCAATTTAAACACAACAGGAATTTCTATCCAATAATTCCCTACCTAACATCACCACGGGAGTACAATCACTGCATTGGTTCAAGACCACTCTCAGGGCAAGTAGGAATGGGCAATAAATGTCACTGCGCCATCATTGCCCTCATCTCCAAAAATACTTCAGATTCTTGGATAAGACAACTTCTGTAAACATCTCACCTTTAAAATGTAAAGAAAGCAGAAAGTCTCCTGCAAAAAATTCAGTGCACAACACTATTAGAAAAATAGACTGGAGGCTTCTTTTTATGGGTGTGCACTGAAGTATTTTCATGAAATAATTCATTGTTGAAAGGTACAAGGTTTGCAGAGAGAACACTCAGTACCCTTGACTTTACAAAGCAAAACTGTGTTCAAGGAAACAAGTCAGTATTATATTTTCTAAACAATCCAGCGACTCTTTTCAGTAGTTTCTTCTGAACTACCTCTTAATTGTAGCAAATTAACTGAAATGCGTTTTTCAAAACCCAAAGCCAGACCATTCCCACAGCAACACAAATATGCCCATATATCTGCATCAAAGCTATATATGTGTCAAAGAGAAAACGAGCTCAGATCCTGTTGCTCCTTACATTCTTCCAACAGTAGCAGTTTGAAACTTTGACACTTCAAATTCAGCAAGGTGTGCAATCGAGTTCTAAGCCAGCTGTACTGTACCATACTGAAGAGGAAGTTGGTGGTAAAAAGATATTATGCACTGCCTGGGAGTGTGGTAGAGGCGGGTTGCCGCACATCCTTTAAAAAGTACCTGGATGAGCACTTTGCACGTCATAACATTCAAGGCTATGGGCCAAGTGCTGGCAAATGGGATTAGGTAGACAGGTCAGGTGTCTTTAATGCATCGGTACAGACTCGATGGGCCGAAGGGCCTCTTCTGCACTGTATTATTCTGTGATATTCTTAGATGATAAAATAAGCCTGGTAGCCTATTTCTTTAGGCAGCACCTGTTCTTTTCCAAAATCAGTTTGCTACAAACTACCAATGCCTTATTTTTACTGGTAAAGCATAAGGTTGAAAGAATAAGCATTATTTTTAATGGTTTTGCATAACTTGTGTCTCATTTTGTTTCATCACCTACCTAAACAGTCCAAATAAATTAGTCAATAAACTCTTACCATAACGAACTGGAAATCACTTTACTCAGATAGGTAAGAAATGCTGGTATTGCTTCAGACAGGTGGTTACTTGATATTCAGAGCTCTGTCAGTTTGTTATTGTAAGAATACAGTAATTTTCATTTCATTCTATGCCTACTGTAATATATAACCAACTTTTATACTATTTGCCTGAAAGGCCCCGCCGTGTCCATACCTCAACACAAATATTATACTCCTAATTTTGTACAATTTGCTCTCACCCTCAACACACATCTTTCAAATGTTTTTAAAGTTGCTTTCACTAGTTTTCTCAAGAACTGTAACTTTTTCCCAAATTTAACAATTTAGTAAGAGCTACACAAAGGGTAAAATTGCTCACTACTAAAAAGGTATGGATCTTTAAATACCAGAGAAACTAGATGCAGCTATTCAGATACCCATATCCTTTGGCATTATCAAAATACTTCTAAATTCAAATGGAGAAACCAAAAATTGGATTTTCAAAAAAAATGTCAATGATCATAATGAGGGCAGTGCTATAAAATAGACCTGGAAACCACCCAAAGGGAGCAGTAAATGATGAATCTTTTCTCACTTACTTGAAATTCAAATTGAACAGCTGCGATGATGGATGTTACAAACCAAGGCAGAGTTTACATACTTGATTGCAGTGTACAATTGTTGCTTCGGACATGTACAAGAAATCACCAAATATAGGGACCAAATCAATACTGGGAATGATGAATGTAGGAATTAAACATAAATGGAATTTATTGCTCCTAATCAGAAATAACCAATACTGCTGCACAATGTTTCTACATGGTAGGCTGCCTTCAATGGCATATAAATTCTGGATTAATTTCTTTAATTTAGAGAATTATGCATTGGCAATTTCATGTGTTTTATCAGCTCTGATAAATACTGATCTACTGTCAGGACTTCCAAAATATTCAATGCATGGACTGTTCCTTTACTTGAGACAAAGCCAGGTTTTCAGTTTCCAAACTGCAAATACTGATATCAGATCTTTGACGATTTGGGTTGCCACATGGCTTCACTCAAGCAGAACAGAGCCAAAAGGAACAGTCATAGAGTTATACAGCACAGAAACAGGCCCTTCAGCCCACTGTGTCTGCGCCGGCCATCAAGCCTATCTATTCTCACCCCATTTCCCAGCACTTGGTGAAAGGCATCAAGCTGTGGGAACCTAAAGCTCAACTGCAAGATCAGAGGCATAGAGGAACCAGGTAGTAGACATTAGACTACCTTAGTCTTAGTTAATCATTTAACACTTACCTTTCACAGTCCTGTAACAAAATAACCACAAGTACTGTTACTGAGTTTGAAAGCTGGATTGTTACATCGCACCTGGACCAGAACATCAGTATTTTCACAATGGAAGGACAGAAATAAACTTGGAAATTGTATTAGGAATTACAAGAAAATGTGACAAAACGAAGTTCCTTAAGTGGAGTAACTTTTAGCTTAATATGATTTCAATTTTTTTACAATGCTGGACTTTAAAAACTGACTAATGTAGCTCACGCTTCTCAAAAAATCTGGTATCATTAATTTTAAATGTACTTTATTGATGCCTCAACATGATCAGTATGTTTGCACAATCAATTGTGCTTGTGTCTCAGAAGTGTGCCCCAGAGCAAAAAGGGCAAAGCCACTTGTGCATCTGCTTTTTAGGTTGGTGCTTAGAGGTCTGGGAGCAGATTATACTGACTTGTTTAATGCAGGTACCAGTGATACGGACAACAGAGACAAATGAGAGAGAGAAAATAAAACTTCAAATTCCACTGATAGCCTAGTGGGGAAATGCACTGAGGCAGGAAGGTCCCAGATTTGATCTCCAGGCCGTGGCTAAGTAAGTTGCTCTCAAATGGACAAGCATAACCACATAACAATTCAGCTCAGTACCATGGGTGGGTGGACTGATCTGCATTATGAACATATATACGAACTAGGAGCAGAAGTAGGCCATTCGGCCCCTCTAGCCCGCTCCAGCATTCAATAAAATCATGGCTGATCTGTTGTCTCAAATTCCACACTCCCATCTAAAACCGACAACCTTTGATTCCCTTACCTAACAAGAATCTACCTCCACCTTAAAAATATTCAATAACCCCGCCTCCACCACCTAAGTCAGAGTTCCAAAGTCGCACAACCCTCAGAAAAATTTCCCCTCATCTCTGTCCTAAAAGGGTGACCCCCTAATTTTAAATTAGTGACCCCTAGTTCTGGACTCACCCACAAGAGGAAAAATCCTCTCCATATCACGCTTGTCAGACCATTCAGGATCTTATATACTTCAATCAAGTCTCCCCTCACTATTCTAATCTCCAGTGAAAACAAGCCCAGTCTGTCCAACCTTTCCTCATAAGACAACCCACTCATTCCAGGCATCAATCTAGTAAACCTCTTCTGAACCGCCTGCAATGCATTTACATACTTCCTCAAATAAGGAGACCAAAACTGCACACAGTATTCGAGATATGGTTTCACCAATGCCCTGTATAACTGAAGCATAACATCCTTACTTTTATTTTCAATTCCTCTGGTAATAAAGGATAGCATTCCATCAGCCTTCTTTATTACTTGCTGTACCTGCATACTAACCTTTTGTGTCTTACGCACTAGAATACCTAGATCCCTTTGCACCACGGAATTCTGCAGTCATTCGCCGTTTAAGTAATACTCTGCTTTTTTATTCTTCCTACCAAAGTGAACAACTTCACATTTTCCTACATTATATTCCATTTCCCAGATTTTTGCCCACTCACTCAACCTATCTATATTCGTCTGCAACCTCCTTATGCCCTTTTCACAACATACTTTCCTACCTATCTTTGTGTCATCTGCAAATTTAGCTACTAAGCCAGTGCTCTCCTCATCTGAATCATTGATATAAATTGTAAAAAGTTGAGGCCCCAGTAGACCCGTGGGACTCCACTCGTCACATCCTGCCAATCAGAAAAGGACCCATTTATGCATACACTCTGTTTTCTGCCAGCCAGCCAGTCTTCTATCCATGCTAATCAGTTACCCGCTACACCATAAGCTCCTACTTTGCGCAATAACCTTTTGTCCCTCCAAATCACCATTTAATAGCTCCTGATGGAATGGTACATGTGTGACCTCTGCTCCATCCACCATGGCACTTAATACCTCTTTCTGAACAACTTCTCATGATGCAATTTCCACGAACTTCTACCTCCGAGGGAAAACCTCGCTCATCTTAACTCCGTCCCTTTTTCCCACCCACCTCCCCCCTTCTTCTGGAGTTCTTACTGCTTCTTTGTGAACAAGACTCTCCCAATCCAAGGCCTCATTCCAGACAGGTTCACTAATATTTTGGTCAGACCAGTTTAGCGTCACAGCCTCAAATCTGAGGATCACAAAGAACTCCAAAGTCCTCATCACCATTACCAAGTTCCTTTGGCTCCCCACACATTCCATCCTCAACTGAGGAGTTCCTCGATTTCCTTATCTCCAGCCTCTTGGTTCCCTTTGCAACCCTGTCAGTTTCTCCACTTCAATAATTTGGACCTTCTATACTTTCCTTCATCCTCCCCACACTAATTAGGTTAATTTCCTCCACACAACCAGCCCAAGCATTGCTTCAACCCTCTCCAAACCCAGCTCTGAATACCATTCCTTGACCCAATGCACACAGACACCAGTACTTGCCCCCTTTCTTCCAGCATTGTTTGTCTGACTTCAAAATTACTATCACCATCCTCTTTAACAGCTAATTGTCAAGCAGGCAATCCTCCCCAACTTCTAAACTCCTCTTTCCTTTCCTCATCACCACCCAACTCCAAGTCCAGCTTTCTATTCCGTTCCCTTCAATCAGCTCCCGCTGGTCACAGTACCCATGGCATAGTCTTTCATCTTGTTCTCTCTGACTTTTGGTCATCCACTCTATCTTTCTTCACAGCCGCATCGGTCCACCTCTGCTACAGTGCCATTTTGAGATTCCATTCTCACTTGCCTTAAAGTAATGAACTTTCCTCCCACATTTAAACAGTCACCTCCAACATACTAAAAGCTTGCACTGCTAGACTGTCCTGTTCCTCATACAAGTGGCCTCTCGGATATATGTTAGCCTCTGCAGGTATACTGACACCAGGTGTTATCTCTCTGCCACCACCCTTATGCCTGAACTTCCTCCAGTTCATTATTAAGATTGTCCATTTCCACATCACTTCCAGAACTAATGGCTACACATCGTCATCAGCTCTCAAGTTCTATGCTATAAAATTGCAACTCGTCTCAATCTCCTGTGCCAAAGCACTGCTAACTCAGTCTCTACTGGCTCCATGTCTCAGCACACAGATTCAATGTCTTCCCTATCTACACACATCCAACAGCCTCACAGCACCCTATCCCTGTTATCTCCTTCAGCACTACCAAAACTCTCTACTCTACAAATCTGCATCATTGTTCGTCAGCTTGCCCTCTATTTACTCATGGTTTATGCTTGCATTCTGGAACTCCCTTCGAAAACAACCAACACTGCTTGACATTTCTTGAAAAATCCATCACTTTTAAGTATGATCTCAATCACCTCCCTAAATATTTTTCCCAATTCTTGCCTATTGCCCAACTTCCTCTTATTTGGTCAAAGTGACTACGTATGTTAGGGTTTTTATTGGGACAACAGTGGCTTGTAGGATTTTAGCATACCAGACTAGCTGAGAAAGGATGGTAAGACTACAGATCACGAGGATGTGCAACTCCAGTCTGTTCCTTCATCTACCTACGAGAGATCTGTTCTAATAGGACTTCAAATACTTCATGTTAAAAGTTAATTATTTTACAATAAGACAAACTCCTTGAAATAATTCTGCAGTATTGATTTCACAGCAATCATTTGCTATAGCAATAAACTCCTGATACCAGTTCAAACCTGCAGGGTCAGTGACTGACACTAATCCCTTCAAGATTTAAAACTAATACTAAATCAGAGTTGGGCTATATTTTTATTGCCCGGGCTGGTGGATATTTGCAGATGAACAATAATCTGAAAAAATATTAGAAGCTTTTTGACAAGAAAGCAATTCACCATGAAGCCTTCAGAAAAGTAACTTCTTAAAGAATGGTCGGCTTGGTGGAAGTTATTTAAAGACAGCAAACACACATACCAATATCAGTTCTGCAAAAAAGTTACAGCAGAAACTACTTCAGACTTATTCTGTTAGACCAAGGGCTCTCAACCAGGGATCCGCCAAAAATAACTAAAGAATGTGTAGAAAAAAATGCAACAATAAATTAACTGCTTACCACCCACAAGAAATAGCTACATTTGTCTGACTGAGTTTGCTTACCTCAACAGGGTCACTGCATTCTACTCTGAAGCATTTTGAAATCATTTTACTGCATGAAAAGATGTTTAATGCCGTTAAAGATTACGTATCAACAAATTCAACCAGACGGAGAATGTCAAGTGACTAATCAGTCACGACAGAGAGGTGAAGGTACCAGCTATGAGGCTGTCAATCATCACTGTTTCCTGGAGCTGTCTCTGCTTCATGGTAAATCAGATATGAAGGGACTCTAAGTTAGGGATGGGGAGAAGTGGGAGAAAGAGTTTAATGCATCTTATCAGTAAATGTTATAGCCAGATTACAAAACGTTACTTCTGTGTTTCAGTATTTGTGCAATTGAAGGCTTTAATTGGGGAGGGAAGCCATGTGCTAAAATTCAAACCTAACATACAAGAATTCAATTTGTTGCTAAGCATCAGTAACAGGTTTCGTATTAAGTAGAACAAAAAGAATTATATAACCAATATTTTATACAGAAGAAGCACTTGTGATTTGGGGTGGTTCAATGAAATTTTTAACAATCCAAGAGGGAGCTCAGAAGCAAAAAGGTTGAGAACTGTTGCATAAGACCACTTAAGTGCATATTTTACATTTAAAAGTCAAATCATGAATATGAAAAAAAATTTATTCAAAAACTCCCCGAAAGGAAAAACATGCAAGTTGGATTTCACAGGTGTTTTTTTTCAAGGCACTGGCCGATACAATTAAAGCACACACACAGCAAATCACTTGTTGGTGTTACTCCAGCTTAGAAAATTAAAATGCCCTAGCAATTTGGTGCTTCCAGTGAGCGTGGAATTTATTTCCAAAAGTCAGCAACAGAAGCATTTATGTGAATCAAAACTAGACGATAATTCTTTCTGCATTTCCCACCACTTGGGTTAGTCTTTCCCAAGTCCAGGACCAGACAAGAACAGCATTATGAAACACAATACAAAGAGAAAAAAACAGATTTAGGAGATCAGGTTTACATTTGTAGATTTCACATCCAAAATGAGTAAGTGCACAGCTCCCAGAACTGCACGAATGAATCAGCTATTGTGCTGTAATATTTCACAATTCTAAAACTAGACAGGTGAAACCAGATTAGTGTCTAAGAGCACTTATACATGGGTCACACTATCAATGTGAAATACAGTACCTTCAACAGTACCCAAACCCTAACTTTTCTAGTGGGCTAAGGGTCAATTAGCTGCACTTAATATTGATGAAAGCAGCACGCTAATGGTCTACACAGCCAAGCAGATACAATATACAAAATGGCACGAGAAGGAAAACTCTCTCCAGAACGTTCAGGATAATTAATCGCAATGACCACTCCACACCAAACCCCCGTCCAGCCTACTAATCCACAGTAGTCATCGAACCTCTCCACGCACCCTCCACCGGGTCAATAAACCTCCCACAGGTCATCAAAAGGTCACTGAACCCCTTCCTTGCCAGTCACTAAACACCTCCCCTCCCAGGTCACGAAATACCCACTCCACTCCAAGTCAATAAACCCCTCCCTCTGGGTCGCTAAACCACCCCCCCCCCCCACCCCCCCGGTCACTAAACACCCACCCCTCCCCCGGATAATAAACACCACCCCCAGGTCACTAAACACACATCCCTCCCCGGTCAATAACCACCACCCCCGGCTCACTAAACCCCTCCCCTCCGTCATTAAATCCCTCTCCTCCCACTTCATGTCACTATACCGTGCCCCTCCAGCCCGTGTCATTTAACCTCTCCCCCACATAACTGTCTGTAAATCCCTTTCCCCTGGGACAGTTACAACCACCACACTGCCCCCCCCCCCCCCCAACCGCAAAGACCTGCTGGTCATTAAACCCCTCCCTCTCACCCACCCCCCCACCCTGGATCTCAAAACTCTTCCCCTTCCCAAGTGACTAACCCCCCACCCTCCAGATCACTAAAGCCCAGCCCTCCCCTCAGTGTGTCACCAAACCCCTCCCCTCCTCCCTCTGACCCCAACCCAGGGAATCTTTCACCTCCCCCCCCCCCCCAGGGCTGGGAATCCTACTCCTCCTCTCCCACCCACCCCCCCCTCCGGGAATCTTACCCCTCTCCCACCCCCAGAATCTTAACCCTCCACCACCCCCCCGGGCCAGGAATCTTACTCTTCCCCCACCCCCCTCGGGACCGGGACTCATCCGCCACACCCCCCCGCCCCCGGCCGGGTCGGGAATCTTACCCCTCCCCCCAGACCTGGAATCTTACCCCTCCCCCCTTGTCGAAAATCGTACCCCTCCACATCCCCCACCCCGAGGTCAGGAATCTTACCCCTCCACACCCCCCCCCCCCCCCGAGTCAGGAATCATAACCCTCCCCCTGGGTTGGGGATCTCACCCCACCCTCCCCCCCGGGGTCGGGAATCTTGCACCCCCCCTGGGTCGGGAATCCTGCCCCTCCCCCCCCCCCCGGGGTAGGGAAACTTGCCCCTATCTCTGCCCCCCCCCCCCCCCGGGTCGGGAAACTTGCCCCTATCCCCCCGGGGTCGGGAAACTTGCCCCTAAACCCCCCCCCCAGGGTCGGGAATCTTGCCCCTAAACCCCCCCCACGGGGTCGGGAATCTTGCCCCTAAACCCCCCCCCGGGGTCGGGAATCTTGCCCCTAAACCCCCCCCCCCGGGGTCGGGAATCTTGCCCCTATCCCCCCGGGGTCGGGAAACTTGCCCCTAAACCCCGCCCCCCAGGGTCGGGAATCTTGCCCATAAACCCCACCCCGGGGTCGGGAATCTTGCCCCTCCACCCCCTCCCCCCCCGGGGTCGGGAATCTTACCCCTTCCCCCCGGGGTCGGGAAACTTGCCCCCCCCCCCCGGGGTCGGGAATCTTGCCCCTAACCCCCCCCCCCCGGGGTCGGGAATCTTGCCCCCCCCCCCCAGGGTCGGGAATCTTGTCCCTAAACCCCCCCCCCGGGGTCGGGAATCTTGCCCCTAAACCACCCCCCCCGGGGTCGGGAATCATGCCCCTAAACCCCCCCCCCGGGGTCGGGAATCATGCCCCTAAACCCCCCCCCCGGGGTCGGGAATCTTGCCCCTAAACCCCCCCCCCGGGGTCGGGAATCTTGCCCCTAAACCCCCCCCCCGGGGTCGGGAATCTTGCCCCTAATCCCCCCCGGGGTCGGGAATCTTGCCCCGAAACCCCCCCACCCGGGGTCGGGAATCTTGCCCCTAAACCCCCCCCCCGGGGTCGGGAATCTTGCCCCTAAACCCCCCCCCCCCCCGGGGTCGGGAATCTTGCCCCTAAACCCCCCCCCCCCCCCGGGGTCGGGAATCTTGGCCCTAAACCCCCCCCCCGGGGTCGGGAATCTTGCCCCTAAACCCCCCCCCCGGGGTCGGTAATCTTGCCCCTCCCCCCCGGGTCGGGAATCTTGCCCCTAAACCCCACCCCGCCCGGGGTCGGGAATCTTGCCCCTAAACCCCCCCCGCCCGCCCGGGGTCGGGAATCTTGCCCCCTCCGGGGTCGGGAATCTTGCCCCCTCCGGGGTCGGGAATCTTGCCCCCTCCCCCCCGGGGTCGGGAATCTTGCCCCTCCCCCCCCGGGGTCGGGAATCTTGCCCCTCCCCCCCCGGGGTCGGGAATCTTGCCCCTCCCCCCCCGGGGGCGGGAATCTTGCCCCTCCCCCCCCGGGGTCGGGAATCTTGCCCCTCCCCCCCCGGGGTCGGGAATCTTGCCCCTCCACCCCCTCCCCCCCCGGGGTCGGGAATCTTGCCCCTAAACCGCCCCCCGGGGTCGGGAATATTGCCCCTAAACCGCCCCCCGGAGTCGGGAATCCTGCCCCTAAACCCCCCCCTGGGGTCGGGAATCTTGCCCCTAAACACACCCCCGGGGTCGGGAATCTTGCCCCTAAACCCCTCCCCCGGGGTCGGGAATCTTGCCCCTAAACCCCCCCCCCCCGGGGTCGGGAATCTTACCCCTCCCCCCGGGGTCGGGAATCTTGCCCCTAAACCCCCCCGCCCGGGGTCGGGAATCTTGCCCCTAAACCACCCCCCGGCCCGGGGTCGGGAATCTTGCCCCTCCCCACCCCCCCCCGGGGTCGGGAACCTTGCCCCCTCAGGGGTCGGAAATCTTGCCCCTCCCCCCGGGGTCGGGAATCTTGCCCCTAAACCCACCCCGGGGTCGGGAATCTTGCCCCTAAACCCACCCCCCCACCGGCTAGGGTCGGGAATCTTGCCCCCCCCGGGGTCGGGAATCTTGCCCCTGAACCCCCCCCACGCCCGGGGTCGGGAATCTTGCCCCTAAACCCCCCCCCGGGGTCGGGAATCTTGCCCCTAAACCCCCCCTCCCGGGGTCGGGAATCTTGCCCCTAAACCCCCGGGGTCGGGAATCTTGCCCCTAAACCCCCGGGGTCGGGAATCTTGCCCCTAAACCCCCGGGGTCGGGAATCTTGCCCCTAAACCCCCGGGGTCGGGAATCTTGCCCCTAAACCCCCGGGGTCGGGAATCTTGCCCCTAAACCCCCGGGGTCGGGAATCTTGCCCCTAAACCCCCCCCCGGGGTCGGGAATCTTGCCCCTAAACCCCCCCCCCCCCGGGGTCGGGAATCTTGCCCCTAAACCCCCCCCCCCCCGGGGTCGGGAATCTTGCCCCTAAACCCCCCCTCCCGGGGTCGGGAATCTTGCCCCTAAACCCCCGGGGTCGGGAATCTTGCCCCTAAACCCCCGGGGTCGGGAATCTTGCCCCTAAACCCCCGGGGTCGGGAATCTTGCCCCTAAACCCCCGGGGTCGGGAATCTTGCCCCTAAACCCCCGGGGTCGGGAATCTTGCCCCTAAACCCCCGGGGTCGGGAATCTTGCCCCTAAACCCCCGGGGTCGGGAATCTTGCCCCTAAACCCCCGGGGTCGGGAATCTTGCCCCTAAACCCCCGGGGTCGGGAATCTTGCCCCTAAACCCCCGGGGTCGGGAATCTTGCCCCTAAACCCCCGGGGTCGGGAATCTTGCCCCTAAACCCCCGGGGTCGGGAATCTTGCCCCTAAACCCCCGGGGTCGGGAATCTTGCCCCTAAACCCCCGGGGTCGGGAATCTTGCCCCTAAACCCCCGGGGTCGGGAATCTTACCCCTAAACCCCCGGGGTCGGGAATCTTACCCCTAAACCCCCGGGGTCGGGAATCTTACCCCTAAACCCCCGGGGTCGGGAATCTTACCCCTAAACCCCCGGGGTCGGGAATCTTACCCCTAAACCCCCGGGGTCGGGAATCTTACCCCTAAACCCCCGGGGTCGGGAATCTTACCCCTAAACCCCCGGGGTCGGGAATCTTACCCCTAAACCCCCGGGGTCGGGAATCTTTCCCGTAAACCCCCGGGGTCGGGAATCTTTCCCGTAAACCCCCGGGGTCGGGAATCTTACCCCTAAACCCCCGGGGTCGGGAATCTTACCCCTAAACCCCCGGGGTCGGGAATCTTACCCCTAAACCCCCGGGGTCGGGAATCTTACCCCTAAACCCCCGGGGTCGGGAATCTTACCCCTAAACCCCCCCCCCCTGGGTCGGGAATCTTGCCCCTAAACCCCCCCCCCCCCGGGGTCAGGAATCTTACCCCTCTCCCCCGGGATCGTGAATCTTACCCCTCTCCCCCGGGGTCGGGAATCTTGCCCCTAAACCCCCGGGGTCGGGAATCTTGCCCCTAAACCCCCGGGGTCGGGAATCTTGCCCCTAAACCCCCGGGGTCGGGAATCTTGCCCCTAAACCCCCCCCCCCGGGGTCGGGAATCTTGCCCCTAAACCCCCCCCCCCGGGGAGTGGGAATCTTACCCCTCTCCCCCGGGGTCGGGAATCTTGCCCCTAAACCCCCGGGGTCGGGAATCTTGCCCCGCCACCCCCCCCCCCCCCCCCCCCGGGTCGGGAATCTTGCCCCTCCCCCCTGGGGTCGGGAATCTTGCCCCTCCCCCCCCCGGGGTCGGGAATCTTGCCCCTAAACCCCCGGGGTCGGGAATCTTGCCCCTAAACCCCCCCCCGGGGTCGGGAATCTTGCCCCTAAACCCCCCCCCCCCGGGGTCGGGAATCTTGCCCCTAAACCCCCGGGGTCGGGAATCTTGCCCCTAAACCCCCGGGGTCGGGAATCTTGCCCCTAAACCCCCGGGGTCGGGAATCTTGCCCCTAAACCCCCGGGGTCGGGAATCTTGCCCCTAAACCCCCGGGGTCGGGAATCTTGCCCCTAAACCCCCGGGGTCGGGAATCTTGCCCCTAAACCCCCGGGGTCGGGAATCTTACCCCTAAACCCCCGGGATCGGGAATCTTGCCCCTAAACACCCCCCCCGGGTCGGGAATCTTGCCCCTAAACCCCCCCCCGGGGTCGGGAATCTTACCCCTCTCCCCCGGGATCGTGAATCTTACCCCTCTCCCCCGGGGTCGGGAATCTTGCCCCTAAACCCCCGGGGTCGGGAATCTTGCCCCTAAACCCCCGGGGTCGGGAATCTTGCCCCTAAACCCCCGGGGTCGGGAATCTTGCCCCTCCCCCCCGGGGTCGGGAATCTTGCCCCTCCCCCCCGGGGTCGAGAATCTTGCCCCTCCCCCCCAGGGTCGGGAATCTTACCCCTAAACCCCCCCCCCCGGGTCGGGAATCTTGCCCCTAAACCCCCCCCCCCCCCGGGGTCGGGAATCTTACCCCTCTCCCCCGGGGTCAGGAATCTTGCCCCGCCACCCCCCCCCCCCCGGGTCGGGAATCTTGCCCCGCCACCCCCCGGGGTCGGGAATCTTGCCCCTCCCCCCCCCGGGGTCGGGAATCTTGCCCCTCCCCCCCCCCCGGGGTCGGGAAACTTGCCCCTCCCCCCCCCCCGGGGTCGGGAAACTTGCCCCTCCCCCCCCCCGGGGTCGGGGATCTTGCCCCTCCCCCCCCCCCCCCCGGGTCGGGGATCTTGCCCCTCCCCCCCGGGGTCGGGGATCTTGCCCCTCCCCCCCCCCCGGGGTCGGGGATCTTGCCCCTCCCCCCCCCCCCCCGGGGTCGGGAAACTTGCCCCTCCCCCCCCCGGGGTCGGGAAACTTGCCCCTCCCCCCCCCCGGGGTCGGGAAACTTGCCCCTCCCCCCCCGGGGTCGGGAATCTTGCCCCTCCCCCCCCCCGGGGTCGGGAAACTTGCCCCTCCCCCCCCCCCCCGGGGTCGGGAATTTTGCCCCTCCCCCCCCCCCCGGGTCGGGAATCTTGCCCCTCCCCCCCCGGGGTCGGGAATTTTGCCCCTCCCCCCCCCGGGTCGGGAATCTTGCCCCTCCCCCCCCCGGGTCGGGAATTTTGCCCCTCCCCCCCCCCGGGGTCGGGAATCTTGCCCCTCCCCCCCCCCGGGGTCGGGAATCTTGCCCCTCCCCCCCCCCGGGGTCGGGAAACTTGCCCCTCGCCCCCCCCCGGGGTCGGGAATGTCCCCTTCTCCCCCCCGGGTTGGGATCCCCCTCCCTCACTCCCGGGCTTTGAGGTAACTCGAGCTTCGTCAGGCCACAAATCCGCCGCCATCTTGTGGAAGGTTCTCGATGCGAGAGCGAAGGCCGCGGCTTCAGGCCGCCGCGCACCCCGGGTCCGCTCTTGCCGGACCGAGCCGGGCCTACCTGCTGGGTGAGGGTGCTGGTGCCCGCTCCGCCCGGACTCGGTCTCGGTGCCGTTCCTGTTCCCGCTGCCGACCCGCTCGCTCGCGCTGCTCCTCCCGCTGCCGCTGCCGCGGAAACCAGGCGTCGCCAATCGAGCGCCGCAGATATCGAGCGTGCGCGCTAAACGCAGCCTAGTGCAATCGATCACCGATCCCCTGCTCCTCCCTCCAGCCTGCAGCAACTGTCGGCATTGTCATTAACTCATGAGACAGCACAAAGGGGCAAGCCATTCGGCCCACTGTGCCTGTGTTGGCTCTCTGAAAGAGTAGTCCAATTATTCCACTCCCCTGCCCTTTCAACGATTTATCAATTCCCTTTTGAAAGGGAATTTCAGTGCATTCTAGATCATATCTCAACTGGTTCTCTTGTCAACCATTTATCAACCATCCTGCCACTGGAAACAGTTTCTCCTCAGTTCATCCATCATTATGATTTTGAACACCTCTTTAAAATATCCCCTTAATCCTGGCAGAGGTGCCAACACTTGAAAATGTGAAGCACACTCAAGAGTATGTATCCTCACAGAAATTGGGGACTTTCCTGGACACAGAGACTTCATAGGGTGGCACATAAAGAAAAAAAGACTTGCATTTATTTAGAGTCTTCCACAACCTCAGGACATCCCAAACTGCCTTACAGCAATGAAGTGCTTTTGAAGTGTAGTCACTGTTGTAGGAAATGTGGCAGCCAACTGGTGCACTAAGAGAAATGTGATAAAGACCAAATAATTCTTTTCTCTGAGCTTGACAGTTCCTTAATGAGGATGACTTAAAGACAAAATATAGGCAGCCCCTTGACACTGTTCCACCATTCAATTCGATCCTGTCTGATCTGTGGCTCATTCCAGTAACATGCCTTTGATCTATCACCCTTACAGCAAGGTGCTGAGAACACAGGCCTTATAAACCATTAGCTTGGTTCTAAGAGTTAGCTTGGTGTTATCCCATGCACGTTTTGCAAGTCTGCCAAAGGTGGTAGCTGCTTTCCCTATGCGTGTATCAAGCTCCGTATCAAGGGACAGATTATCTGTCAACTTATGGACCGAAGGTAGCAGGATTTGCTAACCACCTCCAGTGGGGTGTTATTTAGTGTGATTAGGGTTGGAGATATGAACATATGAATTAGGAGCAGAAGTAGGCCATTCAGCCCCTCTAGCTGCTCCATCATTCAATAAGATCATGGCTGATCTGTTTGTGTCTCGAATTCCACTCTCCCATCTACCCCCGATAACCTTTGATTCCCTTACCTAACAAGAATCTATCTACCCCGCCTTAAAATTATTCAATGACCCCGCCTCCACCAACACCTTGTTCCATGACCACAGTTTTCTTGACACTTATAGTCAAGGAGAACAAGTCATAGGCATGGGAGAGACCGTCCTTGAGTCATAGAAACATAGAAAATAGGAGCAGGAGTAGGCCATTCGGCCCTTTGAGCCTGCTCCGCCATTCATTATGATCATGGCTGATCATCCAACTCAGTAGCCTGTTCTGGCTTTCGCCCCATACCCTTTGATCCCTTTAGACCCAAGAGCTATATCTAACTCCGTCTTGAAAACATTCAATGTTTTGACCTCAACTGCTTTCTGTGGCAGCAAGTCTTTGTAGCTGAGTTTCCTTGTGAGGGACTAGCGCAGCATCATCAGCTTAGAGGAGTTCTCTGTTCAGGACGTGATGTGTTTTTGCCTTCGCTTTCAGCATTGGTAGATTGTAGAGCTTGCTGTCTGACCTAGTGTGCAAGTAAACTGTCCCATTTAACACATACTAAAACTCCTGGTATCCATCAGACACACCAAATTCTACATCAATATACCAAATACCACACAGAGACACCACATTTTACATCAATATACCAAATCCCACACAGAGACACCAAATTCGACATCAACACACCAAATACCACACAGAGACACCAAATATCACACTGACACATTGAATTCTACATCAACATACCAAATGCCACCCTGACAATACCACACGGATAAACCCATCCAGTATAATAGGAATGCAAATATTGTTTACTGTGAGTTGTAGTTGAAACACTGAAAAACACTTTGTTGTGACCGATGTTCGGATATCAAGCACTCCCCCAGAAAAGAACGCTGGCACTTTGGTCTGTACTTTAACACTGATTCTAAAATCTTCAGCTGAGGAAGGTCATGCAAACACGTTAGTTCACATTGACAGCACTAATAGCTAGGCTGTAAACACACCTAATTAGAGCAGTGCATGGGGCAGCAGACCAAGGTTATAAGGGCAGAAGTTGCAAAATTCGATGATGGTAAGCACCTTCACGGTGTATGAACAGGTGCTCCATGTTGTAGCACAATCTCCACCTTCACCTCAGTCTATTGAGGCTTTACACCAGGTGTGGGACAGTGCAGTTACTGCCTTGTAATGCTAGCTGCACATTGCTCCATGGGGAGGGGAAACAATCTAACTTTGATCATGGTGAATTGCCTGGGAGTTGTGGGAAGCATTTTACATTGAGGGGAAGCCTAAAACACTTTCGCAACAAATCAGAACCTGTAGACTGCAATACAACTGTGGTGTGACGCTCATACGACTGCAGTATGATTGTCATACTGCTGTAATAGGACTGTAGTACAACTGAAATATGACTGTAACACCTTTAATATGATTGTAGTATGACTCTAATATGACTGTAGGATGACTTAACTAAAGTACGATGGTCAAATCATGTGATTTACTCTGAGCATATCCACCAGATTCAAACTTTCATTTCCCGCCTGGGCTCCACTGCCACAGTCTCATAGAAATGGGCGGCACAGTGGCGCAGTGGTTAGCACCGCAGCCTCACAGCTCCAGGGACCCGGGTTCGATTCTGGGTATTACCTGTGCGGAGTTTGCAAGTTCTCCCTGTGTGTGCGTGGGTTTCCTCCGGGTGCTCCGGTTTCCTCCCACATCCAAAGACTTGCAGGTGATCGGTAAAATGGCCATTGTAAATTGCTCCTAGTGTAGGGAGGTGATAGGGAATATGGGATTACTGTAGGGTTAGTATAAATGGGTGGTTGTTGGTCAGCACAGACTCAGTGGGCCGAAGGGCCTGTTTTAGTGCTGTATCTCTAAATAAAAATAAATAAATAAAATTTGGTAATCAGAGATGTAGCAACAGAAAATACTGGATGTCTGCGGCCTCTTAACTGAGCTGCTTGTGAATTCATCCAGTCCTTTAATTCCATGATCTTATGCTGTATGATATAACATGCCTGCAGTGCTAGAGGCTGTTCACTAATATGTGTATATATTATATTTGTATATCAGACAGATCTGCCTTTAATGTGCGTATCATGCTTCAGAATATGTCATTTCAAGGGTCAAAGGAGTGAGGGATAGATGAAGTAGGGTGGGAGGAGGCTCATGTGGAGCTTCAATACCAGAATGGACCTGTCGGGGTGAATGGCCTGTTTCTGTGCTGTAAAGTCTTTCAATTCTATGTAAAATCTAGTCATTTTAGTTTAGATTTAGTTTAGTTTAGAGATACAGCACTGAAACAGGCCCTTCGGCCCACCGAGTCTGTGCCGACCATCAACCACCCATTTATAATAATCCTGCACTAATCCCATATTCCTACCACATCCCCACCTGTCCCTATATTTCCCTACCACCTACCTATACTAGGGGCAATTTATAATGGTCAATTAACCTATCAACCTGCAAGTCTTTGGCATGTGGGAGGAAACCGGAGCACCCGGAGGAAACCAACGCAGACACAGGGAGAACTTGCAAACTCCACACAGGCAGTACCCGGAATTGAACCCGGGTCGCTGGAGCTGTGAGGCTGCGGTGCTAACCACTGCGCCACTGTGCCGCCACTAATTTGTAATTGCTTTTCCTGGCGGTGACCTTTCCCGAAAGCAGGAATTTGGAGGAGGTGAAGAGGATTTTAAGGCTGCAATGCCTCTGAAATTGACCCTAAATGGGTCGGCAAAAATGGAGTCAGTAGTTAGACTGCATAATGGGAAAGGACAGGACTAATGCTAATTAGACCATGGAGGCTTCTGGAAACATAACATTCATTAACAACAATTTGTATTCATATAGCACCTCTAACATAATAAAACATCCCAAGGTGCTTCACAGGAATGTTATCAAACTAAATTTGACACTGAGCCACATAAGGAGATATGAGGATAGGTGACTATAGCTTGATCAAAGGGTTGGGTTTTAAGGAGTGTCTTAAAGGAGGAAAGAGCGGGAATGAGAAATAATCCCAGGAAGCTGCACGGCCATGTAGCAAGCCGAAAGTTCCCAGGAAGACCGCGCACAAATTGACCTTTAAGTTACCAATTGTGTGCGGCCTCGCAAAAGACGTTTAAAGTGCCCATGCACTTTAACAAATCAGCCGTGTAATACAAAAAAAAAATAGAAGGCACATTGGTAGAGAGGCAGAGAGATTTAGGGAGGGAATTCCAGAGCTTAGGGCCAAGGCTGGTGAAGGCACAGCGACAAATGGTGGAGTGATTAAACTCAGGGATGAGCAAGAGGCTAGAATTGGAGGAGTGCAGAGATCTCAGATGGTTGTAGGGCTGGAGGAGATTGCAGAGATAGGGAGGAGTGAGGCCATGGAGAGATTTTTTTTTTATTCATTCATGGGATGTGGGCGTCGCTGGCTCGGCCAGCATTTATTGCCCATCCCTAATTGCCCTTGAGAAGGTGGTGGTGAGCTGCCTTCTTGAACCACTGCAGTCCATTTGGGGTAGGTAGACCCACAGTGCTGTTAGGAAGGGAGTTCCAGGATTGTGACCCAGCGACAGTGAAGGAACGGCGATATAGTTCCAAGTTAGGATGGTGTGTGACGTGGAGGGGAACCTGCAGGTGGTGGTGTTCCCATGTATTTTCTGCCCGTGCCCTTCCAGTTGGTAGAGGTCATGGGGTTCGGAAGGTGCTGTCTAAGGAGCCTTGGTGCATTGCTGCAGTGCATCTTGTAGATGGTACACACTGCTGCCACTGTGCGTCGGTGGTGGAGGGAGTGAATGTTTGTAGATGGGGTGCCAAGCAAGTGGGCTGCTTTGTCCTGGATGGTGTCGAGCTTCTTGAGTGTTGTTGGAGCTGCACCCATCCAGGCAAGTGGAGAGTATTCCATCACACTCCTGACTTGTGCCTTGTAGATGGTGAACAGGCTTTGGGGAGACAGGAGGTGAGTTACTCGCCGCAGGATTCCTAGCCTCTGACCTGCTCTTGTAGCCACGGTATTTATATGGCTACTTTGAAATCAAGCATACAAACATATGAATTAGGAACAGGAGTAGGCCATTCAGCCCCTTTGAGCCTGCTCCATCATTTAGTAGGATCTGATTGTAACCTCAACTTCACTTTCCCGCCTACCCCCAACAACCTTTGACTCCCTTGTTTGTCAAGAATCTGTCTACCCCTGTCTTTAAAATATTCAATGACCCTGCCTCCACCTCTCTCTGGGGAAGAGAGTTCCAAAGACTCACCACCCTCTGAGAGAAAAAATTTCTCCTCATCTCTGTCTTAAATGGGCGTCCCCTTATTTTTAAGCCTATGTCTCCTAGTTCTAGTCTCTCCCACAAGGGGAAAACATCCTTTCAGCATCCATGAGAATTTTAAAATTGTGCCAATGTCACACAGGGAGCCAATATTGGACAGTGAGCAGAGGGGTGATAGGTGAACATACGAACAGAAGAAATAGGAGCAGGAACAGACCATATGGCCCATCGAGCCTGCTCCACCATTCAACATGATCATGACTGATCTTAGGCTTCAGCTCCACTTTCCTGCCTGCTCTTCATATCCCTTGATTTCCTGAGAGACCAAACATTTTCTACGGTGAAGGCAGACACAAAGTATTTGCTCAATGTCTGCCATTTCCTCATTTCCCATGATAATTTCTCCTGTCTCTGCCTCTAAGAGACCAACGTTTCCCAGAATCACAGAATTGTTACAGTACAGAAGGAGGCCATTCGGCCCATCGTGTCCGCACTGGCTCTCTGAACGAGCAACTCCCTCAGTTCCATTCCCCTGCCTTCTCCCCATAACCCTGCACATTCTTCCTTTTCATATAACTGTCTAATTCCCTTTTGAACGCTTCAATTGAACCTGCCTCCACCACGTTCTCAGGCAGCGCATTCCAGACCTTAACCACTCGCTGTGTGAAAAAGTTTTTCCTCGTGTCACTTTTGCTTCTCTTATCAAACACTTTAAATCTGTGCCCACTCGTTCTCGATCCTTTCATGAGTGGGAACAGTTTCTCTCTATCTACTCTGTCCAGACCCCTCATGATTTTGAATACCTCTATCAAATCACCTCTCAGCCTTGTCTTCTCCAAGGAAAACAGTCCTAACTTCTCCAATCTATCTTCATAACTGAAATTCCTCATCCCTGGAACCATTCTCGTGTATCTTTTCTGTACTCTCTCCAATGCCTTACATCTTTCCTCAAGTGCAGCGCCCAGAACTGGATGCATTACTCCAGCTGAGGCTGAACTAGTGTCTTATACAAGTTCAACATAACTTCCTTGCTCTTGTACTCTATCCCCCAATTAATAAAGCTCAGGATGCTGTATGCTTTATTAACCTCTTTCTCAACCTGTCCTGCCACCTTCAATGATTTATGCACATATACCCCCAGGTCCCTCTGCTCCTGCACCTTCTTTAGAATTGTACCCTTTATTTTATATTGTCTCTCCATGTTCTTCCTACCAAAGTGAATCACTTCACATTTCTCTGTATTAATCTTCATCTGCCACCTGTCTGTTGTGTGGCATTGTATCAAATACGTTTTGAAAGTCCATGTACACCACATCAACAGCATTGCCCTCATCAACTCTCTCTGTTACCTCCTCAAAAAACTCCAGCAAGTTAGTTAAACATGATTTTCCCTTAAGAAATCCATGCTGGCTTTCCTTAATTAACTCACGTTTGTCCATGTGACTATTGATTTTGTCCCAAATTATTTTTTGTAGAAGTTTTCCCACCACTGCAGTTAAACTGACTGGCCTGTAATTGCTGGGCTTATCTTTACACCCTTTTTTGAACAAGGGTGTAACATTTGCAATTCTCCAGTTCTCTGGCACCATCCCCGAGTTTAAGGAAGACTGAAAAATTATGGCCAGTGCCTCTGCAATTTCCACCCTCACTTCCCTCAGTATCCTTGGATGCATCTCATCGGCCCTGGTGCGTTATCCACTTTAAGTACAGACAGCCTATCTAATACCTCCTCTTGATCAATTTTAAACCCCTCTAATGTCTGACTTACCTCGTCTTTCAACATTGCCTGGGTACAATCTTTGTCCTTGGTATTCATTCAATATCTTAGCTCTGCCCTCTGCCTCCATGTGTAAATTCCTTTTCTGATTCCTGATCGGCCCTACTCCTCCTTTTACCACCCTTTTACTATTTATATGCCTATAGAAAACGTTAGCATTTCCTTTCATGTTAGCTGCCAATCTCTGTTCATGCTCTCTCTTTGCTTCTCTTATTTGCTTTTTCACTTCCCCTTCTGCACTTTCTATATTCAGCCTGGTCCTCAATAGTATTTTCTACCTGGCATCTATCATAAGAACACTTTTTCTTCTTTATCTTAATCTCTACCTCTTTTGTCATTCAAGGAGCTCTGGATTTGTTTGCTCTACTTTTCCCCTTTGAGGGAACATAACTCGACTGTGCCCGAACTATCTTTATCATCTACTGGTTTTCCTGCCAGCTTTCGACTCCAATTTATTCACCCCAGTTCCATTCTTACCCCATTGAAGTTGGCCTTCCCCCAGTTAATTATTCTTACCCTGGATTGCTCTTTGTCCTTTTCCATCATCAGACTAAACCTTATGATACAATGATCACTGTCCCATAAATGCTCTCCTATTTGATCCACTTGGTCCACCTCATTCCCAAGAACCAGGTCTAGCAGTGCCTCCTTTCTTGTTGGACTAGCAACATACAGTTGTCAAAAATTTCCCTGAACACAGTCTAGGAACTCTTGCCCCTCACTGACCTTTACGCTACTATTATCCCAGTCTATGTTTGGATAATTAAAATCCCCCGTTACAACTACCCTATAATTTTCCTTGCAGATTTGTTCCTCCACGTCCTTCTCACTAGCTGGCGGGCAATAGACAAAACCGAGCAATGTAACTGCACCTTTTTTGTTCCTTAGCTCCAGCCAAATGGATTCTCGTCCTCGACCCTCTGGGACATCCTTTTTCTCCAGCACTGCAATGCTCTCCTTAATCGATACTGCCACCCCTCCCCCTTTTTTCCCTTTCCTATCTTTCCAGAACACCTTGTATCCAGGAATATTTAACACCCAGTCCTGCCCTTCTTTGAGCCAGGTCTCTGTTATAGCCACAACATCATATTTCCACATAGCAATCTGCACCTGTATCTCACCAATAAATCCCCTATCACTACTGCTCTTCCACGCCTCTTCCTTCCCTCCCATGCAGCTGAGCCACCAATGATGCCACAAATTTGGTTCTGACTGCACACCTCTGAGGAACCATCACGCTCACCAGTATCCAAAATGGAAAACCGATTAGCGAGTGACATCATATCAGGGGACTCCTGCACCACCTGCCTGGTGGTCACCCATTCCCTATCTGCCTGCATGCTCCTAACCTGCAGTGTGACCACCTCCCGAAACGTGCTATCCACATAATCCTCCGCCTCGCGGCTGCACAACTGTGACTCCAGCCGCCGCTTGAGTTCCGAAACCCGGAGCTCAAACTTTTGCAGCCGGTGACACTTCCTGCAGATGTGTTTGTCTAGGACACATGGTGCATCCATGACTGCCCACATACCGCAGGCTGTACATTCCACTTGGCAGAGCTGTCCTGCCATACCTTAACTTTACAGACTATTAATTATATGTAGAATACCTTCCAGTTACTCACCAAACAACTCCTTCCACTGCACCGAAGCAAGAACCAAATACCGGAGGGTTAAACAAGTAGAAAAATTGAGCACCTCCTCCCACTTCACCGAACTCGCCACTCATCAAACTCGAATCTCCACACTCAGCTTGCAATCTGCAAACCATTTTCAGGCTGCACTCAGACCTCTCTTTATACCTTTTGAAGCTGAAACTGCAGCAACCAGATTTGACTGGTCAGCTACTTAACTAATCAGCTACTCTGCAGTAGAGCCTGTTAATCCCTGCCTAAGACTGTAAGAAACTTACTTTACTTTCATAATTCTACTTTACTTTCTTAACCCTACTATATCTAGAGGGTAAATCCCAGTTAAATGCTAACTGCAGAGCAGACTTTTATAAAGATAATGACACTTAAAATCCTCACTCACCAGACTCGAATCTCCACACTCAGCTTGCAATCTGCACTCCACAAACTACTGCCCCATCTCCAGCCTACCATTCCTCTCCAAGGTCCTTGAGCATGTTGTCACTTCCCAAATCCATACCCATCATTTCTGGAACTCCATGTTGAATCCCTCCAATCAGGTTTCTGCCCCACCACAGCCACAAATGACATCCTATGTGACTGTGACAAAGGTTCCCTCCCCATCCTTCTCAACGTGTCTGCAGCCTTTGACATCCAACGCCTCTCCACTGTCATCCAGCTGGGTGGGACTGCTCTCATTCATAAAAGAGCAGGAGAGAGGAGGACCCAGAGACCGGCGGCGGCCATAAAAGAGCGGGAGAGAGGAGGACCCAGGGATTGGCGGCGGCCATAAAAGAGTGGGAGAGAGGAGGACCCAAACAGCGGAATTCCAAGTGACGTCAGGATTCAAAAAGTGACGTGGGTGCAGGGCAGCTGATTGGTAAGTAGGTTCAGGTGAGTTTCTCTACTTTTTCTGCTATTTATACGATTGCATTAGCTTCAAAAGTAAAGGTAAGGACTTTGGATTGTAGTGGGTAGTGTTTGGAGTAGAACAAGGCCCCTAGCGTAATTCGTATTTTTTAATTAAAGGGAGTAACTAAGTAATCTAAAGGTAAGTCATGTCAGTAGAGCTCAGCCCCGTGATATGCTTCTCCTGCGCTATGTGGGAAATCAGGGATGCTTCCAGTGCCCCTAATGACCATGTGTGCAGGAAGTGTATCCATCTGCAGCTACTGACTACCCGCATTACAGAGCTGGAGCTGCGGGTGTCATAGAGTCATTGAGTCATAGAGTTATAAACTAGAATGGCAGGGGGATGAGAATCTGAGCAGGGAGACAGAGGAAGGGGAAACAAGGATAGAAATGAAAGACAGAAAGGTAAGAAGCAAAGGTCGAAGGCAAAGAAAACAAGGGTGAGAAACCAATGGGGCCATAGTGCAAAATAAAGCTAGGATGACTAACAATGTTAAAAAGACAAGTCTAAAGGCATTGTGTCTAACTGCGTGGAGCATTCACAATTAGGTAGATGAATTAACAGCGCAAATAGATATAAACGGTTATGATATGGTTGCGATTACGGAGACATGGCTGCAGGGTGACCAAGGGTGGTAACTGAACATTCAGGGGTATTCAATATTTAGGGAGGACAGGTAAAAAGGGAAAGGAGGTGGGGTAGCGTTGTTAATAAAGGAGGAAATCAATGCAATAGTGAGGAAGGATATTGGCTCAGAAAATCATGATGTGGAATCTGTATGGGTGGAGCTAAGAAACACCAAGGGGCAGAAAACGTTGGTGGGATTGTCTATAGGCCCCCAAACAGTAGTGGAGATGTAAGGGATGGAATTAAACAGGAAATTAGAGATGCATGCAATAAGGGTACAACTGTAATCGTGGGTGACCTTAATCTACATATAGATTGGTCAAAGCAAATTAGCAATAATACTGTGGAGGAGGATTTCCTGGAGTGTGTATGTGATGGTTTTTTAGACCAATACGTTAAGGAACCAACTAGAGAACAGGTTATCTTAGACTAGGTATTGTGCAATGAGAAAGGATTAATTAACAATCTTGTTTTGCGGGGTCCCTTGGGGAGGAGCGAGCATAACATGATAGAATTCTTCGTTAAGATGGAGAGTGAAGTAGTTGAATCCGAAACTAGGGTCCTGAATCTAAATAAAGGAAACTACGAAGGTATGAGGTGTGAGTTGGCCATGGTAGATTGGGGAACTTTACTAAAAGGGTTGACGGTGGATAGGCAATGGGTAATGTTTAAAGAACGTGTGCATGAATTACAACAATTATTCATTCCTGTCTGGCGCAAAAATAAAACCGGAAAGGTGGCTCAACCATGGCTTACAAAAGAAATTAGGGATAGTATCAGATCCAAAGAGGAGGCATATAAAATTGCCAGAAAAAGCAGCAAGTCTGAGGATTGGGAACTGTTTAGAATTCAGCAAAGGAGGACAAAGAGGATGATTAAGTGGGGGAAAATAGAATGAGAGTAAAGTTGCAGTGAACATAAAAACTGACTGTAAAAGCTTCTATAAATATGTAAAAGATTTGTGAAGACAAATGTAGGTCCCTTACAGTCAGAAACGGGGGAAATTATAATGGGGAACAAAGAAGTGGCAGAACAATTAAACACATACTTTGGTTCTGTCTTCACAAAGGAGGACACAAATAACCTCCCAGAAATGTTAGGGAATCAAGGGTCTAATGAGAGGGAGGAACTGAAGAAAATCAGTATTAGTAAAAAAAAAGTGCTAGGGAAATTAATGGGGATAAAGGCTAACAAATCCCCAGGGCCTGATAATCTACATCCCAGAGTATTAAAGGAAGTGGCCCTGGAAATAGTGGATGCATTGGTGATCATCTTCCAAAATTCTATAGACTCGGGAACAGTTCTTACAGATTGGAGGATGGCAAATGTAACCCCACTATTTAAAAAAGGAGGGAGAGAAAAAACAGGGAATTACAGACCAGTTAACCTTACATCAGCAGTGGGGAAAATTATAAAGGATGTCATAGCAGAACACCTGGAAGGCATAAACAGGATTGGGCAAAGTCAGCATGGGTTTACAAAAGGGAAATCAGAGACAAAGACATAGAAAATAGGAGCAGGAGTAGGCCATTCGGCCCTTCAAGCCTGCTCTGCCATTCATTATGATCAGGGCTGATCATCCAACTCAGTAACCTGTTCTCGCTTTCCCCCCATATCTTTTGATCCCTTTCACCCCAAGAGCTATATCTAACTCCTTCTTCGAAACATACAATGCTTTGGCCTCAACTGCTTTCTGTGGTAGCAAATTCCACAGGCTCACCACTCTCTGGGTGAAGAAAATTTCTCCTCATCTCAGTCCTGAAAGGTTTACCCCGTATCCTTAGATGATGATCCCTGGTTCTGGACTCCCCCACCATCGGGAACATCCTTCCTGCATTTACCCTGTCAAGTCCTGTTAGAATTTTATAGGTTTCAATGAGATCTCCCCTCACTCTTCTGAACTCCAGCGAATATAATCCTAACCGACTCAATCTCTCCTCATACGTCAGTCCCGCCATCCCAGGAATCATAGAGTCATAGAGTCATACAGCAGAGAAGCAGACAAACAGACCCGTCGGCCCACCATGTCCATGCCGAACATAATGCCTATCTATACTAATCCCACCTGCCTGCATTAGTTCCATATCCCTCTATGCCTTGCTCATTCAAGTACCTGTCCAGATGCCTCTTAAATGTTGCTACTGTTCCTGCCTCCACCACCTCCTCTGACAGCTCATTCCAGATACCCACTATTCTTCGTGCAAAAAATTTACCCCTTTGATCCCCTTTAAACCTCCTCCCTCTCACCTTAAATCTATGCCCTCTAGCTTTGGTCACCCCAACCATGGGAAACAGACTCTGGCTATCTACTCTATCTAGGCCTCTCATAATTTTATATACCTCTATCATGTCCCCTCTCAGCCTCCTTCGCTCCAGGGAAAACAGACCCAGCCTATCCAATCTCTCTTTATAACTCAAGCCCTCCAAACCAGGCAACGTCCTTGTGAATCTTTTCTGTACCCTCTCTAGCTTAACCACATCTTTCCTGCAGTGCAGCGACCAGAACTGCACACAGTACTCCAAATGCGGCCTAACCAATGTTATGTACAACTGTAACATGACGTCCCAGCTCTTGTACTCAATGACTCGGCCGCTGAAGACAAGCATGCCATACACCTTCTTCACCACCCTGTCTAACTGTGTTGCCACTTTCAGGGAACTATGTACTTGCACCCCAAGGTCTCTCTGCTCAACAACACTCCCCAGGGCCCTGCCATTCAGTATATGTCCTGTCTTGGTTTAACTTCCCAAAATGCATCACTTCGCATTTGTCTGCATTAAATTCCATTTGCCAATCCCTTGCCCACTTTCCCAGTTGATCTATATCCTGTTGTAACCTTAGACAACCTTCTTCACTGTCCACTATACCACCAATTTTGGTGTCATCTGCAAACTTACTAATCATGCCCCCTACATTCACATCCAAGTCATTAATATATATGACAAAAAACAGAGGGCCCAGCACCGATCCCTGCGGCACACCACTGGTCACTGGCCTCCAATCTGAAAAACAATCCTCCACTACCACCCTCTGCCTCCTATCACCAAGCCAATTTTGTATCCAATTGGCTAGCTCACCCTGGATCCCATGTGTTTGAACCTTCTGGACCAGCCTACCATGCGGGACCTTGTCAAAGGCCTTGCTAAAGTCCATGTGGACAATGTCACGGCCCTGCCCTCATCAATCCTCTTGGCCACCTCCTTAAGAAACTCAAGCAAATTCGTGAGACATGATTTCCCACGCACAAAGCCATGCTGACTATCCCGAATCAGACCTTGCCTTTCCAAATGCATATAAATCCTGTCTCTCAGAATCCCTTCCAATAACTTTCCCACCACTGATGTAAGGCTCATCGGTCTGTAGTTCCCTGGCTTATCCCTGCTGCCCTTCTTAAATAAAGGCACAACATTAGTTATCCTCCAGTCTTCCGGTACCTCACCTGTGGCTAACGATGATATAAAAATCACTGCCAGGGCCCCAGCAATCTCCTCCCTTGCTTTCCATAGCGTCCTAGGATACACCTGGTCAGGCCCTGGGGATTTATCCACCTTAATGCGCTTCAAAACCTCCAATCCCATGAGCTTTAATTTTACATGCTAATCTGTTATGTGGGACTTTGTCGAAAGCATTCTGAAAGTCCAAATAAACCACATCCACTGGCTCCCCCTCATCAACTCTACCAGTTACATCCTCGAAGAATTCTAGTAGATTTGTCAAGCATGATTTCCCTTTCGTAAATCCATGCTGACTCTGTCCGATTCTACCACTGTTCTCCAAGTGCTCTGCTATAAAATCTTTGATAATGGACTCTAGAATTTTCCCCACTACTGACGTCAGGCTGACTGGTCTATAATTCCCTGCTTTCTCTTTACCTCCCTTTTTAAATAGTGAGGTTACATTAGCTACCCTCCAATCTGTAGGAACTGTTCCAGAGTCTATAGAATCTTGGAAGATGACCACCAATGCATCCACTATTTCTAGGGCCACTTCCTTAAGTACTCTGGGATGTAGATCATCAGGCCCTGGGGATTTATCGGCCCTCAATCCCATCAATTTCCCCAACACCATTTCTCTACTAATATTGATTTCCTTCAGTTCCTCCCTCTCACTAAACCCTGTTTCCCCAACATTTCTGGTATGATATTTATGCATTTAGTTGGTCAGCCATTTCTTTGTTCCCCATTATAAATTCTCCTGTTTCTGACTGTAAGGGACCTACATTTGTCGTCTTCAATCTTTTTCTCTTCACATACCTATAGAACTTTTACAGTCAGTTTTTATGTTCCCCGCAAGCTTGCTCTCGTACTCTATTTTCCCCTTCTTAATCAATCCCTTGGTCCTCCTTTGCTGAATTCTAAACTGCTCCCAATCCTCAGGTCTGTTGTTTTTGTTCTGGCGAATTTGTATGCCTCTTCCTTGGATCTAATGCTATCTCTAATTTCCCTTGTAAGCCATGGTTTGGCTACCTTTCCTGTTTTACTTTTGCGCCAGACAGGAATAAACAATTGTTGCAGTTCATCCATGCGCTCTATAAATGTTTGCCATTGCCTATCCACCGTCATCCCTTTCAGTAACGTTTTCTAATCCATCATAGCCAACCCGCGCCTCATACCTTTGTAGTTTTCTTTATTAAGATTCAGGACCCTAGTCTCAGAATCAACTACATCACTCTCCATCTTGATGATATTATGGTCGCTCATCCCCAAGTGGTCTCGCACAACTAGATTGTCAATTATTCCTCTCTCATTACACAATACCCAGTCTAGGATGGCCTGTTCTCTAGTTGGTTCCTCAACGTATTGGTCCAGAAAACCATCCCGTATACACTCTATGAATTCCTCCTCTATGGTATTGTGACTAATTTGATTTGCCCAATCCATATACAGATTAAAGTCACCCATAATTACAGATGTTCCTTTATCGCATGCGTCTCTAATTTCCTGTTTAATGCCATTCTCAACATCACCACTACAGTTTGGGGGCGTTGACATTGAATAGCATTGCCATCGCTGAATCCCCCACTATCAACATCCTAGGGGCTACCATTGACCAGAAACTGAACTGGAGTAGCCATATAAATACCATGGCTACAAGTGCAGGTCAGAGGCTAGGAATCCTGAGGCGAGTAACTCACCTCCTGTCTCCAAAAAGCCTGTCCACCATCTACAAGGTACAAGTCAGGAGTGTGATGGAATACTCTCCACTTGCCTGGATGGGCAGATCCAACAACACTCAAGAAGCTCGACACCATCCAGGACAAAGCGGCCTGTTTGATTGTCACCCCATTCACAAACATTCACTCCCTCCACCACCGACGCACAGTGGCAGCAGTGTGTACCATCTACAAGATGCACTGCAGCAATGCACCAAGGCTCCTTTGATAGCACCTTCCAAACCCGCGACCTCTACCAACTCGAAGGACAAGGGCAGCAAATGCATGGGAACACCACCACCTGCAAGTTCCCCTCCAAGTCACACACCATTCTGACTTGGAACTATATCGCCGTTCCTTCACTGTCGCTGGATCAAAATCCTGGAACTCCCTTCCTAACAGCACTGTGGGTGTACCTACCCCACATGGACTGCAGTGGTTCAAGAAGGCAGTTCACCACCACCTTCTCAAGGGCAATTAGGGATGGGCAATAAATGCTGGCATAGCCAGTAACGCCCACTTCCCATGAATGAATAAAAAAAAAATACCACCCCCACTAACGTTTTTTGCCCCTTAGTGTTTCTCAGCTCTACCCATACAGATTCCACATTGTCAGAGCTAATATCTTTCCTCACTATTGTGTTAATTTCCTCTTTAACCAGCAATGCAACTCCACCACCTTTTGCTTTTTGTCTGTCCTTCCTAAATACTGAATATCCCTGGATATTCATTTCTCATCCCTGGTCACCTTGCAGCCATGTCTCCGTAATCCCGACTATATCATACCCGTTTACATCTATTTGCACGATTAATTCATCCACTTTATTGCGAATGCTCCATGCATTAAGGCATAAAGCCTTAAGGCTTGTCTTTTTAACATTACTTGTCCCCTTCCCACTATTTTTCACTGTGGCCCTGTTTGATTCTGGCCCTTGATTTCTCTGCCTATCACTTTTCATATTCCCCTTACTGTCTTTTGTTCTTGTCTTTGATTCACCCCTTCTCTGACTCCTTGCAAAGGTTCCCATCCCCCTGCCATTTTAGTTTAAACCCTCCCCAACCATTCTAGCAAATACTCCCCCTAGGACATCAGTCCCGGTCCTGCCCAGGTGTAATCCATCCAGTTTGTACTGGTCCCACCTCCCCCAGATCCGTTACCAATGGCCCAGGAATCTAAAACCCTCCCCCTCACACCATCTCTTCAGCCACGTATTCATCTGATATAACCTGCTATTTCTACTCTGACTAGCACGTGGCACTGGTAGTAATCCTGAGATCACTACCTTTGAGGTCCTACTTTTCAACTTACTTCCTAATTCCCTAAATACTGCTTTAAGGACCCCATCTTTTTTTTAACCTATGTCGTTTGTACCATTGTGTACCACGACCACTGGCTGTTCACCCTCCCCCTTCAGAATGTCCTGTAACCGCTCTGAGACATCCTTGACCCTAGCACCAGTGAGGGAACATACCATCCTGGAGTCTCTTTTGCGGCCACAGAAATGCCTATCTATTCCCCTTACAACTGAATCCCCTATAACTATTGCATTCCCACACTTTTTACTCCTCCTCTGTGCACAGAGACAACCGTGGTGCAATGAATTGGGCTGTTGCTGCTTTCCCCTGAGAGGCCATTTCCCCCAACAGTATCCAAAGCAGTATATCTGTTTTGCAGGAGAATAGCCACAGGAGATTCCTGCACTGCCTGCCTAGTCCTCTTGCTCTGCCTAGTGGTCACCCATTCCCTTCCTGTCTGTGGAGTCTGAGCCTGTGGTGTGAGCACCTCTCTATACGTGCTATCCACGATACTCTCCGCCTCGTGGATGCTCCACAGAGTCCTCAGCCACTGCTCCAGCTCCAAAACCCGGGCATCCAGGAGCTGCAGCTGGAGACACTTCCTGCACACGTGCTGGTCCCGGGCACTGGAAATGTTCCCTGCTTCCCATGTAGAGCACGAGGAGCACACCACGGCTTTGAGCTCTCCTGCCATGACTTAACCCTTCAAATTAAACCTTTTGGAAGATGTTTAATATCAAATAATATCAATTACTCTAGGGCCCTTCTTCCCTGGTCCTAGTTACTACAGAACTCCCTAAAAAACACTACCTACTATAAATGAAAATAAACTGTAGACCTTTCTTACCTTAATTACGAAGCCAGCTATTTAGAGCTATTCCCTAACAGCAGTTACTCACCAACCAATCACCTTGCAGCTTTCCTGTGATGTCACTTTTGACTTTTTTCCAAAACTCCGCGCGCCTGGAATGCTCTCACACAGGTCCAATTGCTCCCCGCTTCCTGTCTGGTCCCACTCTGTATCACTCTTTCCTGCTGCCACTGCTCTTTTCTTATCATGCTTAACAAATCTACTGGAGTTATTTGAGGATGCAACGAGTAGAATAGATAAGGGAGAACCAGTAGATGTGGTGTACTTGGATTTTCAGAAGGCTTTTGATAAGGTCCCACATAAGAGGTTATTGTGCAAAATTATAGCACAGGGGATTGGAGGTAATATACTGATATGGATTGGGAATTCGTTGACAGACAGGAAACAGAGAATAGGAATAAACGGGTCTTTTTCCAGGTGGCAAGCAGTGACTAGTGGGGTACCGCAGGGATCAGTGCTTGGGCCCCAGCTATTCACAATATATATTAATGACATGGGTGAGGGAAATAAATGTAACATTTGCAAGTTTGCAGATGACACAAAGCTGGGGGGGAAAGTGAGCTGTGAGGAGGATGCAAAGAGGCTCCAATGTGATTTGGGCAAGTTGGGTGAATGGGAAAATGCATGACAGATGCAGTAAAATGTGGATAAATGTGAGGTTATCCATTTTGGTTGTAAAAACAGAAAGGCAGATTATTATCTGAATGGTTAGATTGGGAAAGAGGGAGGTGCAACGAGACCTGGGTGTTCTTGTACACCAGTCGCTGAAAACAAACATTCAGGTGCAGCAAGCAGTTAGGAAGGCAAATGATATAGAAACATAGAAAAATAAGAGCAGGAGTAGGCCATTCGGCCCTTCGAGCCTGCTCCACCATTCAGTACGATCATAGCTGATCATCTAAACTCAGTAACCTGTTCCCGCTTTCTCCCCGTATTCCTTGATCCCTTTAGCCCGAAGAACTATATCTAACTCTTTCTTGAATTTATTTAATGATTTGGCCTCAACTGCTTTCCATGGTAGAGAATTCCATAGGTTCACCACTCTGTAGGTGAAGAAATCTCTCCTCTAAATGGCTTACCCCTTATCCTTAAACTGTGACCCCTGGTCCTGGACCACCCACCATCCGGAACATCCTTCCTGCATCTAGTCTGTCCAGTCCTGTTAGAATTTTGGAGGTTTCTATGAGTTCCTCTCTCATTCTTCTGAACTCGAGCGAATACAAGCCTAATCGACCCAATCTCTCTTCATACGTCAGTCCTGCCATCCCAGGAATCAGTCTGGTAAACCTTCGCTGCACTCCCTCCATTACAAGAACATCCTTCCTCAGATAAGGAGACCAAAACTGCACACAGTACTCTAGATGTGGTCTCACCAAGGCCTTGTATAATTGCAGTAAGACATCCTTGTTCCTGTACTTGAATCATCTCGCTATGAAGGCCAACATACCATTTGCCTTCATAACTGCCTGCTGCACCTGCATGCTTACTTTCAGCGACTGGTGCACAAGGACACCAAGGTCTCGCTGCACCTCCCCCTTTCCCAATCTATCACCATTCACATAATAATCTGCCTTTCTGTTTTTGCCACCAAAGTGGATAACCTCACATTTATCCACATTATACTGCATCTGCCATGTATTTGCCCACTCACTCAACCTGTCCAAATCACACTGGAGCTTCTCTGCATCCTCCTCACAGCTCACACTCTCACCCAGCTTTGTGTCGTCTGCAAACTTGGATATATTACATTTAATTCCCTCATCTATATCATTAATATATATTGTGAATAGCTGGGGTCCTAGCACTGATCCATGTGGTACCCCATAGTCACTGCCTGCCACTCTGAAAAAGACCCGTTTATTCCTACTCTTTGTTTCCTGTCTGCCAACAGTTCTCTATCCCTGTCAGTATTTTACCCTCAATCCCATGTGCTTTAATTTTGCACATGATGTTTGCCTTCATTGCAAGAGGATTTGAGTACAGGAGCAAGGATGTCTTACTGCAGTTATAAATGGCCTTGGTGAGACCACATCTGGAGTATTGTGTGCAGTTTTGGTCTCCTTATCTCGGGAAGGATGTTCTTGCCATGGAGGGAGTGCAAAGAAGATTTACTAGGCTGATTCCTGGGATGGCAGGATTGACGTATGAGGAGAGATGAGGCCTATAAGGGCAATTAGGGATGGGCAATAAATGCTGGCCTATCCAGCGATGCCCACATCTCATGAATGAATAAAAAAAATTCACTAGAGTTTAGAAGAATGAGAGCAGATCACATTGAAACGTATAAAATTCTAACAGGACCAGACAGGCAAGATGCAGGGAGGATGTTCCTGATGGCTGGGGAGTCCAGAACCAGGGGTCACAGTCTCAGGATACAGGGACTGTCATTTAGAACCAAGATGAGGAGAAATTTCTTCACTCAGAGGGTGGTGAACCTATGGAATTCTCTACCGCAGAAGGTAGTGGAGGTCAAATCATTAAATATATTCAAGAAGGAGATAGATATATATCTTAATGTCAAAGGGATCAAGGGATATGGGGAGAAAACGGGAACAAGATACAGAATTAGACAATCAGCCATGATCTTTTTAGAATGGCGGAGCAAGTCTGAAGGGCCGAATGGCCTACTCCTGCTCCTATTTTTCTATGTTTCTGTGTTTCTATTCTTAACTATCTAATCGTAGAAAGACAATGATCTGCAATGGCTTCTCTTCCTGCTTCCGCAATGTCGGGAATTTTGGAAAATCAAAGCCAACACATCAACTATCTCACTAGTAATTTCTTCTAAGACCCTAGGATGAAGTCCATCAGGACCTGGGGACTTGTCAGCCCACAGCTCCAACAATTTGCTTGGTACCCCCTCTCTGGTGATTCTAATTTTCTTGAACTCCTCCCTCCTTTCCATTTCCTGATTTACAGCTATTTCTGGGATATTACTTGTATCCTCTATGGTGAAGACTGATGCAAAATATCTGTTCAATTCATCTGCCATCTCCTTATTTTCCCTTATTAATTTCCCAGACTCACTTCCTATAGGACCAGTGCGCACTTTGTTAACTCTCTTCTTTTCAAAATATCTATAGAAACTCTGTCTTTTTATTTCTCGCCAGCTTTCTTTTGTACTCCAATTTTTCCCTCCTTATTAATCTTTTAGTTATTCTTTGCTGTTTTTTATATTCTGTCCAATCTTCTGACCTGCCTCCCATCTTTGCACAATTATATGCTTTTTCTTTAAGTTTCTTGAACTATTTTAGTTAACCACGGATGGTGGGTCCTCCTCTTGGCATTTTTCTTTGTCATTGAAATGTATCTATTCTGTGTATTCTGAAATATCCCCTTAAATGTCTGCCACTGCATCTCTATTGACCTATCCCATAACCTACTTTGTCAGTTCACTTTTGCTAGCTCTGCTTTCATGCCCTCATAATTGCCCTTATTTAATTTTAAAATACTAGTCTTAGACCCATTCTTCTCTCCCTCAACCTGAATGTAAAGTTCATACATATTATGATCGCTGCTGCCTAGGAGCGTCTTCACTATGAGGTCATTAATTAATCGCATCTCATTGCACAATGCCAGGTCTGGTGTATCCTGCTCTCTGGTTGGCTCCAGAATGTGCTGTTCTAAGAAACTATCCTGAAAACATTCTATGAACTCCTCACCTAGGCTACCTTTGCCCATCTGATTTTTCCAATCTATATGTAGATTAAAATCCCCCATGATTATCACTACACCTTTTTGACAAGCACGTATTATTTATTTCTTCTTTTAGACCCATCCTACCATGTGCTTACTGTTAGGGGGCCTGCACACCACTCCCAAAGTGACTTCTTGCCTTTATCTTTTCTCATCTTGATCCAAACCGTTTCTACATCCTGGTTTCCTGAATTTAGGTCATCACTCTCCATTGTGCTAATACCATCATTAATTAACAGAGCCACCCCTTCACCTTTTCCTAGTTTCCTGTCCTTCCTAAATGCCATGTATCCTTCAATATTCAGGTCCCAATCTATGTCATCCTGCAGCCATGTCTCTGTAATGGCTATCAGATCGTACTTATTTATTTCTATTTGCGCTCTCAGTTCATCTGTTTTGTTTCGAATACTACGTGCATTCAGATACAGAGCCTTTAGTTTTGTCCTTTTATTATTTTTGTAACCTCTAGCCTTGTCTGCTGATTTACTCTTAGATTTGTAATCACTGTCCCTTCCTGTCACGGTCTGTTTACCTTTTCCGATATTAATACCTTTCTCCCTTGCCTTGTCTCTCAAATTTGATTCCTTTTCTCCATTATTTAATTTAAAACCCTCTCTACTTCCCTAGTTATGCAGCTCGCTAGAACACCGGCCCCAGCACGGTTCAGATGTAGACCATCCCAACGGTACAGCCACCACTTTCCCCAGCACTGCTGCCAGTGCCCCACAAACTTGAACCCACTTCTACCACACCAGTCTTTGAGCCACGCATTCATTTCTCTAGTTTTATTTGCCCGATTCCAATTTGCACATGGCTCAGGTAATAATCCAGAGATTATTATCTTTAAGGTTCTGCTTAATTTGGTGCCTAAATCTTCATACTGACTATGTAGAACCGCTTTTCTTGTCCTGCCTATGTCGTTGGTACCACGATGACTGGATCCTCCCCCTCCCATTGTAAGTTCCTCTCCAGCCCTGAGCAGATTTCCTGAACCCTGGCACCGCGCAGGCAACACAGCCATCTGGACTCTCACTCTTTGAAACATAGAAACACAAAAACATAGAAAATAGGAGCAGGAGTAAGCCATTCGGCCCTTCGGGACTGTTCCGCCATTCAAAAAAGATCATGGCTGATCATTTAAGTCAGTACCCTGTTCCCGCTTTCACCCCATATCCCTTGACCCCTTTGGCATTAAGAAATATATCTATCTCCTTCTTAAATATATTTAATTATGTGGCCTCCACTGTCTTCTGTGGTAGAGAATTCCACAGGTTCACCACCCTCTGAGTCAAGAAATTTCTCCTCATCTCGGTTTTAAATGGCATACCCCGTATCCTGAGACTGTGACCCCTGGTTCTGGACTCCCCAGCCATCGGGAACATCCTCCCTGCATCTAGCCTTTGCTGCAGAGAACAGAGTCAATCCCCCTCACTATACTGTCCCCTCCTATCACTACTGTCCCTTTTGCTCCCCCCACTTGAATGGCTTCCTGTACCATGGTGCCATGGTCAGTCTGCTCATGCACACTACAGCCCTCGCTCTTGTCCATACAAGCTGCAAGAACCTCAACTTGTTGCTCAATTGCAAGGGCTGAGGCTCCTCCACTCCTACCTTCTCGATCCCCTTACCTGCCTGACTCAGTCACACCCTCCTGTCCCTGACCACTGACCAAGACAGAAGACCCTATCCTCAGGGGTGGGACAGCCTTCTGGAACAAAGTGTCCAGGTAACTTTCCCCCTCCCCGATGCATCACAGTGTCTGCAGCTCAGCTTCCAGTTCAATGACTCTGAGCTGAAGCTCCTCAAGCCACAGACACTTACTACAGACATGGTTGCTGTGGTATCCAGGAGCTCCCACATACTGCAGCCGCGATACATCACCTGTCCTGCCATCTTTATTGTGGTAATTGAATTAAATTTATTTTCTCTTAATTAATTTATAGTTCCCCTCCTTACCAAATTCCCTCACTTACCAAACTCCCTTCTTCACACTCTGTGCCCTCCAGCAACACTCAGTGCAGCTAAGCCGCAAACAGTCCCCTGAATTTATACTCTCTGAAAACAATGATGTGTCAGCTTTGCTAGAACTCTGCTAGAGCCCAGAAACCAGTTTAACTCGCTACCTAATTTGCTACTACAGCTACTCTCAGAGAGCTTGTATACCCCTGTTTAAAACTGTTAGAACCCTAACTTAGCTCTTAACTTAAACAGTAATTTTTTTTCATTGCTAAATGTAAACAAAACAAAAACTAGACTTTAGAGAGATTAACCCTTAAAATCCACTGACTTACCAAACTCCCTTCTTCACACTCTGTGCCCTCCAGCAGCACTCAGTGCAGACTGAGTGCCTTATCCACCTTATCTACCTGTCCAGCCACCTTCTGGGATTTGTGGACATGCACTCCAGGATCCCTCTGTTCTGCTGTACTTCTCAGTAATCCACCATTTATTGTGTATTCCCTTACCTTGTTAGCCTTCCCCAAATGCATTGCCTCACACATCTCTGGATTGAATTCCATTTGCCAATGTTCCACCCACCTGACTCATCCATTGATATCTTCCTGCAGTCTACAGCTTTCTTCTTCATTATCAACCACGTGGCCAATTTTTGTATCGTCTGCAAACTTCTTAATCATACCCCCTACATTCCATCGAACCATAGAAAATTACAGCACAGAAAGAGGCCATTCAGCATTTGGTGTCTGTGCCGGTTGGGAAAAAAACTAGCCGCCCAATCCAATCCCACTTTCCAGCACCTGGTCTGTAACCTTGCCGGTTCCAGCACTTCAGGTGCAGGTCCAGGTACCTTTTAAATGAGTTGAGGGTTGCAGCCTCCACCACCGTTCCTGGCAGTGAATTCCAGACACCCACCACCCTCTGGGTGAAAAAGTGTTTCCTCATGTCCCCTCTAATCCTTCTACCAATCACCTTAAATCTGTGCCCCTTGGTAATTTACCTCTCTGCTAGGGGAAACAGGTCTTTCCTGTCTACTCATCATAATTTTCTACACCTCAATTAAGTCACCCCTCAGCCTCCTCTGTTCTAAGGAAAACAACCCTATCCGATCCAATCCTTCCTCATAGCTGCAACTTTCCAGCTCTGGCAACCTTCTTGTAAATCACCTCTTTACTCTCTCCAGAGCAATTATGTCCTTCCTGTAATGTGGTGACCAGAACTGTACGCAATACTCCAGCTGTGGCCTAACCAGCGTTTTATACAGTTCCAGAATTACATCCCTGCTTTTGTATTCTATACCTCGGCCAATAAAGGAAAGCATTCCATATGCCTTCTTCACCACTCTATCTACCTGTCCTGTCACCTTCAGGGACCTGTGGACATGCACTCCAAGGTCTCTCACCTCTTCTACCCCTCTCAATATCCTCCTGTTTACTGTGTATTCCCTCGCTTTGTTTACCCTCCCCAAATGCATTACCTCACACTTTTCTGGATTGAATTCCATTTGCCACTTTTCCACCCACTCAACCAAACCATTGATATCTTTCTGGAGTCTACAGCTATCCTCTTCACTATCTTCTTTGACCTCCTTGTCTTGAGAGACAATGGGTAAGTGCCTGGAGGTGGTCAGTGGTTTGTGGAGCAGCACCTGGAGTGGCTATAAAGGCCAATTCTAGAGTGACAGACTCTTCCACAGGTGCTGCAGAAAAATTTGTTTGTTGGGGCTGTTACACAGTTGGCTCTCTCCTTGCGCCTCTGTCTTTTTTCCTGCCAACTGCTAAGTCTCTTCGACTCGCCACACTTTAGCCCCACCTTTATGGCTGCCCGCCAGCTCTGGAGAACGCTGGCAACTGACTCCCACGACTTGTGATCAATGTCACAGGACTTCATGTCGCGTTTGCAGACGTCTTTAAAGCGGAGACATGGTCGTTCTCTCTGCACGAAAGCCACACTGTGCCTCAGGGTGGACGCGCTCGGCCAGCTTCTGGAGCCTGTTTAGAGCGACTCGAGCAAAGACTTTCCCCACTATGCTGAGCAGGGAGATTCCACGGTAGTTGTTGCAGTCACCACGTCACCTTTGTTTTTATAGAGGGTGATGATATTGGCATCGCGCATGTCCTGAGGTACTGCTCCCTCGTCCCAGCACAGGCATAGCAGTTCATGTAGTGCTGAGAGTATAGCAGGCTTGGCACTCTTGATTATTTCAGGGATAATGCTGTCCTTCCCAGGGGCTTTTCCGCTGGCTAGAGAATCAATGGCATCACTGAGTTCCGAGTCTACAGCTATCCTCTTCACTATCAACTTTTGTGTAATCTGCAGATTTCCCAATCTTGCCTCCCATATTTAAGTCCAAATCATTAATATATACCACAAACAGCAAGGGGCCCAACACTGAGCCCTGTGGAACGTCACTGGAAACAGCTTTCCATTCACAAAAACATCTGTCGACTATTACCCTTTGTTTCCTGTTCCTGAGCCAATTCTGGATCCATCCTGTCACATTCCCCTGTATGCCATGGGTTTTCATCTTACTGACCAGTTTGCCATGTGGGACCTTGTCAAATGACTTACTAAAGTCCATGTAGACCACATCCACTGCACTACCCTCATCAATCCACCTTGTTACTTCCTCAAAAAACTCAATTAAGTTAGTAAGACATGACCTTCCCTTAATAAATCCATGCCTTTCTAAGTGGCAGTTTATCCTGTCTCTCAGAATAGATTTTAACAATTTACCCACCACCGAGGTCAGACTGACCAGCCTATAATTATTTGGCCTATCCCTCACGCCCTTTATAAACAATGGTACAACATTTGCAGACCTCCAATCATCTGGTACCTCTCCTGTATCTAGTGAGGATTTGAAGATGATCCTCAGCGCATCTGTTATTTCCTCCCTGGCTTCCTTTAACAACCTGGGATGCAATCCATCCGGCCCTGGCGATTTATCCACTTTCAAGGAAGTCAGACCCTCTAGTATAGTCCAGATCATTGACATATACACCAAGAACAGCGAGGGACCGAGTACTGAGCCCTGTAGAAACCCACTGGATACAGCCTTCCAGTCACAAAATCTCTCTTTGCTTCCTGCCTCTGAGTCAATTTTGAATCCAACTTGCAACTTTACCTCGAATCCCATGGGCTTTTACATGGGAATACAGAATAGAATCTCAAAATTTGCTGATGACACCAAACTTGGACATGAGACAAACAGTGAGGATGATATGAATCGCTTGCAACAGGATATAGATAGGCTAGCAGAATGGGCAGAGAGATGGGCAGATGGAATTTAACACTGACAAGTGTGAGATGATGCATTTTTGGCAGAAGGGATAGGGAGAGGCAATATATTCTTAATGGTACAGTTCTAAAGAGTGTGCAGGAACTGAAGGACCTGGGGGTTGTCAGGAAAACCCTCTAAGCCAAATGGAAAATATTAATTTCATCAGTTGGAAACTTACATTAGACTTTTAATGGAAAAAAACCTTGCAGTAACTTTAAAAAAAAAACTATCAGCCAAACTGGCTACAGCCATTTACATCTGAAATACCAGGAGATTGAACTGGAGGCAAAAGGTCTACCAAGAAGGCCAGCCAGAAGAATGCTTTGGCTAACTGAGCAGATGAGCCAGCTGATCCTCGTTAGAGAGCCATTCAAAGTCATCCTGAGGCATTCATAAGTGGAGACATCCCTCCCGGGGGTGCGGGGGTTAACACTGGCAACCCCTAAGAGGAATTTTGGGTTTTAGACTTTGGACCTAATTAAAAACAAAGGGGATTGATAGAACCATGTGACTACCTGTTCATCCCTGAAGAAACTAGAAGTTTTGTGACACAGACAGCAGACAGGCAGTATCTGAGTGCACATCAGTGAAGAAGGTGGCTGCTCCCGTCTCCCACCCTCTCCCTCTCTCCCCCCAGAAAATATCAAGAAAAGAACCATCTCCGACTGGGGCGCCCTCCCAGCCTGCAGACCGCTACAGCCAGCAACCGGGGAAAAGAAGCAACTACTAAGTCTGCCTTCAGGAAAACTCTGAGAAAAGCAAGCCAACCAAAGTGCACTTTGACCAACCAAGACCGTCAAAAATACAGTTTTAGCCGAGGACTGGATCACCCACTTTACAGACTGTATTTAAATTCCATTTATTCTGGATTTTAATCCAACCACCAAATCTGTTTCCCTCTGTAATCTATTTGTGTGTGTGAGATTCTCGTGTGAATGTGTGCATTAATGTGTAGCGTATTTTTAAATCAGGTTAGAATGTTATGTATAATAAACTTTACCTCTTGTTTAAAATCAAGAAAATCTGTCCGATTGGTTCTTTCACAATCACAGTAAAGGAAAAAGGTAAAACACTCTACATGGACTTTAGCAAGGCCTTTCACAAGGTTCCGCATGGTAGGCTGGTCCAGAAGGTTCAAACACGTGGGATCCAGGGTGAGCTAGCCAATTGGATACAAAATTGGCTTGGTGATAGGAGGCAGAGGGTGGTAGTGGAGGGTTGTTTTTCAGATTGGAGGCCAGTGACCAGTGGTGTGCCACAGGGATCAGTGCTGGGCCCTCTGTTGTTTGTCATATATATTAATGACTTGGATGTGAATGTAAGGGGCATGATTAGTAAGTTTGCAGATGACACCAAAATTGGTGGTATAGTGGACAGTGAAGAAGGTTGCCTAAGGTTACAACAGAATATAGATAAACTGGGAAAGGGGGCAAGGGATTGGCAAATGGAATTTAATGCAGACAAGTGCGAAGTGATGCATTTTGGGAAGTTAAACCAGAACAGGACATATACAGTGAATAGCAGGGCCCTGGGGAGTGTTGTTGAGCAGAGAGACCTTGGGGTGCAAGTACATAGTTCCCTGAAAGTGGCAACACAAGTAGACAGGGTGGTGAAGAAGGCGTATGGCATGCTTGTCTTCATCGGCCGAGGCATTGAGTACAAGAGTTGGCACGTCATGTTACAGTTGTACATAATGTTGGTTAGGTCGCATTTGGAGTAGTGTGTGCAGTTCTGGTCGCCACACTACAGGAAAGATGTGATTAAGCTAGAGAGGGTGCAGAAAAGATTCACAAGGACGTTGCCTGGTTTGGAGGGCTTGAGTTATAAAGAGAGATTGGATAGGTTGGGTCTGTTTCCCTGGAGCGAAGGAGGCTGAGAGGGGACATGATAGAGGTATATAAAATTATGAGAGGCCTAGATAGGGTAGATAGCCAGAGTCTGTTTCCCATGGTAGGGGTGACTAAAACTAGAGGGCATAGATTTAAGGTGAGAGGGAGGAGGTTTAAAGGGGATCAAAGGGGTAAATGTTTCTCACAAAGTATAGTGGGTATCTGGAATGAGCTGCCTGAGGAGGTGGTGGAGGCAGGAACAGTAGCGACATTTAAGAGGCATCTGGACAGGTACTTGAATGAGCAAGGCATAGAGGGATATGGAATTAATGCAGGCAGGTGGGATTAGTATAGATAGGCATTATGGTCGGCATGGATGCGGTGGGCCGAAGGGCCTGTTTCTGTGCTGTACAACTCTATGACTCTATGACTCACAGAGGTGGTAAACACAATCACTGTTTAAAAGGAATAAACCCCGTTGCAGTCAAATAAGAGGAAGGGCAAAAGGGGAGCCTCAGACATCCCCCCCTCACCTAGCTGCAATAGGGAGCATGCGCATCGATCCTTGAAGGTGGCAGGACATATTGAGAGAGTAGTTAGTAAAGCATATAGGGTCTTGGGCTTCATAAATAGAGGCATTGAGTACAAAAACAGGGACGTTATGCTGAACCTTTATAAAGCTCTGGTTAGGTCCCAACTAGAGCATTGCATCCAGTTCTGGTCACCACACTTCAGGAAGGATGTGAGGGTCCCTGAGAGGGTGTAGAGGAGATTTACCAGAATGGTTCCAGGGATGGAGGATTTTAGATACAAGGTTAGGTTGGAAAAGCTGGGTTTCTTCTCCTTAGAGCAAAGGAGATTGAGGGAAGATTTAATAGAAGTGTAGAAGATTATGACAGGCTTAGATAAGTTAGTCAAGGAAAAACTGTTCCCTTTCATTAATGGCACAAGGACTACGGGACACAGATTGAATGTTTTGGGCAAGAGATGCAGGGGGAACATGAGGAAGAACTTTTTTACACAGCGGGTGGTAATGACCTGGAACTCACTGTCCACAAGGGTGGTGGAAGCGGAGACAATCAATGACTTTAAGAGGATGTTGGATGGCCACTTGAGAGAAATAGACTTTCAGAGCTATGGAGATCAAGCTGGGGAGTGGGACTGACAACATAGCTCCATGGAGAGCTGGCAGGACTCAATGGGCCAAATGGCCTCCTTCTGTGCTGTAAATATCTCTATGAGTGCAGTGCTCTCTCAGTCCTGGCCCATTGGCAGTGCAGCGCACCCTCAGTCCTGACCCACTGGCAGTGCAGCGCTCCCTCAGTCCTGGCCCACTGGCAGTGCAGTGCTCCCTCAGCCCTGGCCCACTGGCAGTGCAGTGCTCCCTCAGTCCTGGCCCACTGGCAGTGCAGCCCTCCCTCAGCCCTGGCCCACTGGCAGTGCAGTGCTCCCTTAGTCCTGGCCCACTGGCAGTGCAGCACTCCCTCAGTCCTGGCCCACTGGCAGTGCAGTACTCCCTCAGCCCTGGCCCACTGGCAGTGCAGCGCTCCCTCAGCCCTGGCCCACTGGCACTGCAGCCCTCCCTCAGCCCTAGCCTACTGGCAGTGCAGCACTCCCACAGTCCTGGCCCACTGGCAGTGCAGTGCTCCCTCAGCCCTGGCCCACTGGCAGTGCAGTGTTCCCTCAGCCCTGGCCCACTGGCAGTGCAGCGCTCCCTCAGTCCTGGCCCACTGGCAGTGCAGCACTCCCTCAGCCCTGGCCCACTGGCAGTGCAGCGCACCCTCAGTCCTGACCCACTGGCAGTGCAGCGCTCCCTCAGTCCTGGCCCACTGGCAGTGCAGTGCTCCCTCAGCCCTGGCCCACTGGCAGTGCAGTGCTCCCTCAGTCCTGGCCCACTGGCAGTGCAGCCCTCCCTCAGCCCTGGCCCACTGGCAGCGCAGTGCTCCCTTAGTCCTGGCCCACTGGCAGTGCAGCACTCCCTCAGTCCTGGCCCACTGGCAGTGCAGTACTCCCTCAGCCCTGGCCCACTGGCAGTGCAGCGCTCCCTCAGCCCTGGCCCACTGGCACTGCAGCCCTCCCTCAGCCCTAGCCTACTGGCAGTGCAGCACTCCCACAGTCCTGGCCCACTGGCAGTGCAGTGCTCCCTCAGCCCTGGCCCACTGGCAGTGCAGTGTTCCCTCAGCCCTGGCCCACTGGCAGTGCAGCGCTCCCTCAGTCCTGGCCCACTGGCAGTGCAGCACTCCCTCAGCCCTGGCCCACTGGCAGTGCAGCACTCCCTCAGCACTGACACTCCGACAGTGCAGCACTCCCTCGGCCCTGGCCCACAGGCAGTGCAGTGCTCCCTCAGCCCTGGCCCACTGGCAGTGCAGTGCTCCCTCAGCCCTGGCCCACTGGCAGTGCAGCGCTCCCTCAGCCCTGGCCCACTGGCAGTGCAGTTCTCCCTCAGCCCTGGCCCACTGGCAGTGCAGCGCTCCCTCAGCCCTGGCCCACTGGCAGTGCAGCGCTCCCTCAGTCCTGGCCCACTGGCAGTGCAGTGCTCCCTCAGTCCTGGCCCACTGGCAGTGCAGTGCTCCCTCAGTCCTGGCCCACTGGCAGTGCAGTGCTCCCTCAGTCCTGGCCCGCTGACAGTGCAGCGCGCCCTCAGTCCTGGCCCACTGGCAGTGCAGCACTCCCTCAGTCCTGGCCCACTGGCAGTGCAGCGCTCCCTCAGTCCTGGCCCACTGGCAGTGCAGCACTCCCTCAGCCCTGGCCCACTGGCAGTGCAGCACTCCCTCAGCACTGACACTCCGACAGTGCAACACTCCCTCAGCCCAGGCCCACTGGCAGTGCAGTGCTCCCTCAGCCCTGGCCCACTGGCAGTGCAGCGCTCCCTCAGCCCTGGCCCACTGGCAGCGCAGTGCTCCCTCAGCCCTGGCCCACTGGCAGTGCAGCGCTCCCTCAGTCCTGGCCCACTGGCAGTGCAGCGCTCCCTCAGCCCTAGCTCTCCAACAGTGCAACGCTCCTTCAGTCTTAACCCTCCAACAGTGCAACGTTCCCTCAGCACTGACACTCCGACAGTGCAGCACTCCCTCAGTCTTGACCCTCCGAGAGTGCAGCGCTCTCTCAGTACTGACCCTCCGACAGTGCAGCACTCCCTCAGTCTTGACCCTCCAACAGTGCAGCGGTCTCTTAGTACTGACCCTCCAACAGTGCAGCACCCCCTCAGTACTGACCCTCTGACAGTGCAGCAAACCCTCAACCCTGACCCTCCCACAGTGCAGTGCTCTCTCAACCCTGACCCTCCAACAGTGCAGCACTCCCTTAACCCTGACCCTCCGACAGTGCAGCGCTCTCTCAGTACTGACCCTCCAACAGTGCAGCACTCCCTCAGTACTGACTCTCCGACAGTGCAGCATTGCCTCAACCCTGACCCTCCGACATTGCAGCACTCCCTCAGTCCTAACCCTCCGACAGTGCAGTGCTCTCTCAGTACTGACCCTCTGACAGTGCAGCACTCCCTCAGTCCTGACCCTCCCACTGTGCAGCAATCCCTCAGTACTGCCTCTCTGACTGTGCAGCATTTCCTCAGTACTGACCCTCCGACAGTGCAGCACTCCCTCAGTACTGCCTCTCTGACAGTGCAGCATTCCCTCAGGACTGACAATCCGACAATGCAGCACTCCCTCAGGACTGACCCTCTGACAGTGCGGCACTTCCTTAGTACTGACCCTCCCACAGTGCAGCATTCCCTCAGTACTGACCCTCTGATAGTGCGGCACTCCCTCAGTACTGCCTCTCTGACAGTGCAGCAGTCCCTCAGGACTGAGACTCCGACAATGCAGCACTCCCTCAGTACTGACCCTCCCACAGTGCAGCATTCCCTCAGTACTGACCCTCTGATAATGCGGCACTCCTTCAGTACCTACCCTCCGACAGTGTGGCACTCCCTCAGTACTGACCCTCTGACAGTGCAGTGCTCCCTCAGTACTGGCGCTGGGAGCAGGAGGATTGTTAAAATGAGCATAAGACAGGTTGCAATGGGGAGAGAGGGTGAGAGAGCGAGACGGAGAGTGGTTCTTGGATTTGGGTGAGAGGAGTCACCCAGCAGATGGAGCCCTTCTCTCTTGTATCCTGTCCAGGGGTGTGAGGTAGGTGTTAGAAAGGCTGCACAATCAGAGCATCAGTGGGACAGTTGGATTTTGTCCTATAACCATATGGGATCTGTGTTGAAATTCATAGCAGACGGAAAGTCTTGCTTGACTAGACGAGCTCCAGGTTCAATGTCTCACTCAAGTTCCAAATGGGCAAAAAATTCTACATTTTGGACATTGTCAATGTTAAAGGCACTCTTTTCTAAATTCACTCACAGGATGTGCGTGTCGCTGGCCAGGCCAGTATTTATTGCCCATCCCTATTTGCCCTCGAGAAGGTGGTGGTGAGCTGCCTTCTCAAATAGTGGCTTGCGAGGACATTTCAGAGTCAAGAGTCAACCACATTGTTTTTTTATTTTTTAAAAACTTATATTTTAGAGATACAGCACTGAAACAGGCCCTTCGGCCCACCGAGTCTGTGCCGACCATCAACCACCCATTTATACTAACCCTACAGTAATCCCATATTCCCTACCACCTACCTACACTACGGGCAATTTACAACGGCCAATTTACCTATCAACCTGCAAGTCTTTTGGCTGTGGGAGGAAACCGGAGCACCCGGCGGAAACCCACGCAGACACAGGGAGAACTTGCAAACTCCACACAGGCAGTACCCAGAATTGAACCCAGGTCGCTGGAGCTGTGAGGCTGCGGTGCTAACCACTGCGCCACTGTGCTGCCATTGTTGTGGGTCTGGAGTCACATATAGGCCAGACCAGGTAAGGACGGCAGATTTCCTTCCCTGCAGGACATTAGTGAACCAGATGAGTTTTTAACAACAATCCAATAGTTACATGGTCATCATTACTGAGACTACCTTTTAAATTCCAGATTTATTAATTAATTGAGTTTAAATTCCCTTGCTGTCGTGGTGGGATTTGAACTCATGTTTCTGGATCATTAGTTCAGGCCTTTGGATTACGAGTCTAGTAACATATCCACTGTGCTATCGATCCTGAAACAAGTATTGGAAAGGCTTCCACTGCTGTGGCAGATTTCACAGAATCACATTGTTACAGTGCAGAAGGAGGCCATTTGGCCCATCGTGTCCACTCCGGCTCTTTGAATGAGCAAGTCACCTAGTGCCACTGCCCTGCCTTCTCCCCGTAACCCTGCACATTCTTCCTCTTCATATTTTTTTTATTTTTTTTATTTAGAGATACAGCACTGAAACAGGCCCTTCGGCCCACCGAGTCTGTGCCGACCATCAACCACCCATTTATACTAATCCTACACTAATTCCATATTTCTACCACATCCCCACCTGTCCCTATATTTCCCTACCACCTACCTATACTAGGGGCAATTTATAATGGCCAATTTACTTATCAACCTGCAAGTCTTTGGCATGTGGGAGGAAACCGGAGCACCTGGAGGAACCCACGCAGACACAGGGAGAACTTGCAAACTCCACACAGGCGGTACCCAGAATTGAACCCGGGTCGCTGGAGCTGTGAGGCTGCAGTGCTAACCACTGCGCCACTGTGCTGTCTAATAACTGTCTAATTCCCTTTCGAATGCTTCAGTTGAACCTGCCTCCACCACGTTCTCAGGCAGTCCATTCCAGACATTAACCACTCGCTGTGTGAAAAAGTTTTTCCTCATGTCACTTTTGCTTCTCTTTAAATCTGTGCCCTCTCGTTCTCGATCCTTTCACAAGTGGGAACAGTTTCTCTCTATCTACTCTGTCCAGACCCCTCATGATTTTGAATACCTGTATCAAATCACCTCTCAGCCTTCTCTTCTCCAAGGAAAACAGTCCTAACTTCTCCAATCTATCTTCATAACTGAAATTCCTCATCCCTGGAACCATTCTTGTGAATCTTTTCTGAACTCTCTCCAATGCCCTCACATCTTTCCTCAAGTGCGGTGCCCAGAACTGGATGCAATATTCCAGCTGAGTCTTATACAAGTTCAACATAACCTCCTTGCTCTTGTACTCTATGCCCCTTTTAATAAAGCCCAGGATACTGTATGCTTTATTAACTGCTCTCAATGTCCTGCCACCTTCAATGACTTATGCACATATACCCCCAGGTCCCTCTGCTCCTTCACCCCGTTTAGAATTGTAGCCTTTATTTTATATTGTCTCTCCATATTCTTCCTACTGTTACGACCAGGTGAGAAAGAGGTCTCGGGTTCCCTTTTAGCCTTCACCTGGTCTTCCTATAACAGGGTTTTATTTTCAGACACGCTGTATTTTTAGCTTCCCCCCCTTGGTGAATCCTTGTTCACCGCTTTCCAGTTATAAGGCAAAGAAATGAGCACAAACAGGCTTTCTTAGGTTTAAAGAAGGAAGATTGAAATTTATTAAAACTTAAACTCAAACTCTAATTCGCTTGATGCCTATGGATACACGATGCATCCAAACGAGCATGCATACGCGATACACACATGCAAATAGAAACAGGAAAGAGCAGAAGAAAAAATAAAGTGGAAAGGTTTGAGGAAATATCTAAAGAGCTTGTTACGGTTCTTCGAGCTCATTGTAGAGTCCTTTTGTAGGTTGATCTTGCTTTTTGTTGGGGCCCAGTATTCTTCTTAAACCTTGTTCTCTGTAGGAGACTTTTCTCTCTTGGGGTTCATGTGTCTTCAGTTGGGTTTTTGGAGTTCCGTGAGAAAGAGACGGGAGCAGACAGGACAGGAGAGGACTTTTTCAATCCAGGAGCACACAGCTTTCTGCCAGTTCAAACACTGTCTCTACAATTTAAAACTCCCCAAGTTGGCCAGCAGGGTGGTTATGTGACAGACTGGTTTGACTATGATGTGGTTTAACAGCTGTGGTAATGTAACAGTTGTTGTTGGACTTGTAATCCAAAGAATGTGAGGTCAAATCCCTGCAGCAGTTTCAGAATTTGAATTCAGTTACAATATAAATTTTGTAATAAAAGGCTGGCATCAGGAAAGGAGGTGGTGTCATGGTTATGTCACTAGATTAGTAACCCAGAGCCCCAGGCTAATGCTCTGGGGATATGGGTTTGAATCCCACGACAGCAGATGGCGGAATTTGAATTCAATTCATAAATCTGGAATTTTAAAAAAAACTAGTCTGGTTGTGACCATGAAACCATTGTCGATTGTTGTAAAAACACATCTGGTTCACTAATGTCCTTTAGGGAAGGAAATCTGCTGTCCTTACCTCGGCACCGGAAATGAAAACGGCAAAGCCAGCCCTGTCGGCCCTGCAAAGTCCTCCTTACTAACATCTGGGGGCTTGTGCCAAAGTTGGGAGAGCTGTCCCACAGACTAGTCAAACAACAGCCTGACATAGTCATACCTTACAGACAATGTCCCAGACACAACCATCTCAATAATAAAAGCAAAATACTGCGGATGCTGGAAATCTGAAACGAAAACAAGAAATGCTGGAATCACTCAGCAGGTCTGGCAGCATCTGTGGAAAGAGAAGCAGAGTTAACGTTTCGGGTCAGTGACAACCATCTCAATCCCTGGGTATGTCCTGTCCCACCAGCAGAACAGACCCACCAGAGATGGCAGCACAGTGGTATACAGTCAGGAGGGAGTTGCCCTGGGAGTCCTCAGGAGTCCTGTGTGCAGCACAGGAATTTAGCAGTGTTAAAAGGTATTTATTTAAATGCGAGGAGTATAGCAAATAAAGCCGATGAGCTGAGGGCACAGATAGGCACATGGCAACATGATATCATTGCTATAATGGAAACCTGGCTTAAAGAGAGGCAAAAATGGCAGCTCAACATCCCTGGATATAGAGTTTTCTGGCGGGATAGAGAGCGAGATAACAAAGGAAGGGGTGTAGCATTATTGGTTAAGGAATCAATAAAAGCTGTGAGGAGGGATGTTATGCTAAATGAATCATCAAATGAGGCCATATGGCAGGAGATCAGAAATAAAAAAGGGGCAGCCACACTACTAGGAGTGTACTATACACCCCCAAATAGTGAAAGGGGGATAGAGGAACAAATATGCAGGAAAATTTCTGAGTGCAAAAACTATAGGGCACAAAATTCTTGAACTGTGTTCAAGAGAATTTTTTTAACCAGAACGTAACAAGCCCAATGAGAGGGGGCGCAATTCTAGATTTAGTCTTCGGTAATGAAGCTGGGCAAGTGGATGAAGTAGCAGTGGGTGACTATTTTGGAGATAACGACAGTTAGTTTTAGCATAATCATGGAAAAAGTCAAAGAGTTTTACAGGAGTAAAAGTTCTAAACTGGAGGAAAGCAAATTTTATGAAGCTGAGAGATGATCTGGTGAAAGTGGACTGGATACAGCTACTTGAAGAAAAATCAGTGGCAAACCAATGGGAGACTTTCAAAGCGAGATTCTACAGGCACAGTGTATGATGGTACCACAAAGGGTGGTACTGCCAAATCTAGAGCCCCCGGTTATCTAGAAGCATAAAGGGTAAGTTCAAGCAAAAAAAAGCTTATGATGGTCACAAAAAACTTAATACTTTAGAAAGCCTACAGGCGTATAGAAAGTGCAAGGGTGAAGTAAAAAAGGAAATTAGAAAAGCAAAGAGAGGACATGAAAAATTATTGGCAGGTAAAATCAAGGAAAACCCAAAGATATTTTATCAATACATTAAGAGCAAGAGGATAATTACGAAAGGGTGGGGCCTATCAGATGTACAAGAGAACTTATGCGTGGATGCAGAAGATGTGGGCAGGGTTCTTAATGAGTTTTTTGTCTCTGTCTTCACAAAGGAAAGGGTTGATGCAGACATTGTAGTAAAAGAGGAGGAGTGTGAAATATTAGATACGATAAGCATAATGAGAGAGGACATACTAGAGGGTCTGACATCCCTGAAAGTGGATAAATCGCCAGGGCCGGATGGATTGTATCCCAGGTTGTTAAAGGAAGCCAGGGAGGAAATAGTGGATGCTCTGAGGATCATCTTCAAATCCTCACTGGATACAGGTGAGGTACCAGACAATTGGAGGTCTGTCAACATAGTACCATTGTTTAAAAAGGGTGTGAGGGATAGGCCAAATAATTATAGGCCGATCAGACTGATCTCGGTGGTGGGTAAATTATTAGAATCAATTCTGAGAGACAGGATAAACTGCCACTTAGAAAGGCACGGATTAATCAGGGATAGTCAGCATGGGTTTGTTAAGGGAAGGTCATGTCTTACTAACTTAGTTGAATTGTTTGAGGAAGTAACAAGGAGGATTGATGAGGGTAGTGCAGTGGATGTGGTCTACATGGATTTTAGTAAGGCATTTGTCCCACATGGCAGACTGGTCAGTAAAATAAAAGCCCATGGGATACAGGGAAATTTGGCAGGATGGATCCAAAATCCAGTGACAGGACACAAAGGGTAATGGTCGACGGATGTTTTTGTGAATGGAAAGGTGTTTCCAGTGGCGTTCCACAGGGCTCAGAGCTGGGTCCCTTGCTGTTTGTGGTATATATTAATGATATGGCATGATTGGGAAAAAGATGACACAAAAATTGGCCGTGTAGTTGATAGTGAAGAGGATAGCTGTAGAGTCCAGAATGATATCAATGGTTTGGTTGAGTGGGCGGGAAAGTGGCAAATGGAATTCAATCCAGAAAAGTGTGAGGTAATGCATTTGGGGAGGGCAAACAAAGCAAGGGAAGACACAATAAATGGGAGGATATTGAGAGGGGTGGAAGAAGTGAGAGACCTTGGAGTGCATGTCCACAGGTCCCTGAAGGTGGCAGGACAGGTAGATAGAGTGGTGAAGAAGGCATATGGAATGCTTCCCTTTATTGGCCGAGGTATAGAATACAAAAGCAGGGATGTAATGCTGGAACTGTATAAAATGCTAGTTAGGCCACAGCTGGAGTATTGTGTACAGTTCTGGTCACCACATTACAGGAAGGACAAAATTGCTCTGGAGAGAGTACAGAGGAGATTTACAAGAATGTTGCCAGGGCTTGAAAGTTGCAGCTATGAAGAAAGATTGGATCGGCTAGGGTTGTTTTCCTTAGAACAGAGGAGGCTGAGGGGGTGACTTAATTGAGGTGTAGAAAATTATGAGGGGCCTAGATAGAGTAGACAGGAAGGACCTGTTTCCCCTAGTGGAGAGGTCCAGGGGGCACAGATTTAAGGTGATTGGTAGAAGGATTACAGAGGACATGAGGAGAAATTTCTTCACCCAAAGATTGGTGGGTGTCTGGAATTCACTACCCGGATCGGTGGTGGAGGCAGAAACCCTCAACTCTTTTGAAAGGTACCTGGACCTGCACCTGAAGTGCTATAACTGGCAAAGCTACGGAGCAGGTGCTGGAAAGTGGGATTGGATTGGGTGGCTAGTTTTTCCAGCTGGAGCAGACAAGCTCATGCCACAGATGTTTCAACAATTGATGAAGCAGGTTCAGGAGTTGACAATTGATACAGAGGGGAGATTGAAGGAAGTGACCTAAGAGACTTTCTTATCTCAAAGACTATCTCTGTACTTAGAAATAACGGACAAGTTGAATGCAAAGAAATAACCTGATGTATATATGTTTGATGTTTAAGATAAGTTAATGTGAAAAGAACGTCTTTAGTCAAAATGGGGAAAAATGTAGTGTTTGACTGATATTGCTTAAACCTCTGGGTGGAGCTAAAGAGCAGAAGTGGAATTGTGGGAGATTTCTGGAAGTTTCCGGGTGACATTTTTTGAAACCATCTCACAGACACAGGCTGCTATGAAGACATGTGCTCCAATCTGTAAGACCTTTTATTGTTAATGTTAATGTGATTTAAATAAACCATTTAGTTATTTAATACTGTGTGATATCTGCATTGCTCAGAATTAAATCAGATATCGAAATTAAACCCAGCGTAAACACAACATGATAGACAGGGCTAAGCGATCCCACAACCAACGGATCAAATCTAAGCTCTGCAGTCCTGCCACATCCAGCCGTGAATGGTGGTGGACAATTAAACAACTAACTGGAGGAGGAGGCTCCACAATTATCCCCATCCTCAATGATGGGGGAGCCCAGCACAGCAGTGCGAAAGATAAGGCTGAAGCATTTATATCCATCTTCAGCCAGAAACGCTAAGTGGATGATCCATCTCAGCCTCTTCCTGAAGTCCCCAGCATCACAGATACCAGTCATCAGCCAATCTGACTCACACCACATGATATCAAGAAACGGCTGAAGGCATTGGACACTGCAAAGGCTATGGGCCCTGACAACAAGCTGGCAATACTACCGAAGACTTGCGTTCCAGAACTAGCCGTGCACCTAGCCAAGCTGTTCCAGTACAGTTACAACACTGGCATCTACCCGGCAATGTAGAAAATTGCCCAAGTATGTCCTGTGCACAAAAAGCAGGACAAGTCCAACCCGGCTAATTACCGCCCCATCAGTCTCTCAATCATCAGCAAAGTGATGGACGGAGTCATCGACAGTGCCATCAAGCGGCACTTGCTTAGCAATAATCTGTTCACTGACGCTCAGTTGGGTTCCGCCAGGGCCACTCAGCTCCTGACCTCATTACAGCCTTGGTCCAAGCGTGGACAAAAGAGCTGAACTCAAGAGGTGAGGTGAGAGTGACTGCCCTTGACATCAAGGCAGCATTTGACCGAGTAAGGCATCATGGAGCCCTAGAAAAACTGGAGTCAATGGGAATCAGGGGGAAAACTCTCCGCTGGTTGGAGTCATACCTAGCGCAAAGGAAGATGGTTGTGGTCGTTGGAGGTCAATCATCTCAGTCCCAGGACATCACTGCAGGAGTTCCTCAGGGTAGTGTCCTAGGCCCAAACATCTTCAGCTGTTTCATCAATGACCTTCCCTCCATTATAAGGTCAGAAGTGGGGATTTTCGCTGATGACTGCACAATGTTCAGTACCATTCGTGACTCCTCAGATACTGAAGCAGTCTGTGTAGAAATGCAGCAAGAGTTGGACAACATCCAGACTTGGGCTGATAAGTGGCAAGTAACATTCGTGCCACAGAAGTGCCAGGCAATGACCATCTCAAACAAGCAAGAATTTAACCATCTCCCCTTGACATTCAATGGCATTACTATCATTGAATCCCCCACTGTCAACATCCTGGGGGCTACCATTGACCAGAAACTGAATTGTACCAGCCACATAAATGCTGTAGCTACAAGAGTAGGTCAGAGGCTGGGAATTCTGTGGCAAGTAACTTACCTCCTGTCTCCCCAAAGCATGTCCAACATCTACAAGGCACATGTCAGGTGTGTGATGCAATACTCTCCATTTGCCTTGATGTGTGCAGCTCCAATAACACTCAACACCATCCAGGACAAAGCAGCCCGCTTGATTGGCACCCCATCTTCAAACATTCACTCCCTCCACCACCAACGCACAGTGGCAGCAGTGTGTACCATCTACAAGATGCACTGCAGCAACTCAGCAAGGCTCCTTAGACAGCACCTTCCAAACCCGCGACCTCTGCCACCTAGAAGGACAAGGGCAGCAAATGCATGGCAACACCACCACCTGCAAGTTCCCCTCCAAGTCACACACCATCCTGACTTGGAACTATATCGCCATTCCTTCACTGTCGCTGGGTCAAAATCCTGGAACTCCCTTCCTAACAGCACTGTGGGTATGCCTACCCCAAATGGACTGCAGCGGTTCAAGAAGGCAGCTCACCACCACCTTCTCAAGGGCAATTAGGGATGGGCAATGAAGGCTGGCCTTGTCAGCGACGCCCGCATCCCCCGATTGAATAAAAAGAAAATAAATGTGACCATAAGCTATCGGATTGTTGAAGAAAGCTAACTGGTTCTCCAGGGTGAAGGAAACCTTCCAGCTTCACCCGCTCTGGACCTATATGTGACCCCAGTCCCACCTGGTTGACTCTTGACTGCCCTCTGAAGTGGCCAAGCAAGTGACTCTGTTATATTAATAGGAATGGGCAATAAAGTGCCAGCCTTTCCAGTGACATCCGAAAATTAATTTTTCGAAGAGCCCGCCAATAAGCACCATGATTGCATACGAGGGTCTGGAGGGTGACTAGTGAGAAGAAGGACTTGCATTTCTGCAGCACTCTTTCCAACCACAGCACATCCCAAGGTGCTTCACAGCCAGTTTATGCTTGTTGTTTTGAAGCTCAGTCACTAATGTAGAAAATGTGGCAGCAAATCTGCGCACAGAAAGATCCTAAAAACAGCAACGTGATAAGGTTGAGCTGATATGACTTTGGTGATGTTGGCTGAGGGATACCTCTGGGGCCAGGACACTGGGAATAAACTGCCCTGCTCCTCTTCGCAATAGTGGAGGATCTTTTACACCCTCCTCAGTTTGGTGTCTTACCTGAAAGCGAGCCCTCTATGGGCTGAAAGGCCTCCTACTGTGCTGTAATGACTATTATTCTATGAAAGATGGCACCTCCGATAGTGCGGCACTCCCTCAGTACTGCACTGTGTGTGTTGGCAAGGATTATACACTAAGGAGCTGTTGCCCCCACCCCCCCTACAAGTACAAGTGGCTCGTGGACCCAAGATAGAGTAAGGCAGGAGCTATTTATTCATGAGCCCTGGGAGCTTGTTCCATGCGAAGCCTTGTTTACCAGTCTGAAGGCAGGAGAGATTAACATGACATCTATCCAATTCCAATTGGTGTTACGTTTCACAGCAGCTGTGGTTTCAGAGCAGAGTCCCAGGCTGAAGGTCAGAAACACAGATTTCATCAGCTGCTGTGCAGTGAGTGTGCTAATTATTTTACTAACGGTCAGCATCACACGTCATATAGAAATAAACAGCTCTTATATTATCTTCTATTAAAATATATACAGATGTAATACATCCCGCTCATGACTCTGATATCACTGCAGGAGAATGTTGTTTTAGTCTGTCCCTCACTATTGCTTCTATTTGCACTGCACTGTCTAATTAATGAGGCCCTCAGGGGCTGGTCTGATACATGTCCCTATTGGACTGGCTTGGCAGTGCATCAGGAACGACAGAAAACTCGAGAAGCCTCCAGGAAACAAGAGAGGAAATAGCCAAGGCCTCTGTTTAATATTTTTAGTTGCTCCCTAGCTGTGGACTTGAGGATGGGAGGGGTGACAATGGGTGTGCTGAGATTTAGGAAACAAGCGAGGATGAAGCTGACCATTGGAGACCAGTTCACCCAGTGTCTAATGTAGGCCAAATGCCTATTCCTGTAACCCAGGTTACCTGGGATGACATCACACTTAGAGTAGAAACCGGTTATTCGGCCCAGGAGGTCCACATGAGCCTCCTCCTATCCCACTTCAACTCACTCCATCAACATATCCTTCTATTCCTTTCTCCCTATTGTCTTATCCAGCTTTCCCTTAAATGCATCTATTCTATTAGCAAATACTACATTCTCACCACTCTCTAGGTGAAGAAATTCCTCCTCAATTCCTTACTGATTGTATTTATGGCCCCTCGTTTTTTTTAAGTTCATTGACAGGATGGTAAGGCCAGCATTTATTGTCCATCTTTAATTGCCCTTGAGAAGGTGTTGGTGAGCTGCCTTCTCAATAAATTTTGGAGTCAACCACATTGCTGTGGGTCTGGAGTCACATGTAGGCCAGACCAGGTAAGGACAGCAGATTTCCTTCCATAAAGGACATTAGTGAACCAGATGGGTTTTTATAACAATCTGGTAGTTTCATGGTCACCGTTACTGAGACTAACTAGACTTTTATTCCAGATTTATTTAATTAATTGAATTTAAATTTCTCCAGTTGCTGTGGTGGGATTTGAACTCATGTTTCTGGATCATTAGTCCAGGCCTCTGGATTACTAGTTCAGTAACATAGCCGCTATGCTACCATTCCCGGCTTTGGTCTCCCCCATAAACATTTTCTCTACATCTGCCCTATCAAACCCATTCATAATCTTAAAGACCTCTATAAGGTCACCCCCTCAGCCCTCTCTTTTCCAGAGAAAAGATCCCCAGCCTGTTCAATCTTTCCTGGTAGGTGTATAAATGTTGTCAATACTGATCTAAAAAGTACAGAGGCTTATTAGGGATTTACACAATGGATTTAGAAGCAGTGGGTCACGCCTCATGATTTTCCTGGTATTCTTTGAGGATGTACCCATCCAAGTAGACAAGGGCAGAGAGAATTCTCTTCAATTTTAGGAAGGCATTAGATAAAGTTCCCAATGTGAGGCTTTTAAAGAATGTTAAATCTCTTGGATTTGTTGGTGAATTAGCAAGCTGGACTGAATACTGGCTTGACAATTGGAAGGAGACGATGCTGATGAATGTGAGAAACTCTGTCTATGCAGCAGTAACAGGTGAACTTCCTCCAGCTCTGATGTGAGTTGCCTGCTGCTTACATATTTCATGTGCGATGGAGGAGGAGGCCAGCATTTCCATCAGATTTAATGGTGACACCAAGCTATGCTGCCAGGTGGCGAGCACAAGAGAGATTGATAGCATTCACAGGGATTTGGAGCAAATAAGTGGATCAACGGAGGAATGACCAGATGGACTTTGATCGGGATGAAATATGAGGTTTGCACAATGGAAAATGACACATAGAACCTGCGTACAAAGTGAAGAGGTGTTCCAATAGCTATATACCAATAGCAATATACCAATAGCTATTAGGGGATGTTAGGTAAGTACCTCTTGTGGACATGGTCGCGTGATGTTTCCTTGGTTGCCTGAGTAATTGGAAGAACTTGCCTGGAGTTCCTCCTGAAAGCTGTCACATGTTCCTTACTGTTGTTACTTTCACTAGTAGGGTTTGGGGAGAGTGGGGTATGGATTGTATCGTCTGATTGGCAGGGTGAGCTTGATGGGCTTCTGCCTCCTTTACATAAGTTCCCGTTACTCAGTCACCAGGAGATTTTAGAATTTATAAATAAAGTCTCTCTGACTGAACTGGTTGTCATTGTTGAAACCAGGACAGAGAGCGGGTACAGGTGATCCAGGTTGTTAAAACGTCAAGAGGAATGAATGATGTGGATGTAAGCAGAATATTTAGTTTGGATTGAAAGCAAGAACTACTTGACATGGGCTTAAAACTAACTGCTCTCCAGTGGCCTAGAGATTACAAGAGGTTCAAGTAAAGATTTAGTAAAGGCTTTTTACACTAAAACAGAGATGGGGAAGCAGAACTTCTGAGAGATTTTGAGAGGTTATTTAGTGACAGACTATCTCTACTACTTTAAATCAATAAAACGAGGGGTACAGAGTAAAGGTAATCCCGAAGGCCAATCAACTCCTGGAGCCTGTTCCGACATTCTATCAGATCATGGCTCATCAATATCTTAACTCCATCGATCCGCCTTGATTCCGTAACACTTAATAATCTCACCTGTGAAAAATCTGTTGATCTCTGTTTTGAAATTTTCAATTGATCACCAGCCTTCACAGTTTTTTTGGGGGAGAGAGTTCCAGATTTCCACTCCCCTTTGTGTGAAGAAATACTTCCTGACATCATCCTTGAACAACCTGGTTCTAATTTTAAGATTCTGCCCCCTTGTTCTGGACTCCCCCCCACCCCCTACCCCCGACTCCCCCCAGAGGAAATAGTTTCTCTCTATCAACCCTATTGATCCTTTAATCATCTTAAACACCTTGAGTAGATCACCCTTTAATCTTCTATTCTTTTCTTTTTCTTTTGGGCCTCCTTATCTCGAGAGACAATGGATACGCGCCTGGAGGTGGTCAGTGGTTTGTGAAGCAGCGCCTGGAGTGGCTATAAAGGCCAATTCTGGAGTGACAGGCTCTTCCACAGGTGCTGCAGAGAAATGTGTTTGTCGGGGCTGTTGCACAGTTGGCTCTCCCCTTGTGCCTCTGTCTTTTTTCCTGCCAACTACTAAGTCTCTTCGACTCGCCACAATTTAGCCCTGTCTTTATGGCTATCCGCCAGCTCTGGCGAATGCTGGCAACTGACTCCCACGACTTGTGATCAATGTCACACGATTTCATGTCGCGTTTGCAGACGTCTTTATAGCGGAGACATGGACGGCCGGTGGGTCTGATACCAGTGGCGAGCTCGCTGTACAATGTGTCTTTGGGGATCCTGCCATCTTCCATGCGGCTCACATGGCCAAGCCATCTCAAGCGCCGCTGACTCAGTAGTGTGTATAAGCTGGGGGTGTTGGCCGCTTCAAGGACTTCTGTGTTGGAGATATAGTCCTGCCACCTGATGCCAAGTATTCTCCGAAGGCATCGAAGATGGAATGAATTGCGACGTCGCTCTTGGCTGGCATACGTTGTCCAGGCCTCGCTGCCGTAGAGCAAGGTACTGAGGACACAGGCCTGATACACTCGGACTTTTGTGTTCCGTGTCAGTGCGCCATTTTCCCACACTCTCTTGGCCAGTCTGGACATAGCAGTGGAAGCCTTACCCATGCGCTTGTTGATTTCTGCATCTAGAGACAGGTTACTGGTGATAGTTGAGCCTAGGTAGGTGAACTCTTGAACCACTTCCAGGGCGTGGTCGCCAATATTGATGGATGGAGCATTTCTGACGTCCTGCCCCATGATGTTCGTTTTCTTGAGGCTGATGGTTAGGCCAAATTCATTGCAGGCAGCCGCAAACCTGTCGATGAGACTCTGCAGGCACTCTTCAGTGTGAGATGTTAAAGCAGCATCGTCAGCAAAGAGGAGTTCCCTGATGAGGACTTTCTTCTATACTCGAGGGAATACAAACCCTTTCAGCCCTGACATCATCTGTCACAGTAAGGTTCAAGATTAGGACCGAGACTGACAAAAGAAGGTCAAAGACTAAGGTAATAGATTGGAAAAAGCAAGAGAAATGAGGGTGGAACTAAAGAAGGTAAGCTGGAGAACATCTTGAAAAACAAAGGTACAGAAAAACTATGGGAAATCTTTGAGAGGCATCAAAAAAGTTCAAGAGACAATGTTTTCAACAAAAGGCCAAATACAAGCAAGCTAATCATAAGGTGCTATGGATGAATAAAGATGTAAAGAAAAAATTGTAACAAAAGAAAAGGACATATTAAGGAGTACTTAGATAGTGAAGGAAAGAAAGACAAGGTGGAATACAAAGAACTTAGGACATACTTGGTCAAATGCTGCCTTGATGTCAAGGGCAGTCACTCTCACCTCACCTCTTGAGTTCAGCTCTTTTGTCCATGTTTGAACCAAGGCTGTAATGAGGTCAGGAGCTGAGTGGTCCTGGCGGAACCCAAACTGAGCGTCACTGAGCAGGTTATTGCTGTGTAAGTGTTGCTTGATGGCACTGTTGACGACACCTTCCATCTTTTTGCTGATGATCGACACTGATAGGGTGGTAATCGTTTGGGTTGGGTTTGTCCTGCTTTTTGTGTACAGGACATACCTGGGCAATTTTTCACATTGCAGGGTAGATGTCAGTGTTGTAGCTGTACTGGAACAGCTTGGCTAAGGGCGCGGCAAGATCTGGAACACAGCAGAGCATGGCTGCCTGACCCGAACCCTACGGGACCCGATGACATGTATTGGGTTCGTGTCAGGTCGGTTCGCTCTTCTGGGTCTGGCATTCGGGCTCAGATCAGGTCAGGCCGGGCCGGGCGGACACACTCTATCACCACCTCCGATCTTAAATGCACTTTTTAAACAACCTTTCAAGTCCAGTTACTGTTTTTGTTGCTTATCTGCACAAGCTTAAAATGTGAAAAACGGAAGCTAAGTTAACTGAACATTCTGGTGGTCGGGTCGGGTGGGGAAAAAAAATGAAAGGACTTGGGCTCGGGTCGGATGTGGTTCTGTTGGGCTCGGGTCGGGTTTCATTTGAAGACCCAAACTGGCCTTTAGAGCACAGGTCTTCAGTACTATTGTCGGAATATTGTCAGGGCCCACAGCCTTTGCAGTATCCAGTGCCTTCAGTCGTTTCTTGATATCAAGCGGAGTGAATCGAATTGACTGAAGTCTGACATCTGTAATGCTGGGGACTTCAGGAGGAGGCTGAGATGGATCATCAACTTGGCACTTCTGGCTGAAGATGGAGGCAAATGCTTCAGCCTTATCTTTTTCACTGAAGTGCTGGGCTCCCCCATCATTGAGGATGGGGATATTTGTGGAGCCACCTCCTCCTGTTAGCTGTTTAATTTTCCATCACCAATCAAGACTGGATGTGGCAGGGCTGCAGAGCTGGGATCGCTTAGCTCTGTCTATCGCATGCTGCTTACGCTGTTTTGCATGCAAGTAGTCCTGGGTCGTAGCTTCACCAGGTCGACACCTCATTTTGAGGTATGCCTGGTGCTGCTCTTGGCATGACCTCCTGCACTCTTCATTGAACCAGGGTTGGTCTCCTGGCTTGATGGTAATGGTAGAGTGGGGGATATGCTGGGTCATGAGGTTACAGATTGTGGTTGAGTACAATTCTGCTGCTGCTGATGGCCCACAGCGTCTCATGGATGCCCAGTTTTGAGCTGCTAGATCTGTTTGAAATCATTTAGCATGGTGGTAGTGCCACACAACATCTCTACAAGGACTGTGTGGTGGTCACTCCTACCAATACTGTCATGGACAGATGCATTTGCGACAGCTATGTTAATTGTATATTGATTGGGCATTTAATTCAGGTGTTGAGCATTAACTCCTATATATAGGAGCAGGCTGAAGCTGGGAGTCAGGTTTGCAGATGCATGTTTGAATCATAGAATGGTTACAGCACAGAAAGAGGCCATTCGGCCTGTCATGTCTGTATCAGCTCTCTGCAGCAGCAACTCGCCTAGTTCCACTCCCTGGTCTTTTCCTCTTGGTCCAGCAATTTTTTTCAATTAAGATAATTGTCCAATTCTTGTTTGAGTGCCTCGATTGAATCTGCCTCCACCACACTCTCAGGCTGTGCATTCCAGATCCTAACCACTCGCTGCGCAGAAAAGTTTTTTGTCATGTTGCCGTTGCTTCTTTTGCCAGACATCTTAAATCGGTGTCCTCTGGTTCTGGATCCTTCGGCTACTGGGAACAGTTACTCCCTATCAACTCTGTCCATACTTGTAATGTATGTGTCTGGAAATAAAAGCTTGTAAGTGTGTAAAGAATAGGCTCCAGTTCTATCCTTCCAAACATGACTATCTGGAATAGAACAAGGTACATTGATGAGGATGAGGTCAAGTAAGTTTTTCCCTCGTTGGTTCTCTCACCACCTGCCACTGACCCAGTCTAGCAGCTATGTCCTTCAGGACCCGGCCGTTTGGTCAGCAGTGGTGCTACTGAGCCAACCTTGGTGTTGGACATTGAAGTCCTCCGTCCAGAGTACATTCTGTATCCTTGCTTCTTCCAATTGGTGTTCAACATGGAGGAGTACTGATTCATCACCTGAGGGAGGGTGGTAGGTGGTAATCAGCAGGAGATTCCCTTAATGACGTCATGAGAATTCATAGGGTCCAGAGTCGATGTTGAGGACTCCCAGGGCAAGTCCCTCTCGACTGTATACCACTGTGTGGCCACTGTGCTGTGTCAATCCTGCTGGTGGGACAGGACATACCCAGGGATGGTGATGGTGGTGTTAGGGACATTGTCTCTGAGGTATTATTTGGTGAGTATGACTATGTCAGGCTGTTGCTTGACCAGTCTGTGGGACAGCTCTTCCCAATTTTGGCACAAGCCTTCAGATGTTAGTAAGGAGGACTTTGCAGGGTCGACTGAGCAGTGTGTGCCATTGTTGTATCCAAATCCAGTGCCTAGGTCGATGCTGAGTGGCATTATGGTTTTTATTGTTGTGGTTTGATACACCCGAGTGACTTACTGGGCCATTTCAGGGGGCAGTTAAGAGTCAACCACATCGCTGTGGGTCTGGAGTCACATGTAGGCCAGGCCAGGTAAGGACAGCAGATTTCCTTCCCTAAAGGACATCAGTGAACCAAATGGGTTTTTACAACAATTCACAGAATCACAGAATTGTTACAGCACAGAAGGAGGCCATTTGGCCCATCCCCGGGCACCATTCCTGAGAGTAGGTTTTTATTCCAGATTTATTTAATTAACTGAGTTTAAATTTCCCAGCTGCTGTGGTGGAATTCTAGAAGTTCATGTAGTGAACATCTGTATACAATTCCCTAAGCAGCATGTGAGTCAACTCCTCAAATGATTTGTCTGAAAAATTCAGAGATGAACCTGCCTTCCGATGTGAATGGCCTGTAGTTGTGATGCGATTTCAGTGACTGCAGGAAATCTCCTGACCCCCGATGGAATCCTGCTATAATCGCTCAATGCTGTATCAGCTAACAAGTTGCATTAATAAGATGCTTGCAAGAGGATTTGAAGAATCTGGATCGAGGTCCCCAAATAGCATTTATCTCCTGCCCCAGAGCCAAGGAGATATCATCAATCAAACACAGCTGGCTGGTGTTCAATAATGATAGCGTGAAGATACATAAATATTGTTCAGTTTGTGAGGGAGTGCAATTTCATCTGGATCTTGGCTAAGGAAAAAGCTGGGGCCTCAACAAGCCAATGATCAGGCTACCTCAATCCATGTGGTTCTGAATCTCGCAACCCTTTAGCAACCTTGGTCAAATGGTTCACATGATGGGGGGAGAGGGGAAGTGCCATATAGCTACAGTTAAGGCAGCTTTCCTCCTCTGTATCTAACCCCTCTGCTGTACCTGTCCTGGGAGTGTTTGGGGACAGTGTAGAGGGAGCTTTACTCTGTATCTAACCCCGTTTTTTTTTTCCCCCAAGGTGGCCTTTATACCCCAGGCCCCTTTTATATATTTTATGTCGAGGGGGCCTTTATTCCTCAGGCCCCCTTTATATACACACTTATATTTTTTAAATAACTTTATTAAAAACAGAAATAAACAAAAACTCAAATTAAAATGCCATTCTCGGCGTCAACGATGCACTCCAGTCCCTGCGGTGCCCACCGGTCGCGGAAGGCCTCAAGCGTACCAGCGGACACCGCATGCTCCTTCTCCAGGGCCACCCGGGCGCGAACATAACCGCGGAAGAGGGGCAGGCAGTCGGGGAGGACGGAACCCCCGACGGCCAGCAACCTGGACCTGTGAATTGCCACCTTGGCCAGGCCCAGAAGCAGACCGACGAGGAGATCCTCCTCCCGGCCCAAGCCCCTCCGCACCGGGTGCCCAAAGATCAGTATCTAACCCCGTGCTGTACCTGTCCTGGGAGTGTTTGATGGGGACAGTGTAGAGGGAGCTTTACTCTGTATCTAACCCCGTTTGGTTTTTTTTCTTTTAACCCTGTACTGTACCTGTACTGGGAGTGTTTGATGGGACAGTGTAGAGGGAGCTTTACTCTGTATCTAACCCCGTACTGTACCTGTCCTGGGAGTGTTTGATGGGGACAGTGTAGAGGGAGCTTTACTCTGTATCTAACCCCGTACTGTACCTGTCCTGGGAGTGTTTGATGGGGACAGTGTAGAGGGAGCTTTACTCTGTATCTAACCAATGCTGCACTTGTCTGGCTTGTGTTCTCAGCCCATCACGGTCCAGTGTTGCATTTTTGACTTGGGCATCATCAGCAAATAAAATCTGTGACTGGATGTGTGGAGCGCCCGGGATGTGATAATCCAGGAGTGATTTCTGCTTCTTAAACTCTTGGAGCCGGCACTTCCCAACGCATTAGGCATCGAGTGGCTATTAATCTGCTCAGCCCTTACACGGGCACAGAGGCTGTACCTACAGTTAAAAATAATCACTCGTAATTTTAGCTTGTGATAGAGAGGATTTATCCAGTGACACGGCTGGAGGCAGCTGTCACTGCAGCAGGAATGAGTCTTTCTGGGGCCTATAGCAGAATTTTACAGAGGTAGATATAGTATAAAGTGAATGTGTGAACTCTCATTGAAGATCGACAGAGAGCAGGATAAAGGGACCACCTTCCGTCTCTCTCTCCTCCCTTGCAGGTGTTAATGCTCCAGGCAACTTGGGTCTGGAGGCCAGTGTTCAGGAACTCGGCCCAGACGGTGGGCTATTTAACACTGTAAAAGATTACAACTGAACCCCATGCTTTCCTTCAAACCAACATGAGGATTGGGAACTAGGGAGGGTGACTAGAGACTGACCAGGAATCGGAATCTTGGCAGCTTGGCTCATGAACCCTGACATTGGGGATGACAACAAATACACTCACACCTTATGAATAAAAAGAAAAAAGTGAGTGTCGTTGGCTAGACCAGCATTTATTGCCCATCCCTAATTGCCCTTGAGAAGGTGGTGGTGAGCTGCCTTCTTGAATGGCTGCAGTCCATTTGGGGTAGGCATACCCACAGTGCTGTTAGGAATGGAGTTCCAGGATTTTGACCCAGCGACAGTGAAGGAACGGCGATATAGAATCACAGAATGGTTACAGCACAGAAGGAGGCCATTCAGCCCATCATGGCCCTGCCGGCTCGCTGTAAGAGCAACTACGATAGCCGCAGTCCCCTGCCTTTTCCCCGTAGCCCAGCTTATTTTTCCAAGTCTGGATGCTGTGTAACCTGGAGGGGAACTTGCAGATAGTAGTGTTCCCATGTGCCTGTTGCCCCTGTTATTTGTGTCCGGTGACTAGGTCAATACAGGGTGTTCCGTCCGTTTTTATTCTTATTTGACTTTATCGTAGCAGTTAGATAGGCCACTTCAGAGGGCAGTTAAGAGTCAACCACATTGCAGTGCGTCTGGAGTCACATATACACCAGACTGAGTAAGGACGGCAGATTTCTTTCCCTGAAGGATATTTGTGAAGCAGATAATCTGGTAGTTTTATGGTCACCATTATTGAGACTAGCTTTTTATTCTGGATTTATTGAATTTAAATTCCCCAGCTGCTGTGGTGGGATTTGAACTCATGTATCTGGAGCATTAGTCCAGGTCTGCTGGATTACTGGCCCAGTATATGACCACACACTACCATTTCCTAATTTGTTTAATGATGTTGGTTGATGGATAAATATTGGCCAGGAGAACTTCTCTGCTCTTCTTTGAAATCATGTTATTGGATCTTTTATGTGCACCTGAGAGGTTTAACATCTCATCCGAAAGACAGCACCTGTGACAGTACAGCACTCCCTCAGTACTGCACTGGCGTGTCAGCCTGGTTTAAATTGCTGAATTGGGGCTTGAACCCAAAACCTTCTGACACAAAGGTGAGCGAGCGTCCCACTGAGCCACAGCAGGAGTACCAGGCCAGGAGGTACCTTCAGATCCATCACCAGTAGGGTTGCCTCCTTCACATAGGGAAGGCCCAGGTGTCCAGCACCAGGTGACAGCTGTTCTGGGGCCGGAGTTGCCAAATCTCCGAGATTGTTCTGGCAACTCCAGGGCACTGCCAAAAGCAACGCCAGGAGAGTAATCACAGGGGCATAAAAATATGATGTTCTTTTTAACCATTTTCTTTGAAGACTCGTTTGTTTGATGGGGAGAGAAAGCGGAGTGTCAAGAATCATCCAATCAGATGACAGATTCTGTTCACTTCTTAATTGTCTGTGGGGACAGGGCACCGTGAGGGTGGACATATTGGGCGACCAATAGCAAGAGCGTGTGGGTGGGATGTTCTAAAATGGGTGTTTCAGGTGACCAATAGCAAGAGCGTGTGGGTGGGATGTTCTAAAATGGGTGTTTCAGGTGACCAATAGCAAGAGCGTGTGGGTGGGGCAGTGGTAGGCAGGAGGTCATGTGATGAAACCTCCAGGGAATGAAGGAATATGAGGAGCGGGTGGGAAAGTGGAGTCGATGTAACAGTTCAGTCCTGACCTTATTGAATGGCAGAGTCGGCTGAAGGAGTTCCTGCTTCTATTTCTTATATTCTTCCTTCCATTCTAAGCCCAACTGGGGAAGTCCGACCCTCTCAATGACTGACAGTGCTGCAAATAGAAAGCTCTAGCTTTTAGATTCCTGAGTTTGTCTTTTCAACTCTACAGTAATGGGAACCAGCCAGGAATATTCCCACACTGTTCCAATGGAGCTCAACGCAAGCTCGAGGAACGACACCTCGATGGCACTTTACAACCTTCCGGCCTTAATAACAAGTTTAAATCTTTAAATCTTAGCCGGTGCTCCCACTTTCTCTCTGGGATGGTGGGCCCTTGTACATAGGAACATAGGAGCAGGAATAGGCCATTCAGCCCACCGAGTCTGCTTTGCCATTCAATACGATCATGGCTGATCATCCACTTCAATGCCTTTTTCCCCACACTATCCTCATATCCCTTTATGTCATTTGTGTTCAGAAATCTGTCAATCTCTGTTTTAAACATACTCAATGACTGAGCTTCCGCTGCCCTCTGGGGTAGAGAATTCCAAAGGTTCACAACCCTCTGAGTAAATACATTTCTCCTCATTTCTGTCCTAAGTGGTTTCTCCCTTAATCATCTCTCATTCTTCGAAACTCCAGAGAATACAGGCCCAGTTTCCCCAATCTCTCTTCATAGGACAGTCCCGCCATCCCGGAAACAAGTCTGGTGAAACTTCGTTGCACTCCCCCTATGGCAATAATATCCTTCCTAAGGTAAGGGGACCAAAACTGCACACAGTACTCCAGGTGCAGTGTAACCAAGGTTCTATACAATTGAAGCAAGACTTCACTACTCCTGTACTCAAATCCTCTTGCGATAAAGGCTAACATACCATCTCCCTAATCCCTTGGATCTCTAATTCTGGGAGGTTTCTTGTATCTTCCTCAGTGAAGACAGACACACAGTAATCATTTAGCTTCTCTGCCATTTCTCTATTCCCCATTATAAATTCTCCTGACTCTGTCTGTAATGGACCCACTTTTGTCTTAGCCAAATGTTTCCTTTTTACGTACCTGTAGAAGTTTGTACAGTCCGTTTTTATATTTTTTCTATCTTACATTCATATTCTATTCTCCCTTTCTTTATCAGTTTCTCCGTCCTCCTTTTCTGTTTTCTAAAATCCTCCCAATCCTCAGGTTTACTACTATTTCTGGCAACTTTATAGGCCTCTTCTTTTAATCTTATACAATCCTTAACTTCCTTTGTTATCCACGGTTGATTGCCTTTACTTTTGTTTTTTTTTGCCTTGAAGGAATGTATAGTTGCTGTAAACTATGTAATATTTCTTTAAAGACTATCCATTGCCTATGTACTGTCATACCTTTTAATGTATTTTCCCAATCCACCTCAGCCAATTTACCCCTCATACCTTTATAATTTCCTTTGTTCAAATTTAACACCCTGGCTTCAGACTGAACTACCTCACTTTCAAACATAATGTAAAATTCTATCAGATTATGGTTACTCATCCCTAAAGGTTGTTTTACAACAAGATTATTAATTCTCCCTTTCTTATTACATAACACTAGATCTAAAACAACCTGTTCTTTAGTCAGTTCCTCAACATACTGCTCTAGAAAACCATCCCTAGCACACTCCAGAAACTCATCCTCCACAGCATTAGCGCTCATTAGGTTTACCCAGTCTATATGCAGATTGAAATCACCCATGATTACTGTATTACCCATGTCACATGCTTCTCTAATCTCCTGATTAATACCATGCCCCACACTACCACTACTGTTTGGTAGCCTATAAACAACTCTTACCAATATTTGTTGCCTCTTGCTGTTGCTTAGCTCCACCCAAACAGATTCCACATTTTGTTCGTCTGATCTGAGATCCTCCCTCACTAATGTACTGATCCCATCCCTTATTATTTATTTTATTTTTTATAGATACAGCACTGAAACAGGCCCTTCGGCCCACAGAGTCTGTGCCGACCATCAACCACCCATTCATACTAATCCTACACTAATCCCATATTCCTACCACATCCCCACCTGTCCCTATATTTCCCTACCACCTACCTATACTAGGGGCAATTGCTAATGGCCAATTTACCTACCAACCTGCAAGTCTTTTGGCTGTGGGAGGAAACCGGAGCACCCGGAGGAAACCCACGCAGACACAGGGAGAACTTGCAAACTCCACACAGGCAGTACCCAGAATTGAACCCGGGTCGCTGGAGTTGTGAGGCTGCGGTGCTAACCACTGTGCCACTGTGCTGCCACTACGCAACACCACCTCCTTTTCCTTTTTGCCAGTCCTTCCTAAATGTCGAATATCCTTGAATATTCAGTTCCCAGTCTTGGTCACCCTGTAGCTACGCTTCCGTTATGACAATTAGATCAAACCCATTTACCTCTATTTGGGCCTTTAAATCATCTACCTTGTTGGAATGCTGTGTACATTCAGGTAGAGTGCCCTTAACCTTGTCTTCTTAACATTCTACATTCTAAGCCTAGTTGATGCTCGCCTTTGTTTCGCCTGCCTTCTAATGTCACTTGCTACTTTTCTACTTCCTGTTACCAGCTTTACTTCCTTCCAATTTGAGTTACCCCTCAGGTTCCCATCCCTTGACAAGTTAGTTTAACCCCTCCCCAACAGCACTAGCAAATCTCCCTGCGAGGATGTTAGTTCCGGTCCTGTTAAGGTGTAGCCCGTCCATCTTGTACAGGTCCCACCTGCCCCAGAACTGGTCCCAATGCCTCAGAAATCTGATGCCCTCCCTCCTACACCAATTCTCCAGCCACGTGTTGAATCGATCAATCCTCCTATTCCTATGCTCACTAGCACGTGGCACTGGGAGTAATCCTGAGTTTACTGCTTTGGAGGTCCTGCTTTTTGATTTCCTTCCTAAATCCTAAAATCTGCTTTCAGGACCTCATCCCTCTTCCTACCTATGTCATTGGTACCAACGTGGACCACAACCTCTGGCTGTTCACCCTCCCGCAGAAGAATGTCCTGCAGCCGCTCCGTGACATCCTTGACCCTAGCACCAGGGAGGCAATACACCATTGGAGTCACGTTTACTGCCACAGAAACACCTGTCTGATCCCCTGACTATCGAACCCCCTATCACTACTGCTCTTCCACTCTTCTTCCTCTGCTCCTTTGCAGCTGAGCCACCCGTGGTGGCACAGTCTTTGCTATGGCTGCATTCCCCTGACGGAGCATCACCCTCACCAGTATCCAAAATGGAAAATCGATTAGAAATGGAGAATGGCCACGCCAGAGAAAGCCTAGCCTGGCATAAAATTAAAACTCGACCCGGGCCCGACTCGACCACGGCCAACCCGAACCAGACCCAAGCCAGAGTCCTTGAATTTTTTTTCGTGCCCGACTCGATCCCACCCCGACATGAATCTCCTTCATCCATTCTGGCAGCAGGCTATTGCTGCCAATGGAGTTGAGGGGAATCAAGGGAGCCTGATCCCGTGAATTCCCAGCAGCAGCACTGTCCAGCCTGTCCCGACCCAACCCCAGCCCAGCCCAGATGCTGGACTCAGAAGATAGACCCGATCTGACCTGAACCCAACACATGCAGTCAGGTCTAGTCGGGTTTGGGTCGGGTAGTCAGGCTTTAGCGCCAGTCACTGGGAGGAATGAGGGGTGGTTGTGGGCTGGGAGTGGGGTTGTGGGGTGTGGGGGGGGTGGGAGTGGAGGTGGGGACGTTGGGTGTGGGGTGTGTGGGGTGGGGAGGTGTGTGGTGTGGGGTGGGGGTGGGGGTGGGGTGGGGTGGGGAGGTGTGGGGTGGGGGGGTGGGATGGGGAGGTGTGGGCTGGGGTGACGTGTGGGGTGGGGGCGGGGGTGAGGGTGGGGGCATGGGGTGTGGGGTTGGGGGTGTGGGCTGGAGTATGGCGTGGGGTGAGTGGGTGTGGGCGGGGGGTGGGTGTAGGGGTAAGGTGGGCTCCATATATTTCAGCCCATCCAAAACTCTGCTGCCCATTTCCTAACTTGCACAAATCCCGCTCACCAGCTGGCACCCCCCGCTGCCCCCTTCCCACCGTCCCCTTCCCCACCGCCTCCCTTCCCACCATCCCCTTCCCCACCGCCCCTCTCCCCACTGCCCCCTCTCCACCGTCCCCTGCTCCTGGCCGTGTTTTTTGGATGAGATGTTGAATCAAGGCCCTGTCTGCTCTCCAAGGTGGACACAAATGAACAGGGGAGTTCTCCCCGGGGTCTGCCCCGGGGTCCCGGCCAACATTTATCCCTAAATCAACATCAAAATAACAGATTATCTGGTCATTATCACATTGTTGTTTGTGGGATCTTGCTGTGTGAAAATTGGCTGCTGCATTTCCTAAATTACAACAGTAACTACACTTCAAACAGTACTTCACTGACTGTAAAGCACTTGGAGATGTCTGGTGGCTGTGAAAGGTGCTATATAAATACAAGTCTTTCTCTGACTCCCGACCTGCTTAAAGCCGATTTCGAACTGATTCCAGTTGATCTCATTGATCTGAAACATTAACTCTGTTTCTCTCACCATAGATGCTGCTTGATTCTCAACTATGATCCCAAAGTGCGAGAACCCGCTTTCTGAAAGGACCTTGACTGAACTAATCATGTTGCCAACTGCAGCTTGACCTGACTCCTGACCTCCTGCCCCACACTCTCGCCATTGGCCACCCACCATGTCCATCCTCATGATGTCCCACCCCCACACTCTCGCCATTGGCCGCCCATCATGTCCATCCTCATGGTGCCCCGTCCACACGCTCACACCATTGGCCAACCAACATGTCCATCATTGTGATACCCCACCTCCACATTCAAACCATTGGCCAGCCAACATGTCCATCCTCATGGTGTCCCACCCACACACTCTCGCCATTGGCCAGCCAACATGTCCATCCTCATGCCCCACCCTCATACACTTGCCATTGGCCAGCCAACATACCCATCCTCATGGTGCCCCACCCACACACTCACACCATTGGCCAGCCAACGTGTCCATCATTGTGATACCCCACCTCCACACTCAAACCATTGGCCAGCCAACATGTCCATCATTGAACATTGAGTTCAATAATTTCAGAGCATGACAGCCCCCCATTTTACTTTCATTTTTAGTTATTTTTTCTTCCTTTTTTTTTACATTCTTTTTTACATTTTTAACAATCTTTTTTTGCATTTATTTCATTTCATCTTAGTTTGTTCAGTTTGCTTACCCACTGTTTTTTTCAGGTTATTTTTTCAGGTTTGCACTTGCTGCTGTTCAATATTCAGTGTATTCACACCTAATCTGTACTAATGCTTTGTCTTTCAACACACCATTAACATATTGTTTGCCTTTGCTCCATGACCTTTTGGTCAGCTATGTGGCCTGGTCCAATCTGCACCTTCTCCTTTGTTATCTCTTGCCCCACCCCCACCTCACTTGCTTATAACCTGTGACTTTTCTAATATTTGTCAGTTCCGAAGAAGGGTCACTGACCCGAAATGTTAACTCTGCTTCTCTTTCCACAGATGCTGCCAGACCTGCTGAGTGATTCCAGCATTTCTTGTTTTTGTTTCAGATTTCCAGCATCCGCAGTATTTTGCTTTTATTTTAGTGTTTAATTCACTGCCACTTCTCTTCCAGGAATGCCTACCTTGAAGAAGTTCTGCTCTTCTCTCCGACGGGATTTTCGTTTGTCTCTTTTACCTTGTTCACCTTCATTGCTTTCTATTTCCCTCCTGGTGTTTGATAAGGTATCTACCAAAACTCGTTTTCACAGCCACATCTCCTTCCTCAGTGACTGTCTCCGGCTCTGGCTTATTCCACGCGGATTCCAACTGCAGTTTCACCCATCATGCTTTGAAACCACCCAGGATCACAGGTATCTCCGAGAAATACAACGTTCCTCGGACTGCTACTCTCGCCGCATCCTGAGATCCACACTCAGTGCTATGCGCTGCCACATGCACACACTGGACCTCTCTCTCCAGCAGCACCGCCTCACCTTATCTCAGAGCTGTTCTACTCCGCAGTTTCATCTCATCTTACGTCTCATCCGACGCATTAACAAAAAAACTTTTTTTCTTCCTTTCAGGTGTTAAGGAACGCAAGCTCCAGCAGCTGATGGGGACTAATGCCCCTCCAGATCCTCGCTCCGCTTCACTTCCCTCTGACCCCACCCCTTCTGATCTGACCCCTTGCCGTGTATTCACTATACCCTCTGACCTCCCCCTCTCTGATGCTGAGCGTTCTGTACTCAGCAAAGGTCTCAGTTTTATCCCCTTACGTCCCCACCTCAATGAATTTCGCACTCGGCATGACGTTGAGCTCTTCTTCCGTCGCCTCTGCCTCCGGGCTCACTTCTTCGACCAGGAGTCCTCCCCTCAACCAGCAGACCCATTCACCCGCCTCCAGCATTCTCCCTCTACCTGGACCCCTCCCCCTGGCCTCTTATCTGCTCTTGATCTCTTCATTGAAAACTGTCGGCGAGACATTGGTCGTCTCAATTTCTCTGCCCCCCTCACTCACTCTAACCTGTCCCCCTCTGAACTTGAGGCACTCCGTTCTCTCAGGCCTTACCCCGACATGGTCATCAAACTTGCAGACAAGGATGGTGCTGTTGTTGTATGACGTACCGACCTCTACCTTGCAGAAGCTCAACGCCAACTCACAGACACCTCTTCCTACCTCCCTCTGGACCATGACCCCACCACCAAACATCAAGCCACCGTCCAAAGGACTGTCACTGACCTCATCTCCTCTGGAGATCTTCCCTCTACGGCTTCCAACCTCATAGTCCCACAACCGGACAGCCCGCTTCTACCTCCTTCCCAAAATCCACAAACGGGACTGTCCCGGCAGATCCATTGTGTCAGCCTGCTCCTGCCCCACTGAACTTATTTCTTCCTATCTAGACTCTATCTTTTCTCCGCTGGTCCAGTCTCTTCCCACCTACATCCGTGACTCTTCTGACGCCCTACGTCATTTTGACAATTTCCAGTTTCCTGGTCCCAACCGCCTCCTCTTCACTATGGACGTCCAATCGCTCTACACCTCCATCCCCCACCAGGATGGTTTGAGGGCTCTCCGCTTCTTCCTGGAACAGAGGCCCAACCAGTCCCCATCCACCAACACCCTCCTCCGCCTGGCTGAACTTGTTCTCACATTGAACAACTTCTCCTTCAACTCCACGCACTTGCTTCAAGTAAAAGGTGTCGCTATGGGTACCCGCATGGGTCCTAGTTATGCCTGTCTTTTTGTGGGATATGTCGAGCATTCTTTGTTCCAGTCCTACTCAGGCCCCCTCCCCCAACTCTTTTTCCGGTACATTGATGACTGTATCGGTGCCGTTTCCTGCTCCCGCCCCGAACTAGAAAACTTTATCAACTTTGCTTCCAATTTCCACCCTTCTCTCACCTTTACATGGTCCATCTCTGACACTTCCCTTCCCTTCCTCAAACTTCTCTGTCTCCATCTCTGGGGATAGGTTGTCTACCAATATCCATTATAAGCCCACCGACTCCCACAGCTACCTCGACTACACTTTTTCACACCCTACCTCCTGTAAGGACTCCATTCCATTCTCCCAGTTTCTCCGTCTCCGACGCATCTGCTCTGATGATGCTACCTTCCATGACGGTGCTTCTGATATGACCTCCTTTTTCCTCAACCGAGGATTTCCCCCCACTGTGGTTGACAGGGCCCTCAACCGTGTCCGACCCATTCCCCGCGCCTCTACCCTCACCCCTTCCCCTCCCTCCCAGAACCGTGACAGGGTTCCCCTTGTCCTCACTTTTCATCCCACCAGCCACCATATCCAAAGGATCATCCTCCGCCATTTTCACCACCTCCAGCGTGATGCCACTACCAGTCGCATCTTCCCCTCCCTTCCCCTGTCAGCATTCCGAAGGGATCGTTCCCTCCGCGACACCCTGGTCCACTCCTCCATTACCCCCACCACCTCGTCCCCGTCCCAGGGTTCCGAAGAAGGGTCACTGACCCGAAACGTTAACTCTGCTTCTCTTTCCACAGATGCTGCCAGACCTGCTGAGTGATTCCAGCATTTCTTGTTTTTGTTTCAGATTTCCAGCATCCGCAGTATTTTGCTTTTATTATGTCCATCCTCATGATGCCCCACCCCCCACACCAAACTGCAAATTAATTTCCCAATTGGATAATTCTTGACTTTCACTCCAACACCTTTTCATCCCATCTCCAATATTGTCATAGCGAGTAAATGCTCGAAGAGATTTTTTACAAACACTCTGATGTTTCAAAGCCGCTGTGGTTTTATTCCCCCTGGGTTATGTCGTGGAGATTAATCTTTAATTCCTGGAGACTCGAGAGAAATCCCGCAACTGGGCTACCTCATAGAAGCAGCTCGAGGTGAATGGGCAGATTTCTCAAGCAGGCTGTAAGTTTAGAAGCTGGGAAGAAGTCTCTTGATTGTCTGTCAGCTGCAGAGGGTGATTATCAGTTACATTGTGGTGTTGAGAGTCACTGTGACAGGAACGATAATCTTAGATTGCTCTCCAGTCGGATTCATTACCGTCAAGATTAAAGAGAGTGTTAGCAGCCAGAGAGCTGAACTGTAGACCAGAGTTTCAGGGCGCTGTGATTAGGAGGAGAAAGGAAAGATAGACTTGCATTTTTATGGCACCCTTCACAACCTCAGGACACCCCAAAGCACTTTTCAGCCAATTAAGTACTTTTTCTCAAGTGTAGTCAATGTCAAAACAAGTGCACAGCACGATCCCACAAACAGCAATGAGACAAGTGATCGAGGGATAGATCAGGTCACCAGGGAGAACTCACCTGCTCTCCTTTGAAATAGTAGGAGGCCTTGGTTTAATGTTCCAAAATTTACAGATGACACAAGACTCAGAGGTGTTGTGAACGGCGAGGAGGAGAGTGAGATTAGATTAGAGATACAGCACTGAAACAGGCCCTTCGGCCCACCGAGTCTGTGCCGAACATCAACCACCCATTTATACTAATCCTACACTAATCCCATATTCCTACCAAACATCCCCACCTGTCCCTATATTTCCCTACCACCTACCTATACTAGTGACAATTTATAATGGCCAATTTACCTATCAACCTGCAAGTCTTTTGGCTTGTGGGAGGAAACCGGAGCACCCGGAGAAAACCCACGCAGACACAGGGAGAACTTGCAAACTCCACACAGGCAGTACCCGGAATCGAACCCGGGTCCCTGGAGCTGTGAGGCTGCGGTGCTAACCACTGCGCCACTGTGCCGCCCTTCTAGACTTCTAGAGGGCAGAGACCTGGTGGAGTGGGTGAACAAGTGGGAGATGAAATTTAATGCAGAGAAGTGTGAAGTTTGGTAGGAAGACTACAATATAAAACAAAGGGTACAATTCCAAAGGAGGTCCAGGGGCAGAGGAACCTGGGGGTATATGTGCACAAATCATTGAAGGTGGCAAGACAGGTTGAGAAAGTGGTTAATAAAGCATACAGAATTCTGAGCTTTATAAATAGGGACATCGAATAGAAGAAGAAAGAAGATATGATAAATCCTTCAAAATAATGGAGTATTGTGTCCAGTTCTGGGTGCCACACTTTAGAAAGGGTTTACAGGCATTGGAGAGAGGGAGCAGAAAAGATTCATGAGAATGGTTCCAGGGATGAGGAACTTCAGTTGCGGGGCTGGATTAGAGAAGCTGGGACTGTTCTGCATGGAGAAGAGAGGGTTGAGAGGAGATTTGTTAGAGATAGAGTCATAGAAGGTTTAAGGCACAGAAAGAGGCCACTTGGCCCATCATGTTGCCTGGTATGGAGGGAAGGTCTTACGAGGAAAGGCTGAGGGACTTGAGGTTGTTTTCGTTGGAGAGAAGGAGGAGGAGGAGAGGTGATTTAATAGAGACATATAAGATAATCAGAGGGTTGGACAGGGTGGATAGTGAGAGTCTTTTTCCTCAGATGGTGATGGCAAACACGAGGGGACATAGCTTTAAGTTGAGGGGTGATAGATATAGGACAGATGTTAGAGGTAGTTTCTTTACACAGAGAGTAGTAGGGGCGTGGAACGCCCTGCCTGCAACAGTAGTAGACTCGCCAACTTTAAGGGCATTTAAGTGGTCATTGGATAGACATATGGATGAAAATGGAATAGTGTAGGTCAGATGGTTTCACAGGTCGGCGCAACATCGAGGGCCGAAGGGCCTGCACTGCGCTGTAATGTTCTATGTTCTAATTCTAATGTCTGTGCTGGCCAAAAAAACGATCTATTCTAATCCCACCTTTCAGCATTTGATCAAAATCATGAGGGGTCCGGACAGAATGGATAATGAAAAACTGTTCCCACTCATTAAATGATCGAGAATGGCTTTCAAAAAGGAATTGGATTGCACCACACAAGTGCCAGGCAATGACCATCTCCAACAAGAGAGAATCTAACCATCTCCCCTTGACATTCAATGGCATTACCATCGCTGAATCCCCCACTATCAACATCCTAGAGACTACCATTGACCAGAAACTGAACTGGAGTAGCCATATAAATACCATGGCTACAAGAGCAGGTCAGAGGCTAGGAATCCTGAGGCGAGTAACTCACCTCCTGACTCCCCAATGCCTGTCCACCATCTACAAGGTACAAGTCAGGGGTGTGATGGAATACTGTCCACTTGCCTGGATGGGTGCAGCTCCAACAACACTCAAGAAGCTCGACACCATCCAGGACAAAGCGGCCTGTTTGATTGGCACCCAATTCACAAACATTCACTCCCTCCACCACCGACGCACAGTGGCAACTGTGTGTACCATCTACAAGATGCACTGCAGCAATGCACCAAGGCTCCTTTGATAGCACCTTCCAAACCCGCGACCTCTACCAACTAGATGGACAAGGTCAGCAAATGCATGGGAACAACACCACCTGCAAGTTCCCCTCCAAGTCACACACCATCCTGAATTGGAACTATATCGCCGTTCCTTCACTGTCGCTGGATCAAAATCCTGGAACTCCCTTCCTAACAGCACTGTGGGTGTACCTACCCCACATGGACTGCAGCGGTTCAAGAAGGCAGCTCATCACCACCTTCTCAAGGGCAATTAGGGATGGGCAATAAATGCTGGCCTGGCCAGCGACGCCCACATCCCATGAATGAATTAAAAAAAAAATCTGAACAAAATGTGCAGGGCTACAGGGCGGCAGGGAGGAGGGCTGGGGAGAATGGGACTAGCTGAGTTACACTGAGAGCTGGCACAGACATGACGGGCCAAATGTACAGTGCTGTAACTATTCCACGATTCTAAGATCCAAAATTCAGCACCTCTGACAGTGCAGCACTCCCTCAGTAATGTTCTCAAGTCTCTGGAGTGACTCAGAGGCAAGAGCTATCCTCACGGAGGCAGCTGTCACCAGACTGGGATGTGCGGGGAGATTGTTAAAATACATGTTTTGTTGGACTGGGAGCCATTGCAGGTCAACGAGCACAGTAAGAAAACAATAAATACTTGCATTTCTATAGTGCCTTGCACTATCTCAGGATGTCCCAAAGTGCTTCACAGCCAATTAAGTGCTTTTTGAAGTGTAGTCGCCGTTGTAATGCAGGGAAACATGACAGCGAGATGCTTTATCAGCAATGTGATAATGACCAGACGATCTGTTTTAATGATGTTGATTGAGGGGTAAATGTTGTCCGGGACCCCGGGGAGAACTCCAGCAACTTTACGTTCATCTTGGAGAGCAGACGGGGCCTTGGTTCAACGTCTCGTCCGAAAGGCATGGGGGAGAGTTGCGGGAGCGAGGGTGATGGTCGAGCGGGATTTGGTGCGGGTTCGGATAAAGGCAGCAGAAATTTGGATGAGCTGAAGTTTATGGGGAACAAGAAAGCTGGTGCATCAGGCAGGCAAGGGAGAAGAAGAGAAAGGGACTGAATTGCGTGAATCGGGCAGAGCTCGGAATGAACATGAGATTAAGTTATAAACTGAACAAACTATTGAGATTGACCCGAAGGACTGTCTGTGTCGGGGCTGCAGGGTTTGGATGTGGTATTTAATCACAATGCCTGGCCTTGGATGGGAGCTGCTACAATTCCTTCAAGGCTGGGAGGTATTAATGACACAATGTCTGGCTCGTGTATTCTATTTTGGCAAAGAATTATAAAAAGCAAAACAAAGATGGAGCATGTCCGGGCTATAATGAGACACACTGGGACTGCTCTGAGCCTGATTCTGACTCTCAGGCTCCTGATGATGGATGTGATTCTCTCACTATGTGAGCGAGCTGCCGACGACCTCGCACTTCCCATTGTCCCCGGCAGCACCCTGGCCTCAAGAGTGCAGCATCTCTGCAGGAAATACCCACCTCCAGCAAGCACAGAACCAGCCTCTCCCTCATAATGCAGTGTCACAGGAGAACAGCCCAGACTGGCACTGAATTCCAGCCTCGAGCATCAGAAACACAGGAACAGGAGGAGGCCAATCAGCCCCCTCGAGCCTATTACACAGGAACAGGAGGAGGCCATTCAGCCCCCTCGAGCCTGTTACACAGGAACAGGAGGAGGCCAATCAGCCCCCTCGAGCCGATTACACAGGAACAGGAGGAGGCCATTCAGCCCCCTCGAGCCTGTTACACAGGAACAGGAGGAGGCCAATCAGCCCCCTCGAGCCTATTACACAGGAACAGGAGGAGGCCAATCAGCCCCCTCGAGCCTATTACACAGGAACAGGAGGAGGCCAATCAGCCCCCTCGAGCCGATTACACAGGAACAGGAGGAGGCCATTCAGCCCCCTCGAGCCTATTACACAGGAACAGGAGGAGGCCATTCAGCCCCCTCGAGCCTATTACACAGGAACAGGAGGAGGCCATTCAGCCCCCTCGAGCCTATTACACAGGAACAGGAGGAGGCCATTCAGCCCCCTCGAGCCTGTTACACAGGAACAGGAGGAGGCCATTCAGCCCCCTCGAGCCTATTACACAGGAACAGGAGGAGGCCATTCAGCCCCCTCGAGCCTGTTACACAGGAACGGGAGGAGGCCATTCAGCCCCTCGATCCTGTTACACAGGAACAGGAGGAGGCCATTCAGCCCCTCGAGCCTACTACACAGGAACAGGAGGAGGCCATTCAGCTCCCTCGAGCCTGTTACACAGGAACAGGAGGAGGCCATTCAGCCCCTCGAGCATGCTACACAGGAACAGGAGGAGGCCATTCAGCCCCACAAGCCTGTTACACAGGAACAGGAGGAGGCCATTCAGCCCCCTCGAGCCTATTACACAGGAACAGGAGGAGGCCAATCAGCCCCCTCGAGCCGATTACACAGGAACAGGAGGAGGCCATTCAGCCCCCTCGAGCCTATTACACAGGAACAGGAGGAGGCCATTCAGCCCCCTCGAGCCTATTACACAGGAACAGGAGGAGGCCATTCAGCCCCCTCGAGCCTGTTACACAGGAACAGGAGGAGGCCATTCAGCCCCCTCGAGCCTATTACACAGGAACAGGAGGAGGCCATTCAGCCCCATCGAGCCTGTTACACAGGAACGGGAGGAGGCCATTCAGCCCCTCGATCCTGTTACACAGGAACAGGAGGAGGCCATTCAGCCCCTCGAGCCTACTACACAGGAACAGGAGGAGGCCATTCAGCTCCCTCGAGCCTGTTACACAGGAACAGGAGGAGGCCATTCAGCCCCTCGAGCATGCTACACAGGAACAGGAGGAGGCCATTCAGCCCCTCGAGCCTACTACACAGGAACAGGAGGAGGCCATTCAGCTCCCTCGAGCCTGTTACACAGGAACAGGAGGAGGCCATTCAGCCCCTTGAGCTTGTTACACAGTAACAGGAGGAGGCCATTCAGCCCCTCGAGCCTGTTACACAGGAACGGGAGGAGGCCATTCAGCCCCTCGATCCTGTTACACAGGAATAGTAGGAGGCCATTCAGCCCCTTGAGCCTGCTACACAGGAACTGGAGGAGGCCATTCAGCCCCTCGAGCCAGTTACACAGGAACAGGAGGAGGCCATTCAGCCCCTCGAGCCTGCTACACAGGAACAGGAGAAGGCCATTCAGCTCCCTCGAGCCTGTTACACAGGAACAGGAGGAGGCCATTCAGCCCCTCGATCCTGTTACACAGGAACAGGAGGAGGCCATTCAGCCCCACCTGCCTGTTACACAGGAACAGAAGGAGGCCATTCAGCTCCCTCGAGCCTGTTACACAGGAACAGGAGGAGGCCATTCAGCCCCTCGAGCCTGTTACACAGGAACAGGAGGAGGCCATTCAGCCCCTCGAGCCTGTTACACAGGAACAGGAGGAGGCCATTCAGCCCCTCGAGCCTGTTACACGGGAACAGGAGGAGGCCATTCAGCCCCCTCGAGCCTGTTACAGAGGAACGGGAGGAGGCCATTCAGCCCCTCGATCCAGTTACACAGGAACAGGAGGAGGCCATTCAGCCCCTCGAGCCTGTTACACAGGGAGAGGAGGAGGACATTCAGCCCCTCGATCCTCTTACACAGGAACAGGAGGAGGCCATTCAGCCCCTCGAGCCTGCTACACAGGAACAGGAGAAGGCCATTCAGCTCCCTCGAGCCTGTTACACAGGAACAGGAGGAGGCCATTCAGTCCCTCGATCCTGTTACACAGGAACAGGAGGAGGCCATTCAGCCCCACCTGCCTGTTACACAGGAACAGGAGGAGGCCATTCAGCTCCCTCGAGCCTGTTACACAGGAACAGGAGGAGGCCATTCAGCCCCTCGCGCCTGTTACACAGGAACAGGAGGAGGCCATTCAGCCCCTCGAGCCTGTTACACAGGAACAGGAGGAGGCCATTCAGCCCCTCGAGCCTGTTACACAGGAACAGGAGGAGGCCATTCAGCCCCTCGAGCCTGTGACACGGGAACAGGAGGAGGCCATTCAGCCCCCTCGAGCCTGTTACAGAGGAACGGGAGGAGGCCATTCAGCCCCTCGATCCAGTTACACAGGAACAGGAGGAGGCCATTCAGCCCCTCGAGCCTGTTACACAGGGAGAGGAGGAGGACATTCAGCCCCTCGAGCCTGCTACACAGGAACAGGAGGAGGCCATTCAGCTCCCTCGAGCCTGTTACACAGGAACAGGAGGAGGCCATTCAGCCCCTCGAGCCTGTTACACAGGAACAGGAGGAGGCCGTTCAGCTCCTCGAGCCTGTTACACAGGAACAGGAGGAGGCCATTCAGCACCTCGAGCCTGTTACACAGGAACAGGAGGAGGCCATTCAGCCCCCTCGAGCCTGTTACACAGGAACAGGAGGAGGCCATTCAACCCCCTCGAGCCTGTTACACAGGAACGGGAGGAGGCCATTCAGCCCCTCGATCCTGTTACACAGGAACAGTAGGAGGCCATTCAGCCCCTCGAGCCTGTTACACAGGAACAGTAGGAGGCCATTCAGCCCCTCGAGCCAGCTACACAGGAACAGGAGGAGGCCATTCAGCTCCCTCGAGCATGTTGCACAGGAACAGGAGGAGGCCATTCAGCCCCTCGAGCCAGCTACACAGGAACAGGAGGAGGCCATTCAGCCCCTCGAGCCTGTTACACAGGAACAGGAGGAGGCCATTCAGCCCCCTCGAGCCTGTTACACAGGAACAGGAGGAGGCCATTCAGCCCCCTCGAGCCTATTACACAGGAACAGGAGGAGGCCATTCAGCCCCTCGAGCCTGTTAAACAGGAACAGGAGGAGGCCATTCAGCCCCTCGAGCCTGTTACACAGGAACAGGAGGAGGCCATTCAGCCCCCTCGAGCCTGTTACACAGGAACAGGAGGAGGCCATTCAGCCCCTCGAGCCAGCTACACAGGAACAGGAGGAGGCCATTCAGCTCCCTCGAGCATGTTGCACAGGAACAGGAGGAGGCCATTCAGCCCCTCGAGCCTGTTACACAGGAACGGGAGGAGGCCATTCAGCCCCTCGATCCTGTTACACAGGAACAGTAGGAGGCCATTCAGCCCCTCGAGCCAGCTACACAGGAACAGGAGGAGGCCATTCAGCTCCCTCGAGCATGTTGCACAGGAACAGGAGGAGGCCATTCAGCCCCTCGAGCCTGCTACACAGGAACAGGAGGAGGCCATTCAGCCCCTCGAGCCTGTTACACAGGAACAGGAGGAGGCCATTCAGCCCCCTCGAGCCTGTTACACAGGAACAGGAGGAGGCCATTCAGCCCCCTCGAGCCTATTACACAGGAACAGGAGGAGGCCATTCAGCCCCTCGAGCCTGTTAAACAGGAACAGGAGGAGGCCATTCAGCCCCTCGAGCCTGTTACACAGGAACAGGAGGAGGCCATTCAGCCCCCTCGAGCCTGTTACACAGGAACAGGAGGAGGCCATTCAGCCCCCTCGAGCCTGTTACACAGGAACGGGAGGAGGCCATTCAGCCCCTCGATCCTGTTACACAGGAACAGGAGGAGGCCATTCAGCCCCTCGAGCCTGCTACACAGGAACAGGAGGAGGCCATTCAGCCCCTCGAGCCTGTTACACAGGAACAGGAGGAGGCCATTCAGCCCCCTTGAGCCTGTTACACAGGAACAGGAGGAGGCCATTCAGCCCCCTCGAGCCTATTACACAGGAACAGGAGGAGGCCATTCAGCCCCTCGAGCCTATTAAACAGTAACAGGAGGAGGCCATACAGCCCCCTCGAGCCTGTTACACAAGAACAGGAGGAGGCCATTCATCCCCCTCGAGCCTGTAACACAGGAACGGGAGGAGGCCATTCAGCCCCTCGATCCTGTTACACAGGAACAGTAGGAGGCCATTCAGCCCCTCGAACCTGTTACACAGGAACAGGAGGAGGCCATTCATCCCCCTCGAGCCTGTTACACAGGAACAAGAGGAGGCCATTCAGTCCCCTCGAGCCTGTAACACAGGAACGGGAGGAGGCCGTTCAGCCTAATCCTAACCCTAACCCCCCCTACACTACCCCCCAACACTATCACCCTGACACTAACCCCCCCCCGATACTACCCCCCCGACACTACACCCCCGACACTAAACCCCCCCGACACAACCCCCCCATCCCGACACTACGCCCCCGGAAACCATGCCCCCCCGACACTATGCCCCCCCGACACTACCCCCCACGACACTACCCCCCCCGACACTACGCCCCCCCGACACTAACCCCCCCGACACTAACATCCCCGACACTACCCCCCCCGACACTAGCCCCTGACACTAACCCCCCCGACACTAACCCCCCGACACTACCCCCCCCGACACTACCCCCCCCGACACTACCCCCCGACACTACCCCCCGACACTAACCCCCACCGACAGTACCCCCTCCGACACTACCCCCTACGACACAACCCCCCCCGACACTACGCCCCCCCGACACTAACCCCCCCGACACTAACATCCCCGACACTACCCCCCCCGACACTAGCCCCTGACACTAACCCCCCCGACACTAACCCCCCGACACTACCCCCCCCGACACTACCCCCCCCGACACTACCCCCCCGACACTAGCCCCTGACACTAACCCCCCCGACACTAACCCCCCGACACTACCCCCCCCGACACTACCCCCCCCCGACACTACCCCCCCCGACACTACCCCCCCGAAACTACCCCCTGACACTACCCCCCCCTGACACTAACCCCCCCACGACACTAACCCCCCCCGACATGAACCCCCCTGACACTACCCCCCCCCGACACTACCACCCCCCCGACACTAACCCCCCGACACTACCCCCCGACACTACCCCCCGACACTACCCCCCCCCCGACACTACCCCCCCCGACACTACCCCCCCCGACATTACCCCCCCCGACACTACCACCCCCCAGACACTACCCCCCGACACTACCCCCCCCCGACACTAGCCCCTGACACTAACCCCCCCGAAACTACCCCCTGACACTACCCCCCCCTGACACTAACCCCCCCACGACACTAACCCCCCGACACTACCCCCCCCGACACTACCCCCCCCAGACACTAACCCCCCGACACTAACCCCCCCCGACACTACCCCCCCCGACACTACCCCCCCCAGACACTAACCCCCCGACACTAACCCCCCCCAACACTAACTCCCCCGAAACTATCCCCCCCGAAACTACCCTCAGACACTGCTTCCTACCTCCCTCTGGACCATGACCCCACCACCGAACATCAAGCTACTGTCCACAGGACAGTCACTGATCTCATCTCCTCTGGAGATCTTCCCTCTACAGCTTCCAACCTCATTGTCCCGCAACCCCGGACAGCCCGCTTCTATCTCCTTCCCAAAATCCACAAACAGGACTGTCTCGGCAGACACATTGTTTCAGCCTGTTCCTGCTCCACTGAACTTATTTCATCCTATCTTGATTATCTTTTCTCCCTGGTCCGGTCTCTTCCCACCTACATCCGTGACTCTTCTTACGCCCTAAACCATTTTGACAATTTCCAGTTTCCTGGCCCCAACCGCCTCCTCTTCACTATGGACGTCCAACCTCTCTACACCTCCATCCTCTACCCTGACGGTTTGAGGGCTCTCCGCTTCTTCCTTGAACAAAGGTCCAGCACTCCCCATCCACCACCACCCTCTCCGCCTGGCTGAACTTGTTCTCACATTGAACAACATTTCCTTCAACTCCACTCACTTCCTTCAAGTAAAAGGTGTTGCTATGGGTACCCGCATGGGTCGTAGTTATGCCTGTCTTTTTGTGGGATATGACGAAAATTCCTTGTTCCAGTCCTACTCAGGCCCCCTACCCCAATTCTTTTACCGCTACATTGATGACTGTATCGGTGCCATTTCCTGCTCCCGCCCGAACTGGAAAACTTGATGAACTTTGCTTCTAATTTCCACCCTTCTCTCACCTATACATGGCCCATCTCCATCACTTCCCTTCCCTGACTGCTGTCTCCATCTCTGGGGATAGGCTGTCTACTCATATTGATTGTAAGCCCACCAACTCCCACAGCTACCTCGACTACACGTCTTCACACCCTGCCTCCTTTAAGGACTCCATTCCATTCTCCCAGTTTCTCTGTCTCCGACGCATCTGCTCTGATGATACTACCTTCCACGACAGTGTTTCTGATATGTCTTCCTTTCTCCTCAACCGAGGATTCCCCACCGTGGTTGACAGGGCCCTCAACTGTGTCCGGCTTATTGACCCTCCGCGAAGGGAAAAAGTCTCTTCCTATCTGACCTATCAATGTCCCTCATAATTTTGTATACCTCAATCATGAGCCTTTTCAGTCTCTCTCCATAGCTGAAATGCTCCAATCCAGGCAATATCCTGGTGAATCTCCTCTGCACCCTCCCCAGTGCAATCACGTCCTTCCTATGGTGTGGTGCCCAGAACTGTACACAGTACTCCAGATGTGGCCTAACTAGCATTTTATACAGCTCCATCATAATCTCCCTGCTCTCATATTCTATGCCTCGGCTAATAAAGGCAAGTATCCATATGCCTTCCTAACCACCTTATCTACCTGTGCTGCTGCCTTCAGTGATCTGTGGACAAGTGCACCAAGGTCCCTCTGACCCTCCGTACTTCCTAGGGTCCTACCATGCATTGTATATTCCCTTGCCTTGTTAGTCCTCCCAAAATTCATCACTTCACACTTCTCAGGATTAAATTCCATTTGCCACAGCTCCACCCATCTTACCAGCCCATCTATATCGTTCTGGTACAAAAGGTGAAGTTACACTGGATCAGAGGTGAGCTGGCAAGATGGATACAGAACTGGCTCGGTCATAGAAGACAGAGGGTAGCAGTGGAAGGGTGTTTTTCTGAATGTAGGGCTGTGACAGGTGGTGTTCCGCAGGGATCAGTGCTGGGACCTTTGCTCTTTGTGGTATATGTAGATGATTTGGAGGAAAATGTAGCTGGTCTGATTAGTAAGTTTGCGGACGACACAAAGGTTGGTGGAGTTGCGGATAGTGATGAGGATTGTCAGAGGATACAGCAGGATATAGATCGGTTGGAGACTTGGGCGGAGAAATGGCAGATGGAGTTTAATCCGGACAAATGTGAGGTAATGCATTTTGGAAGGTCTAATACAGGTGAGAAGTATACAGTAAATGGCAGAACCCTTAAGAGTATTGACAGACAGAGAGATCTGGGCGTACAGGTCCACAGGTCACTGAAAGTGGCAACGCAGGTGGATAAGGTAGTCAAGGATGGGAACCGGAGCCATGGATCAGTGGATGGGGGTAGCTGTTGAACAGGCAGATACAGAGTGCAGAGAGTCTGTGAGGAAGGTTAGACAGTTGACAGGGCAAAGTTGCAGCCAGTATGATGGGTTGAAGTGTGTCTATTTTAACGCAAGAAGTGTCAGGAATATGGGTGATGAACTTAGAGCATGGATCAGTACTTGGAGCTACGATGTTGTGGCCATTACGAAGACGTGGATATCTCAGGGGCAGGAATGGATGTTGGATGTTCCGGGGTTTAGGTGTTTCAAAAGGAATAGGGAGGGAGGTAAAAGAGGTGGGGGAGTGGCATTGTTAATCAGGGATAGTATCACAGCTGCAGAAAGGGAGGTCGTCGAGGAGGGTTTGTCTACTGAGTCATTATGGGTGGAAGTCAGAAACAGGAAAGGAGCAGTCACTTTGGGAGTTTTCTATAGACCCCCCAATAGCAACAGAGACACGGAGGAACAGATTGGGAGGCAGATTTTGGAAAGGTGCAGAAGGAACAGGGTTGTTGTCATGGGTGACTTCAACTTCCCTAATATTGACTGGAACCTCCTTAGTGCAAATAGTTTGGATGGAGCAGTTTTTGTCAGGTGCATCCAGGAAGGTTTCCTGACTCAATATGTAGATAGGCCGACTAGAGGGGAGACTATGTTGGACTTGGTGCTTGGCAACGAACCAGGCCAGGTGGCAGATCTATCGGTGGGAGAGCATTTCGGTGATAGTGATCACAACTCCCTGACCTTTACTATAGTCATGGAGAGGGACAGGAGCAGACGGGATGGGAAAATATTTAATTGGGGGAGGGGGAATTACAATGCTATTAGGCAGAAACTGGGGAGCATAAATTGGGAACAGATGTTCTCAGGGAAATGCACGACAGAAATGTGGAGGTTGTTTAGGGAGCACTTGCTGCGACTGCTGGATAGGTTTGTCCCGATGAAGCAGGGAAGGGATGGTAGGGTGAAGGAACCTTGGATGACAAGAGATGTGGAACAGCTAGTCAAGAGGAAGAAAGAAACTTACTTAAGGTTGAGGAAGCAAGGATCAGACAGGGCTCTAGAGGGTTACAAGGTAGCCAGGAAGGAACTGAAGAATGTACAAAACTCTGGTGAGACCGCACCTGGAGTATTGCGTGCAGTTCTGGTCACCGCATTATAGGAAGGATGTGGAAGCTATGGAAAGGGTGCAGAGGAGATTTACTAGGATGTTGCCTGGTATGGAGGGAAGGTCTTACGAGGAAAGGCTGAGGGACTTGAGGTTGTTTTCGTTGGAGAGAAGGAGGAGGAGAGGTGACTTAATAGAGACATATAAGATAATCAGAGGGTTGGACAGGGTGGATAGTGAGAGTCTTTTTCCTCGGATGGTGATGGCAAACACGAGGGGACGTAGCTTTAAGTTGAGGGGTGATAGATATAGGACAGATGTTAGAGGTAGTTTCTTTACGCAGAGAGTAGTAGGGGCGTGGAACGCCCTGCCTGCAACAGTAGTAGACTCGCCAACTTTAAGGGCATTTAAGTGGTCATTGGATCGACATATGGATGAAAATGGAATAGTGTAGGTCAGATGGTTTCACAGGTCGGCGCAACATCGAGGGCCGAAGGGCCTGTACTGCGCTGTAATGTTCTAATTCTAATTCTAATTCTATACCCCCACCGACACTACCCCACTGACACTATCCCCTCCGACACTACCCCCTCCGACACTACCCCCTCCGACACTACCCCACCGACACTAACCCCCCCCGGACACTACCCCCACCGACAGTAACCCACCGACACTAACCCCCCCCGGACACTACCCCCACCGACACTACCCCACCGACACTAACCCCCCCCGGACACTACCCCCCCCCGACAGTAACCCACCGACACTAACCCCCCCGGACACTACCCCCACCGACACTACCCCACCGACACTAACCCCCCCCGGACACTACCCCCCCCGACAGTAACCCCCTGACACTAACCCCCCCCGGACACTACCCCCCCCGACACTACCCCCTCTGACACTAGCCACCCGACACAACCCCCCCACCGACACTACCCCTCCGACACTACCCCCTCCGACACTACCCTCCCCCGACACTACCCCCCCCACACTACCCCCTCCGACACTACCCCCCCGACACTAACCCCCCCCCCACACTACCCCCCCGAAACTACCCCCCCGAAACTACCCCCCCGAAACTACCCCCCCGACACTACCCCCCCCGACACTACCCCCCCGACACTACCCCCCCCGACACTACCCCTCCCGAAACTACCCCCCGAAACTACCCCCCCCGACACTACCCCCCCCCCGAAACTACCCCCCCGAAACTACCCCCCCGAAACTACCCCCCCGAAACTAGCCCCCCCGAAACTACCCCCCCGACACTACCCCCCCGACACTACCCCCTCCGACACTACCCCCCCGACACTACCCACCGACACTACCCCCCCCGACACTACCCACCGACACTACCCCCCCCGACACTACCCCCCCCCCCCAAACTACCCCCCCGAAACTACCCCCCCGAAACTACCCCCCCGAAACTAGCCCCCCCGAAACTACCCCCCCGAAACTACCCCCCCGAAACTACCCCCCCCGACACTTCCCACCAACACTACCCCCCCGACACTACCCCCTCCGACACTACCCACCGACACTACTCCCCCCCGACAAAACCCCCCCCACACTACCCCCCCCACACTACCCCCCCGAAACTACCCCCCCCGACACTACCCCCTCCGACACTACCCCCCCGACACTACCCCCTCCGACACTACCCACCGACACTACCCCCCCCGACACTACCCCCCCCGACACTACCCCCCCGACACTTCCCACCGACACTAACCCCCGACACTACCCCCCCGACACTAACCCCCCGACACTACCCCCTCCGACACTACCCCCCCGACACTACCCCCCCGACACTACCCCCCCGACACTACCCCCCCGACACTACCCCCTCGACACTCCCCCCCTCGACACTACCCCCTCCGACACTACCCCCTCAGACACTACCCCCTCGACACTACCCCCTCGACACTCCCCCCCCCCGACACTACCCCCTCCGACACAACACCCCCGACACTACCCCCCGACACTACCCCCTCCGACACTACCCCCCCGACACTAACCCCTCCGACACTACCCCCCCGACACTACCTCCTCCGACACAACCCCCCCGACACTACCCCCCGACACTACCCCCTCGACACTACCCCCCCGACACTACCCCCTCCGACACAACCCCCCCGACACTACCCCCCGACACTACCCCCTCGACACCACCCCCCCGACACTACCCCCTCCGACACAACCCCCCCGACACTACCCCCCCGACACTAACCCCTTCGACACTACCCCCCCGACACTACCCCCTCGACACTCCCCCCCCCCGACACTACCCCCTCCGACACTACCCCCTCGACACTACCCCCTCGACACTCCCCCCTCGACACTACCCCCTCCGACACTACCCCGTCAGACACTACCCCCTCGACACTACCCCCTCGACACTCCCCCCCCGACACTACCCCCTCCGACACTACCCCCCGACACTACCCCCCCGACACTACCCCCTCCGACACAACCCCTCCGACACTACCCCCTCCGACACAACCCCCCCGACACTACCCACCGACACTACCCCCCCCCGACACTACCCCCTCCGACACAACCCCCCCGACACTACCCCCCCGACACTACCCCCTCCGACACTACCCCCCCGACACTACCCCCCCGACACTTCCCACCGACACTACCCCCCGACACTACCCCCCCGACACTTCCCACCGACACTAACCCCCGACACTACCCCCCCCGTCACTAACCCCTCCGACACTACCTATCGACACTAACCCCCCCGACACTACCCCCCCGACATTACCCCCCCGACACTTCCCACCGACACTAACCCCCGACACTACCCCCCCCCGACACTACCCCCCGACACTACCCACCGACACTACCCCCCGACACTACCCCCCCGACACTACCCCACCGACACTACCCCCCAACACTACCCCCTGACACTCCCCCCCCGAGACTACCCACCGACACTACCCCCCAACACTACCCCCTGACACTCCCCCCCCGAGACTACCCACCGACACTACCCCCTCAGACACTACCCCCTCGACACTACCCCCTCGACACTCCCCCCCCGACACTACCCCCTCCGACACTACCCCCCCGACACTACCCCCCCGACGCTACCCCCCCGACACTACCCCACCGACACTACCCCCCAACACTACCCCCTGACACTCCCCCCCCGAGACTACCCACCGACACTACCCCCCGACACTACCCCCCGACGCTACCCCCCCGACACTACCCCCCCCACACTACCCACCGACACTACCCCCCGACACTACCCCCCGACACTACCCCCCGACACTACCCCCCGACGCTACCCCCCCGACACTACCCCCCCAACACTACCCCCTGACACTCCCCCCCCGAGACTACCCACCGACACTACCCCCCGACACTACCCCACCGACACTACCCCCCAACACTACCCCCTGACACTCCCCCCCCGAGACTACCCACCGACACTACCCCCCGACGCTACCCCCCTGACACTACCCCCCCCCGACACTACACCCCCGACACTACCCCCCGACGCTACCCCCCCGACACTACCCCCCCCCGACACTACACCCCCGACACTACACCCCCGACTCTACCCCCCCGACGCTACCCCCCCCGACACTACCCCACCGACACTACCCCCCAACACTACCCCCTGACACTCCCCCCCCGAGACTACCCACCGACACTACCCCCCGACGCTACCCCCCCGACACTACCCCCCCCCGACACTACACCCCCGACACTACCCCCCGATGCTACCCCCCCCGACACTACCCCCCCCCCGACACTACACCCCCGACACTACACCCCCGACTCTACCCCCCCGACGCTACCCCCCCCGACACTACCCCCCCGACACTACCCCCCCCCGACACTACACCCCCGACACTACACCCCCGACTCTACCCCCCCGACACTACCCCTCCCGACACTATCCCCCCTGACACTTACCCCCCCGACACTACCCCCCTCGACACTACCCCCCCGACACTACCCCCATCACTACTTTTCATTGCAGCAGCTTATTCGGGAGTCGAGAGTGCGAGCGAGTGAGCAGCTGGGAAGGTCAGTTTCAGCTTAAACTTAATTCCCTTTTGTTTTCGGCTGACCAAGGGGCTGCTGGGTAAGTAAAACTCTATATATTTGGGCCTTTTCTGAACCCGAGAAACTACACGGGTCGTGTCTCCCACCCGCCCTCCTCCTCTAACCAAAAATAAAAGGACTCGGTGGTGTGTAGATAAGGTAAGGCTTTTTCTACTTTATTTTTATCATGTGATTGGTAAAAACTTTTCGTTACTTTTTCATTTTTTCTAAGTTTCAGACTAAGTTAAGCTTAAGATTAAAAATGGCAGGAGATCTCAGACCCGTGTTATGCTCCTCTTGCTCAATGTGGGAGCTCAGGGACACGGCTGATGTCCCTGACTCCTTCACGTGCTGGAAGTGTGTCCAGCTGCAGCTCTTGTTAGACCGCATGACGGCTCTGGAGCTGCGGATGGACTCACTTTGGAGCATCCGCGATGCTGAGGAGGTCGTGGATAGCACGTTTAGCGAATTGGTCAAACCGCAGATTAGGATTGCTGAGGGAGAAAGGGAATGGGTGACCAAAAGGCAGAGAAAGAGCAGGAAGGCAGCGCAGGAGTCCCCTGCGGTCATCTCCCTCCACAACAGGTATACCGTTTTGGATACTGTTGAGGGAGATGGCTCACGAGGGGAAGGCAGCAGTAGCCAGGTTCATGGCACCGTGGCTGGCTCTGCTGTTCAGAAGGGCGGGAAAAAGAGTGGATGGGCTATAGTCATAGGGGATTTGATTGTAAGGGGAGTAGATAGGCGGTTCTGTGGTCGAAAACGAGACTCCCGAATGGTATGTTGCCTCCCGGGTGCACGGGTCAGGGATGTCTCAGATCGGCTGCAGAACATTCTGAAGGGGAAGGGTGAACAGCCAGTTGTTGTTGTGCACATAGGCACCAATGATATCGGTAAAAAATGGGTTGAGGTCCTACAAGCAGAATTTAGGGAGTTAGGAGCCAAGTTAAAAAGTAGGTCCTCAGATGTAGTAATCTCAGGATTGCTACCAGTGCCACGTGATAGTCAGAGTAGAAATGAAAGACTAGTCAGGATGAATGCGTGGCTTGAGAGATGGTGCAGGAGGGAGGGGTTCAGATTTTTGGGACATTGGGACCGGTTCTGGGGGAGGTGGGACTATTACAAATTGGACGGTCTACACCTGGGCCGGACTGGAACCAATGTCCTTGGGGGTGCTTTTGCTAACGCTGTTGGGGAGGGTTTAAAATGATGTGGCAGGGGGTTGGGAACCAAATGAGGAGGTCAGTGGACAGTGAGGGGGTAGTAACTAAAGCCTGTAAGGAACTAGATAATGAAGTCAGCGTGACTAAGTGAAAGAGTAGGCAGGGAGCAGATGATGAAAGCAAAGGGACTGGTGGTCTGAGGTGCATTTGTTTTAATGCAAGAAGTGTAGTAGGTAAGGCAGATGAACTTAGGGCTTGGATTAGTACCTGGGAGTATGATGTTATTGCTATTACTGAGACTTGGTTAAGGGAAGGGCATGATTGGCAACTAAATATCCCAGGATATCGATGCTTCAGGCGGGATAGAGAGGGAGGTAAAAGGGGTGGAGGAGTTGCATTACTGGTCAAAGAGGATATCACAGCTGTGCTGAAGGAGGGCACTAAGGAGGACTCGAGCAGTGAGGCAATATGGGCAGAACTCAGAAATAGGAAGGGTGCGGTAACAATGTTGGGGCTGTACTACAGGCCTCCCAACAGCGAGCATGAGATAGAGGTACAAATATGGAAACAGATTATGGAAAGATGTAGGAGCAACAGGGTGGTGGTGATAGGAGATTTTAATTTTCCCAACATTGACTGGGATTCACTTAGTGTTAGAGGTCTAGATGGAGCAGAATTTGTAAGGAGCATCCAGGAGGGTTTTCTCGAGCAGTATGTAAATAGTCCAACTCGGGAAGGGGCCATACTGGACCTGGTGTTGGGGAATGAGCCCGGCCAGGTGGTTGAAGTTTCAGTAGGGGACTACTTTGGGAATAGTGATCACAATTCCGTAAGTTTTAGAATACTCATGGACAAAGACGAGAGTGGTCCTAAAGGAAGAGTGCTAAATTGGGGGAAGGCCAACTATACCAAAATTCGGCAGGAGCTGGGGAATGTAGATTGGGAGCAGCTGTTTGAAGGTAAATCCACTTTTGATATGTGGGAGGCTTTTAAAGAGAGGTTGATTAGCGTGCAGGAGAGACATGTTCCTGTGAAAATGAGGGATAGAAATGGCAAGATTAGGGAACCATGGATGACAGGTGAAATTGTGAGACTAGCTAAGAGGAAAAAGGAAGCATACATAAGGTCTAGGCGGCTGAAGAAAGACGAAGCTTTGGAAGAATATCGGGAATGTAGGACCAATCTGAAACGAGGAATTAAGAGGGCTAAAAGGGGTCATGAAATATCTTTAGAAAACAGGGTTAAGGAAAAGCCCAAAGCCTTTTATTCATATATAAGGAGCAAGAGGGTAACTAGAGAAAGGATTGGCCCACTCAAGGGCAAAGGAGGAAAGTTATGCGTTGAGTCAGAGAAAATGGGTGAGATTCTAAACGAGTACTTTACATCGGTATTCACCGAGGAGAGGGACATGACGGATGTTGAGGTTAGGAACAGATGTTTGATTACTCTAGGTCAAGTCGGCATAAGGAGGGAGGAAGTGTTGGGTATTCTAAAAGGCATTAAGGTGGACAAGTCCCCAGGTCCGGATGGGATCTGTCCCAGGTTACTGTGGGAAGCGAGAGAGGAAATAGCTGGAGCCTTAACAGATATCTTTGCAGCATCCTTAAACACGAGTGAGGTCCCGGAGGACTGGAGAATTGCTAATGTTGTCCCCTTGTTTAAGAAGGGTAGCAGGGATAATCCAGATAATTATAGACCGGTGAGCCTGACGTCAGTGGTAGGGAAGCTGCTAGAGAAGATACTGAGGGATAGGATATATTCCCATTTGGAAGAAAATGGGCTTATCAGTGATAGGCAACATGGTTTTGTGCAGGGAAGGTCATGTCTTACCAACTTAATAGAATTCTTTGAGGAAGTGACAAAGTTGATTGATGAGAGAAGGGCTGTAGATGTCATATACATGGACTTCAGTAAGGCGTTTGATAAGGTTCCCCATGGTAGGCTGAGGGAGAAAGTGAGGTCGCATGGGGTCCAGGGTGTACTAGCTAGATGGATAAAGAACTGGCTGGGCAACAGGAGACAGAGAGTAGCAGTGGAAGGGAGTTTCTCAAAATGGAGACGTGTGACCAGTGGTGTTCCACAGGGATCCGTGCTGGGACCACTGTTGTTTGTGATATACATTAATGATTTGGAGGAAAGTATAGGTGGTCTGATTAGCAAGTTTGCAGACGACACTAAGATTGGTGGAATAGCAGATAGTGAAGGGGACTGTCAGAGAATACAGCAGAATATAGATAGATTGGAGAGTTGGGCAGAGAAATGGCAGATGGAGTTCAATCAGGGTAAATGCGAGGTGATGCATTTTGGAAGATCCAATTCAAGAGTGAACTATACAGTAAATGGAAAAGTCCTGGGGAAAATTGATGGACAGAGAGATTTGGGTGTTCAGGTCCACTGTTCCCTGAAGGTGGCAACGCAGGTAAATAGAGTGGTCAAGAAGGCATACGGCATGCTTTCCTTCATCGGACGGGTATTGAGTACAAGAGTTGGCAGGTCATGTTACAGTTGTATAGGACTTTGGTTCGGCCACATTTGGAATACTGCGTGCAGTTCTGGTCGCCACATTACCAAAAGGATGTGGATGCTTTGGAGAGGGTGCAGAGGAGATTCACCAGGATGTTGCCTGGTATGGAGGGCGCTAGCTATGAAGAGAGGTTGAGTAGATTAGGATTATTTTCATTAGAAAGATGGAGGTTGAGGGGGGACCTGATTGAGGTGTACAAAATCATGAGAGGTATAGACAGGGTGGATAGCAAGAGGCTTTTTCCCAGAGTGGGGGAATCAATTACTAGGGGTCACGAGTTCAAAGTGAAAGGGGAAAAATTTAGGGGGGATATGCGTGGAAAGTTCTTTACGCAGAGGGTGGTGGGTGCCTGGAACGCGTTGCCAGCGGAGGTGGTAGATGCGAACACGATAGCGTCTTTTAAGATGTATCGAGACAGATACATGAATGGGCAGGAAGCAAAGAGATACAGACCCTTAGAAAATAGACGACATGTTTAGGTAGAGGATCTGGATCGGCGCAGGCTTGGAGGGCCGAAGGGCCTGTTCCTGTGCTGTAATTTTCTTTGTTCTTTGTTCTTCATGTGGGATAGGTACACCCACAGTGCTGTTAGGAAGGGAGTTCCAGGATTTTGACCCAGCGACAGTGAAGGAACGGTGATAAAGTTCCAAGTCAGGATGGTGTGTGACTTGGAGGGGAACTTGCAGGTGGTGGTGTTCCCATGCATCTGCTGCCTTTGTCCTTCTAGTTGGTAGAGGTCATGGGTTTGGAAGGTGCTGTCCAAGGAGTCTTGGTGCGTTGCTGCAGTGCATTTTGTAGATGGTACACACTGCTGCCACTGTGCGTCGGTGGTGGGCGGAGTAATGTTTGTGGATGGTGTGCCAATCAAGCGGGCTGCTTTGTCCTGGATGGTGTCGAGCTTCTTGAGTGTTGGAGCTGCACCCATCCAGGCAAGTGAAGAGTGTTCCATCACATTCCTGACTTGTGCACTGTGGATGGTGGAAAGGATTTAGGGAGTCAGGAGGTGTCAAGGGGAGATGGTCATTGCCTGGCACTTGTGTGGCACGAATGTTACTTGCCACTTATCAGCAGATGTCTGGATATTGTCCAGGTCTTTGATCATTTCTACATGGACTGCTTCAGTATCTGAGGAGTCACGAATGGTGCTGAACATTGTGCAATCATCAGCGAACATCCCCACTTCTAACCTTATGATTGAAGCAAGGTCATTGATGAAGCAGCTGAAGATGGTTGGGCCTAGGACACTACCCTGAGGAACTCCTGCAGTGATGTCCTGGAGCTCAGATGATTGACTTGCAACAACCACAACCATCTTCCTTTGCGCTAGGTATGACTCCAGCCAGCGGAGAGTTTTCCCCGATTCCCATTGACTTCAGTTTTGCTCGGGCTCCTTGATGCCACACTCGGTCAAATGCTGTTTTGATATCAAGGGCAGTCACTCTCACCTCACCTCTTGAGTTCAGCTCTTTTGTCCATGTTTGGACCAAGGCTGTAATGAGGTCAGGAGCTGAGTGGCCCTGGCGGAACCCAAACAGAGTGTCGCTGAGCATGTTATTGCTAAGCAAGTGCCGCTTGATAGCACTGTCGACAACACCTTTCTTCACTTTACTGATGATAGAGAGTAGGCTGATGGGGCGGTAATTGGCCGGGTTGGATTTGTCCTGCTTTGTGTACAGGACATACCTGGGCAATTTTTCACATTGCCGGATAGATGCCAGTGTTGTTGCTGTACTGGAAGCTTTGCTAGGGGCGCAGCAAGTTCTGGAGCACAGGTCTTCAGTACTATTGCCGGAATATTGTCAGGGCCCATAGCCTTTGCAGTATCCAGTGCCTTCAGTCGTTTCTTGATATCATAATAAGCTTCCCTTTATTACTTCATTCTACTCTGTATACTCTTTGACATCCAGATTTGGGGGTTCCACCTTTTTTCTTTATGGGGCCATATTTGTTCTGAACCCTTTTTATCTCCTCCTTGAACACCTCCCACTGCTCTGACACCGATTTATCTTCAAATAGCTGTTTCCAGTCCACTTTTGACAGATCACATCTCCTTTCCCAATTTAAAACTGTTACTTGGTCTATCTTTATCCTTTCTGTAACTACTCTAAATCTAAATGAATTATGATCACAGCCACTAAAATGCTCTCCCACAGATGCCCCTTCCACCTTCCAGATTCATTCGCTAAAATGAAGTCCAGAACTGCCCCTTCTCTTGTCGCACTTACTACGTACTAGATAAAAAGGTTCTCCCAAATTCCATGCCTTTTTCACTGATTTTATCTGATGAATGGGCCAGTTACTAAGCTCTTCACATGCTCTGTACATTCCTAACCTCTGACCCTCGGAACTACCCAGACGCCAGAGTGACAGCACTTGATGGTTCACATTCCCTCACAGGCACAAGTGCACACCATATTGTTTCCAAAATCTTTATGTTTACAGGGTGGTGAGGAGGTAGTGGGGGCAGGGGATCACGTGGCAGAGGGAGCCTGAGGGAGGCTGCAAACAGTGAAGGAGCCCGGCGAGACCAGGGCCTCAGAGGTCTGGCTGATAATAAGATCATGGCTTCATTACTGAATTTCATCCCATTTCCCACCCAGCAGTCGGCAGGTGGAGAGTCTGCCTGGTGGGCAGGAAGGAGCAGCAAGAGGTCGCAGTCAGGAACCCTCAGGGACAGATCCTAGTGATCAGGAGTGAGGGAGAGAGGATCAGGAGGGGAAGAGAGCTCGGAATTGGGAGGTGGGAGAGAGCTCTTGGTGGGGTTACTGATGGGGAGGGAGGGGTTCGTTTGGGGGGGGGGGTTAATGATCAGGGTCAGGATGGGGAAGGAGGGGTTGGGGAGGTTGGGGGAGGTTAGGGATGGGGAGGGGGGATTGGTTTGAGGGTGAGAGGCTAGTGATGGGGAGGGAAGGGTCAGTGAGGGTAAGATTAGTGATAGAGAGGGAGGGGTTGGTTGAGGGTGAGGTTAGTGATAGGGAGGGAAGGGTCAGTGAGGGTGAGGTTAGTGATAGGGAGGGAGGGGTTGGTTGAGGGTGAGGTTAGTGATGGGGAGGGAGGGGTTGGTGAGGGTGAGGTTAGTGAGAGGGAGGGAGGGGTTGGTTGAGGGTGAGGTTAGTGATAGGGAGGGAGGGGTTGCTGAGGGTGAGGTTAGTGATAGGGAGGGAGGGGTTGGTTGAGGGTGAGGTTAGTGATAGGGAGGGAGGGGTTGGTTGAGGGTGAGGTTAGTGATAGGGAGGGAGGGAGGGGTTGGTTGAGGGTGAGGTTAGTGATAGGGAAGGCGGGGTTGCTGAGGGTGAGGTTAGTGATAGGGAGGGAGGGGTTGGTTGAGGGTGAGGTTAGTGATAGGGAGGGAGGGGTTGGTTGAGGGTGAGGTTAGTGATGGGGAGGGAGGGGTTGGTTTGGGGGGGGTTATTGTTCGGGATGGGGAGGGAGGGGTTGGTTGAGGGTGAGGTTAGTGATGGGGAGGGAGGGGTTGGTTTGGGGGGGGTTATTGTTCGGGATGGGGAGGGAGGGGTTGGTTTGGGGGGGGTTATTGTTTGGGATGGGGAGGGAGGGGTTGGTTTGGGGGGGGTTATTGTTCGGGATGGGGAGGGAGGGGTTGGTTGAAGGTGAGGTTAGTGATGGGGAGGGAGGTGTTGGTTTGGGTGGGGGTTATTGTTCGGGATGGGGAGGGAGGGGTTGGTTTGGGGGGGGTTATTGCTCGGGATGGGGTGGGAGGGGTTGGTTTGGGTGGGGGTTAATGTTCGGGATGGGGTGGGAGGGGTTGGTTTGGGTGGGGGTTAATGTTCGGGATGGGGAGGGAGGGGTTCATTTGGGGGGGGTTATTGTTCGGGATGGGGAGGGAGGGGTTGGTTTGGGGGGTGTTATTGTTCGGGATGGGGAGGGAGGGGTTGGTTTGGGTGGGGGTTAATGTTCGGGATGGGGAGGGAGGGGTGGATGGGTAGGGAGCGGAGTCCGGGGGTTGTTTTGGTCAGTCTGTCTGGTAGCAGTGGTTGGTATTTGGTGATAGGAGGTTTCAGACTGAGCAGTGAGGTGTTATACAAGGTATCAATCCAGCCTATTACTTGTGAAGGATCTGGCATGTTGAAATTGTGTAACTTGGATCCTTGCTGCAGAAATTGGTTCCGATCACTTTGATTACAGGCCAGGAGTGGAGTGTCTCTTGGTGCCACTGTGTCAGTCAATGCCAAACAAACAACATTTCTTTGAAATGAATCTCTGGGAATAGCAGGAAACAGAACTCATGTAGGTAAAATCCAACCAATGTCAGTGTGATTGATGGGGCAGTTAGCCAATCCTCTCCATTCTGACCGGGACCTGTGCTGTCACCATGTTTACACCAATCCCCCTGTTTGAATTCCACGAAGAGAAAGAGGGAAGATGTAAGCATGTCAGTGACGTGATATTGCCAGTTTTCACAATATCATTCAGCCCAAGATCCACCCAAACCGTACACCACAGACGGGTCGAATGGCCTAATTCTGTACTCTAAACTATCAAGGCATGCTGGGATAACCAGGCAGTAATACATATTCTTTACAGCTCACAGAAACAACAACAACAATTTACATTTATATAGCGCCTTTAACATAATAAAACGTCCCAAGTCGCTTTTCAGGAACATCAAAGACAAAATATGACACTGAGCCACAAAAGGAGACATTAGGTCTGATGACCAAAAGCTTGGTCAAAGAGGTAGATTTTAAGGAGTGTCGGAAAGGAGGTGGAGAGACGGAGAGGTGTAGGGAGGGAATTCCAGAGTTTTTGCCTCAGCAACTGAAGGCACGGCCACCAATGGTGGAGCAATTAAAATCTGGGATGCTCAAAGGCCAGAATTAGAGGACAGCAGATAACTCGGAGGGTTGAGGGGCTGGAGGAGGTTACAGAGATAGGGAGGGGTGAGGCCATGGAGGGATTTGAAAACAAGGATGAGAATTTTAAAATCAAGATGTTGTTTGACCGGGAGCCAGTGCAGGTCAGTGAGCACAGGGGTGATGGGGGGATGGAACTTGGTGTGAGTTAAGACACGAGCTGCAGAGTTTTAGGTGACCTCAAGTTTACAGAGAGTAGAATGTGGGAGACCAGCCAGGAGTGCGTTGGAATAGTCAAGTGTAGAGGTAATGAAGACATGAATGAGGATTTAAGCAGCAGATTAACTGAGACAGGTGAAGCTGGGCAATGTTAGAGGTGGAAATCGACGGTCTTAGTGCGGATATGAGGTCGGAAGCTCATCTCAGGGTCAAATGTGACACCAAGGTTGCAAACAGACTGGCTTAATCTCAAACTGTTACCAGGGAGAGGGATGGAGAATGGAGTTTGGACCGGGGACCAAAAACAATGACTTCAGTCTTCCCAATATTACTTTTATATTTAGAGATACAGCACTGAAACAGGCCCTTCGGCCCACCGAGTCTATGCCAACCATCAACCACCCATTTATACTAATCCTACATTAATCCCATATTCTTACCACATCCCCACAATTCCCCTACCACCTACCTATACTAGGGACAATTTACAATGGCCAATTTACCTATCAACCTGCAAGTCTTTGGCAGTGGGAGGAAACCGGAGCACCCGGAGAAAACCCACACAGTCACAGGGAGAACTTGCAAACTCCACACAGGCAGTACCCAGAATTGAACCCGGGTCGCTGGAGCTGTGAGGCTGCGGTGCTAACCACTGCGCCACTGTGCTGCTCACCCAGTACTGGATGTCGGACAAGTAGTCTGATAATTTAGCAACAGTGGAGGAGTCGGGGGAGATGGTGATAAGGTAGAGCTGAGTGTCATCAATGTACATGTGAACACTAACACTGCTTTCGGATGATGTCACTAAGGGCCAACATATGGATGTGAAATAGGAGGGGGCCAAGGATAGATCCTTGGGGGACACCAGAGGTAACGGTGTGGGAGCAGGAAGAGAAGCCATTGCAGGTGATTCTCTGGCTACGATTAGATTGATAAGAATGGAACCAGGTGAGAGCAGTCCCAGCCAGCTGGATGACAGTGGAGAGGTGTTGGAGGAGGATGGTGTGGTCAACCATGTCAAAGGCTGCAGACAGGTCGAGAAAGACGGGGAGGGAAAGTTTACCTTTGTCACAGTCACACAAGATGTCATTTGTGACTTTGCTAAGGGCTGATTCAGTACCGTGGCGGGGCAGAAACCCGATGGGAGGGAATCAAACATGGAGTTCCGGGAAGATGGGAATGGATTTGGGAGGGGACAACACGTTCAAGGACATTGGAGAGGAAAGGGAGGGTGAAGATGGAACTGTAGTTTGCAAGGACGGTGGAGTCAAGGGTTGTTTTTTTGAGGAGAGGGGTGATGATGACAGATTTAAAGGGGGAAACAACACCTGGAGAGAGAGAACCGTTTACAATATCAGTTACCATGGGGACCAGGAGGGGAAGTTGGGTGGTCAGTAGTTTAGTGGGAATAGGTCGAGGGAGCAGGAGGTGGATCTGATGGACACAATGAGTTCAGACAAGGAATGAGGGGAAATAGGAGAGAAAGCAGAGACAGAGGTGAGTTCACAACTCGGGCACAGGCAAGGGTGACAGGATGTTTGGCCAAGTGAGCGAGTGGAAGAGAAAGACACGGCAGAGCTAGCTGATTGGGTGGTCTCGATCTTAGTGACAAAGAATTCCATGAGCTCCTCACACTTGCTGTTGGGGGTGAGGGCGGAGGAAACAGGGGAGAGGGATTTAAGGAGACGTTTTGCAGCAGAGAAAAGAAGCCGGGGGTTATCTTTGCATTCCAGAATGATCCTGGAATAGTGAGCAGTTTTAGTCGATGAGAGCAGGACCTGATAGTGTTTTATTTGGTCCAGCCAGATCTGGTGTTGGAAGGTTAAACCAGTGTCCGCTGTATCCTTTTAAGTCTGTGTAAGGGAGTGGAGATGAGGCTGTACCATGGGAATGACCAGGGTGAGAGAGAGAGTGATGGTTTCATTGGGCACTAGGTGAGGGTATGGTTGAGCAAAACAGTAGCTGCATAAATGTTGTGTTGAACAGAGCACCAAAGGCGAGGACTGGGATTTTGAAAGTACAGTTGGAAGTGAATTGAGGAACAACTTTTTCCAGGATGGGGTTGGAGTCTGGATGGGGAATGTGGGCAGAGATTGATTTAAGGAAGTGATCAGGAACAGCAGCAATAACCAATTTTAACCCTCTGCACATATTCACTAACAGGAAGCAATCCAATAAATGGTCTGTTTATGCAAAAAATGATCCATTTTTGTTACTCTGGAAGAACAACAACCTGCATTTACATAACGCCTTAAATGTAATTAAACCTCCCAGGATCGACTATCAAATAAAATTTGACTCCGAGCCACATAAGGAGATATTAGGTCAGCTGACCAAAAGCTTGGTCAAAGAGGTAGGTTTTAAGGAGTGTCTTAAAGGAGGAAAGCGAGGAAGAGAGGCAGAGAGGTATAGGGAGGGAATTCCAGAGCTTGGGGCCCAGGTAACTGAAGGCACGGCCACCAATGGTGGAGCGATTAAAATCCGGGATGCACGAGAGGCCAGAATTAGAGGAGTGCAGATAACTCGGAGGTTTGTGGGGCTGGAGGAGATGACAGAGATAGGGAGGGGCGAGGCCATGGAGAGATTTGAAAACAAGGATGAGAATTTTAAAATATGGGTGTTGCTTAATCTGGAGCCAATGTAGATCAGCGAGGACAGGGGGTGATAGGGGAAGGGGACTTGGTGCGAGTGAGGACACGGGTAGCAGCGTTTTGAATGATATCAAGTTTACCAAGGTTGGAAGTGGGGGAGACCAGCCAGGAGTGCATTGTAGTCAAGTCTAGAGGTAACGAAGGCATGAATGAGCAACACAGCCTCAATGACAGAGAAACAACATTAACCCCAACACAGACAGAGAAATTCAAACAAGCACCATACCCTAGCTGTCTTACATCAGCCCGTTTCCCCCTTACCCCAGTCCAATTACCCCATCCCTGTCCCCTTACTCCAGTCCCATTGCCCCGTCCCTGCCCCCTTACCCCAGTCCCATTACCCCATCCCTGCCCCCTTACCCCAGTCCCATTACCCCGTCCCTGCTCCCTTACCCCAGTCCCATTACCCCGTCCCTGCCCCCTTACCCCAGTCCCATTACCCCGTCCCTGCCCCCTTACTCCAGTCCCATTACCCCGTCCCTACCCCCTTACCCCAGTCCCATTACCCCATCCCTGCCCCCTTACCCCAGTCCCATTACCCCGTCCCTGCCCCCTTACCCCAGTCCCATTACCCCGTCCCTGCTCCCTTACCCCAGTCCCATTACCCCGTCCCTGCCCCCTTACCCCAGTCCCATTACCCCGTCCCTACCCCCTTACTCCAGTCCCATTACCCCGTCCCTACCCCCTTACCCCAGTCCCATTACCCCTTCCCTGCCACCTTACCCCAGTCCCATTACCCCGTCCCTGCCCCTTTACCCCAGTCCCCTTACCCCAGTCCCTTATCCAGCCCCTTTACCCCAGCCCCCCTACCCAAGTCCCTTTCTTCGGCTCCCCTCAAGCTTCGATTTCCCTCTTCCTAGTTGATGTTTCTCTGCAATGATGCTAACTGTGGACACAATGAGTTTAAAACCATTTAAATTGCACAGTAAGATTGCAAGGAGCCATGAATAATGCTGAGCTCGCTGTCTGCCAGCCCACCCTACCTCTGGATGGGATCAGTCAGCAGAAACTGGCAGTGTGGGTTCTTCAGTCTGTTACCCTTGAGTCTGCTCTCCTTGCCCTGACATTTCTCCTTCAATTGTTCCATACTCCCAATGCTGGGATCGACTTGAAATCTTCATAGATCCCCAGTGATTCCCCTTGCTGTTTGCTGCTCAAATCCCCGGTAAAGTCCCTGCAATTCCTACTTTGTCAGTGTCCCTCTCTCTTCCTGATCTCGGCACGCAGCGATATCTGAAATCCCAGCGAGTTTTGGGGGCTGTTAAGCCGAGGACGCGTGTGGGAGAGAGACTGGATTTCTGAGGGTCTGTGACATGCCTGGCAACCAGTGAGGGGGTGGGGGAGGGGCTCTGGAGCCCTGTCCAGCAGCTGCACTGAGTTTCCCATCTCCCCCACACCATTCACCAGGCAACAGGTGGCCTCCCCCGGCTAATAAACTATTTAAACTTCTCGCAGCAAGTTGTGGGATGTTTCAGTAAGCTGGGATTGGGAAAGGATCAAACTGTCTCAGCATGTCAACCACCAGCGATCGGGAGAGAACAATACTCTCCTGCAGGAGATTCCACAATTAGGAAGGGTTTTGATGCAGCAAACCAGGTGAAAATGTTTCCAATGGCTGAAGGTTCAGTAATCAGAGCACACAGATTTAAGGTAATTGGAAAAGGAACCAGAGGCAACACGAAGAAACAAACATTTTTTTACACAGTGAGTTGTTGTGATCTGGAACGCGCAGCCTGAAAGGGCAATGGAAGCAGATTCAATAATAACTTTCAAAAGAGCAATAGATAAGTATTTGAAAAGGAGAAACGTATAGGGCGATGGGGAAAGAGCAGGGGAGTGGGATTAATTGGAGAGCTGTTTCAAAGAGCCAGCACAGTCAACGATGGGCCCAATACCATCCCATGTGCTGTATCATTCTACAGTTCCATTAAAGCACCAACAACTTGTATTTATATAGCGCCTTTAACATAGTAAAACATCCCAAGGTGATTCACAGGAGCAACTAGCAAATTGCAGTTAGGGGTCCAGGGGGAGTTCACTATCCACCCCATCACCACCAGTGCGAGTAACAGAGTTCATGATTGGCTGACAGTGCTGTGACTTATGCTGGCTGTAATTGGTTGGGCAGGCACATGCTGACCCTTAACCTTGGCTGTAATTGAGCTGTTGTTCCCTGCACCCCTCCCCCCCCACCACCAGCCAGTAATATTTACTCTGATTGGAGGAGATGGAGAGAGGCCAGTCTTGGCCTGAAAGGGCGTAACGTTGGCCCCTAATGGGCTGATTGTGGATGGAAGAACAAATCTTCTTTGGAGGCATCAAGAAGTCCCAACATGTTTTGAGGGGGAGGAGAGTTAGGGAATACCAGCTCCATTCCTCTCCCTGGCAACCTTTTAAGGCTGAACCAGACAAAAAGCCAGTTAGCCTGACACCAATGGGAGGGAAAATACTAGAATCTATTGTTAGGAATGTGGTAAAAGGGCTCTTAGAAATCATAATGTGAGTGGGCAGAGTCAGTACGGATTTATGAAAAGGAAATTGTGCTTGACTTTTTTTTTGAGGATGTAACTAGCAAGATAGATAAGGGGGAAGCAGCAGATGTAGTAAATTTGGATTTTCAAAAAAGCATTTGATAAGGTGCCACACAGGAAACTATTGCACAAAATTAGAGCTCGTGGACCTGGGGATAATATATTGGAGTGGATTGAGGATTGGTTAGTAGAGTGTAGGAATAAATGGGACATTTTTGGGTTGGCAGGCTGTAATTAGTGAGGTACCACAAGGATCAGTACTTGGGCCTCAGCTACTCACAATCTATATTCAGGAGTTAGATGAGGGCACTGAGTGTAATGTATCCAAGTTTGCTGATGATACAAAGTGGGAGAATAAGCTGAGAGGAGGATGCAAAAGGATATAGGCCTGTTACGTGAGTGGACAAGAACATGGCAGATGGAATATAATGTGAGGAAGTGTGAAGTTATCCACTTTGGAAGGAAAAATAGAAAAGTAAAATATTTTTTAAATGATGAGAGACGAGGAAATGTTGGTATTTAGTGGGACCTTGTATGAGAGTGTCCTTGTGCATGAATCCCAGAAAGTTAACATTCAGGTACAGCAGGAAATTAGAAAAGCAAATGATTTGTTAGCCTTTATAATAACAGTGAATCATAGAATGGTTACATCACAGAAAGAGGCCATTCAGCCCATCGTGTCCGTGCCAGCTCTCTGCAAAAGCAACTCAGTTACTCCTGCTCCCCTACCCTTTCCCCATCGTGCTGCCAATGTTTTTCCTTCTGCTGCTTATCCAATTCCTCTTTGCAAACCACAATTGAGCCGACCTCCACCACACTCTCAGGCAGTGCATTCAGGGGAGGCGGTGGCGCAGTGGTATTGTCACTGGGCTAGTGATTCAGAGGCCCAGGCTAACACTCTGGGGACATGGGTCCGAAGCCCATCATCACAGATGGTGAAATTTGAATTCAATTAATAAATCTGGAATTAAAACCATTGTCGATTGTTGTAAAAACCCATCTGGTTCCCTAATGTCCTTTAGGGAAGGAAGTCTGCTGTCCTTACCTGGTCTGGCCTACATGTGACTCCAGATCCACAGCAATGTGGTTGACTCTTAAATGGCCTACAAACTGCTGAGTTGTATCAAACCGCTATGAAATCTAAGAAAAGGACTACATCCCAAGGACTGCAACGGTTCAAGAAGGCAGCTGACCACCACCTTCTCAAGGACAATTAGGGATGGGCAATAAGATTAGATTAGATTAGAGATACAGCACTGAAACAGGCCCTTCGGCCCACCGAGTCTGTGCCGAACATCAACCACCCATTTATACTAATCCTACACTAATCCCATATTCCTACCAAACATCCCCACCTGTCCCTATATTTCCCTACCACCTACCTACACTAGTGACAATTTATAGTGGCCAATTTACCTATCAACCTGCAAGTCTTTTGGCTTGTGGGAGGAAACCGGAGCACCCGGAGAAAACCCACGCAGACACAGGGAGAACTTGCAAACTCCACACAGGCAGTACCTGGAATCGAACCCGGGTCCCTGGAGCTGTGAGGCTGCGGTGCTAACCACTGCGCCACTGTGCCGCCCTAATAAATGCTGGCCTGGCCAGCGACGCCCACATTCCCCGAGCAAATAAAAAAAAATTCCAGATCCTAGTCATTCACTGAGTAAAAATGTTTCTTCTCTTGAAAGAGTACAAGAGTGAAGAAGTCTTACTACAATGATAAAGGGCCTCGGTATGGCCACACCCAGAGTACTGTGTATAGTTTTGGTCTCCTTACCGAAGGAGGGATATACTTGCCTTGGAGGTAGTGCAATGAAGATTCACTAGACCGATTCCTGGGATGAGGGGATTGTCCTATGAGGAGAATTGAGTAGGCGAGGCCTATATTCCCTGGAGTTTAGAAGAATGAGAGGGGATCTCATTGAAACATATAAAATTCTTTAGGAGCTTTTAAGGTAGATGCGGGGAGCATGTTTCCCCTGGGGAATCAAGAATTAAGGGCTCACAGTCTCAAAATAAGGGGTCGGTCATTTAGAACTGAGATGAAGAAAAATTTCTTTACTCAAAAGGTTGTGAATCTTTGGAATTCTCAATCTCCGAGCGTTTTGGATGCTTCGTCATTGAGTATATTCAAGACAAAGATTGACAAATTTTGGACACTGAGGGAATTAAGGGATATGGGGATGGTGCGGGGAGGTGGAGCTGAGGTAGAAGGTCAGCCATGATCTTGTTGAATGATGGGGGAAGCTCCTGCTCAGGTGTCTTATGTTCTTATGTCCCCCAGGGATCTGTACTCGGACCTCAGCTTTTCACTATATATACGAGACATTTTAGAGGAAGGAATTGGGATCTGTGTAACCATGTTTGCTGACAACACCAAGTTAGATGGGAACGGAAAATTGCAATGGGACTTTGATAAATTAAGTGAGTGGGTAAAGTTGTGTCAGATGGTGTTCAGTGTGGGGGAAGTGTGGGGTCATCTGCTTTGGACATGATAAAGATGGGTCAGAGTATTTTCTGAATGGTGAGAGACTGGGAATTGTGACTGAACCGAGAGATTTAGGGGTTCAAGTACAGAAATCACGGATGGACAGGTAAGAAAATAAATAGTCTAATTAAAGGTTGGTCTTTATCTCAAGGGGTCGGGAATACAAAGGGGAGGAAGTGATGCTGCAGTTGTACAGAGCCTTGGCCAGACCTCACCAGGAGTAACTGCGTTCAGTTCTGGGCACTCCCTCATGAAGGATAAACTGGCCTTGGAGTGGGTGCAGCACAGAATCAGCGGGATGTTTCTGGGGCAAAAAGGGTTAAATTATGAGCACAGGTTGCACAGACGATTAAGGGATAACCTAATCGAGGTGTTTAAGGTGATTAAAAGATTTGGTAGTGTAGATAAACAATATCCTCTGGCTGAATGGCGTCCTCCTGTTCCTGTGTAACAGGCTTGATGGGTTGAATGGCCTCCTCCTGTTCCTGTGTAACAGACTCGAGGGGCTGAACGGCCTCCTCCTGTTCCTGTGTAACAGGCTCGAGGGGCTGAATGGCCTCCTCCTGTTCCTGTTTAACAGGCTTGATGGGTTGAATGGCCTCCTCCTGTTCCTGTTTAACAGGCTTGATGGGTTGAATGGCCTCCTCCTGTTCCTGTGTAACAGACTCGAGGGGCTGAACGGCCTCCTCCTGTTCCTGTGTAACAGGCTCGAGGGGCTGAATGGCCTCCTCCTGTTCCTGTGTAACAGACTTGATGGGTTGAATGGCCTCCTCCTGTTCCTGTTTAACAGGCTTGATGGGTTGAATGGCCTCCTCCTGTTCCTGTTTAACAGGCTTGATGGGTTGAATGGCCTCCTCCTGTTCCTGTGTAACAGACTCGAGGGGCTGAACGGCCTCCTCCTGTTCCTGTGTAACAGGCTCGAGGGGCTGAATGGCCTCCTCCTGTTCCTGTGTAACAGACTTGATGGGTTGAATGGCCTCCTCCTGTTCCTGTTTAACAGGCTTGATGGGTTGAATGGCCTCCTCCTGTTCCTGTGTAACAGACTCGAGGGGCTGAACGGCCTCCTCCTGTTCCTGTGTAACAGACTTGATGGGTTGAATGGCCTCCTCCTGTTCCTGTTTAACAGGCTTGATGGGTTGAATGGCCTCCTCCTGTTCCTGTTTAACAGGCTTGATGGGTTGAATGGCCTCCTCCTGTTCCTGTGTAACAGGCTCGAGGGGCTGAATAACCTCCTCCTGTTCCTGTGTAACAGGCTCGAGGGGCTGAATAACCTCCTCCTGTTCCTGTGTAACAGGCTCGAGGGGCTGAACGGCCTCCTCCTGTTCCTGTGTAACAGGCTCGAGGGGCTGAATAACCTCCTCCTGTTCCTGTGTAACAGGCTCGAGGGGCTGAATAACCTCCTCCTGTTCCTGTGTAACAGGCTCGAGGGGCTGAATAACCTCCTCCTGTTCCTGTGTAACAGGCTCGAGGGGCTGAACGGCCTCCTCCTGTTCCTGTTTAACAGGCTTGATGGGTTGAATGGCCTCCTCCTGTTCCTGTGTAACAGGCTCGAGGGGCTGAATAACCTCCTCCTGTTCCTGTGTAACAGGCTCGAGGGGCTGAATGGCCTCCTCCTGTTCCTGTGTAACAGGCTCGAGGGGCTGAATAACCTCCTCCTGTTCCTGTGTAACAGGCTCGAGGGGCTGAATGGCCTCCTCCTGTTCCTGTGTAACAGGCTCGAGGGGCTGAATAACCTCCTCCTGTTTCTGTGTAACAGACTCAAGGGGCTGAATGACCTCCTCCTGTTCCTGTGCAACAGGCTCGAGGGGCTGAATGACCTCCTCCTGTTCCTGTGTAACAGGTTCGAGGGGCTGAATGGCCTCCTCCTGTTCCTGTGTAACAGGCTCGAGGGGCTGAATGGCCTCCTCCTGTTCCTGTATAACAGGCTCGAGGGGCTGAACGGCCTCCTCCTGTTCCTGTGTAACAGGCTCGAGAGGCTGAATGGCCTCCTCCTGTTCCTGTGTAACAGGCTCGAGGGGCTGAATAACCCCCTCCTGTTCCTGTGTAACAGACTTGATGGGTTGAATGGCCTCCTCCTGTTCCTGTTTAACAGGCTTGATGGGTTGAATGGCCTCCTCCTGTTCCTGTTTAACAGGCTTGATGGGTTGAATGGCCTCCTCCTGTTCCTGTGTAACAGACTCGAGGGGCTGAACGGCCTCCTCCTGTTCCTGTGTAACAGGCTCGAGGGGCTGAATGGCCTCCTCCTGTTCCTGTGTAACAGACTTGATGGGTTGAATGGCCTCCTCCTATTCCTGTTTAACAGGCTTGATGGGTTGAATGGCCTCCTCCTGTTCCTGTTTAACAGGCTTGATGGGTTGAATGGCCTCCTCCTGTTCCTGTGTAACAGGCTCGAGGGGCTGAATAACCTCCTCCTGTTCCTGTGTAACAGGCTCGAGGGGCTGAATGGCCTCCTCCTGTTCCTGTGTAACAGGCTCGAGGGGCTGAATAACCTCCTCCTGTTCCTGTGTAACAGGCTCGAGGGGCTGAATAACCTCCTCCTGTTCCTGTGTAACAGGCTCGAGGGGCTGAATAACCTCCTCCTGTTCCTGTGTAACAGGCTCGAGGGGCTGAACGGCCTCCTCCTGTTCCTGTTTAACAGGCTTGATGGGTTGAATGGCCTCCTCCTGTTCCTGTGTAACAGGCTCGAGGGGCTGAATAACCTCCTCCTGTTCCTGTGTAACAGGCTCGAGGGGCTGAATGGCCTCCTCCTGTTCCTGTGTAACAGGCTCGAGGGGCTGAATAACCTCCTCCTGTTCCTGTGTAACAGGCTCGAGGGGCTGAATGGCCTCCTCCTGTTCCTGTGTAACAGGCTCGAGGGGCTGAATAACCTCCTCCTGTTTCTGTGTAACAGACTCAAGGGGCAGAATGACCTCCTCCTGTTCCTGTGTAACAGGCTCGAGGGGCTGAATGACCTCCTCCTGTTCCTGTGTAACAGGTTCGAGGGGCTGAATGGCCTCCTCCTGTTCCTGTGTAACAGGCTCGAGGGGCTGAATGGCCTCCTCCTGTTCCTGTGTAACAGGCTCGAGGGGCTGAACGGCCTCCTCCTGTTCCTGTGTAACAGGCTCGAGAGGCTGAATGGCCTCCTCCTGTTCCTGTGTAACAGGCTCGAGGGGCTGAATAACCCCCTCCTGTTTCTGTGTAACAGACTCAAGGGGCTGAATGACCTCCTCCTGTTCCTGTGTAACAGGCTCGAGGGGCTGAATGGCCTCCTCCTGTTCCTGTGTAACAGGCTCGAGGGGCTGAACGGCCTCCTCCTGTTCCTGTGTAACAGGCTCGAGGGGCTGAACGGCCTCCTCCTGTTCCTGTGTAACAGGCTCGAGGGGCTGAACGGCCTCCTCCTGTTCCTGTGTAACAGGCTCGAGGGGCTGAACGGCCTGCTCCTGTTCCTGTGTAACAGGCTCGAGGGGATGCAGGCAGCAAGGGAATTGGTGAATCCGTTTAAGAACCTTTTGCATGGGCCTGCACTATTTCAACACCTTCCCCAGCAAATCCCCAATGGAAAGGAGCGCAGAGAGCCCTCCACGGGGTACCCCTTGCATCCTTGTAATCCTGGGCTAGGGAGAGGGAAATGAAAACAAACAATCGATCAGTCTTCCTGCTCCTGTCCACTATCAAGTGACCCCTGCTGGACATGAGTGTGGCCACTTGCTATGTGCAATGCAGCCAACAGGTGGCACTGGGACTACAAACTACACCTTTGAGAAAAGTTATACTTTAAAAATAGGAAATGGGCCAAATCTCATCTATTAGACCCAGTAACCTGTTACCTATATAACCACCTCTCAGTAGCATATTACATAGTACTGCATATGATGGAAGGGGTCGTCGACAGTGCTATCAAGCGGCACTTGTTCAGCAATGGGGAGGTGGTGGTGTACTGGTATTGTCATTGGACTAGTAATTCAGAGCTCAGGCCAATGTTCTGGGGACCTGGGTTCAAATCCCACCACAGCTGATTCATTTAATAAACCTGGAATTAAAAAGCTAGTCTAATAATGACAATGAAACCATTGTCAATTGTTGTAAAAACCCATCTGGTTCACTAATGTCCTTTAGGGAAGGACATCTGCTGTCCTTACCTGGTCTGGCCTACATGTGACTCCAGACACACAACAATGTGGTTGATTCTTAAAATGCCCTCTGAAATAGCCTCACAAGACACTCAATTCATGGGCAAATTTGGGATCGGCATATCAAAAAAAAAATACTGAGACTAGCTTTTAATTCCAGATTTTATTCATTAACTGAATTTATTAATTAATTTAATTTAAATTCCACCAGCTGCCATGTTGCCAGGGCCTCTTGATTACATTACCACCACGCTGTTGTCATCTCAACTCTCTGTATTTGTGGGCTGACCATTTCCTGGAAGGTGAGCTCCAGGAAGTTCTCAGCCTCCTGAATTCGCTGCAGTGACTCCAGCCACTGCTGAAGCTCAGAAACATTGAGTTTGAGCTCAGGCAACTGGAGGCACTTCCTGCACACTTGGTTATCCGGGACACATGAAGTGTCCTGGAGCTCCCACATGGCACAGGAATTGCAGGAAGCGGGTCGCAAATGTCCCATCATTTTGTTTAATGTCCCATCATTTATCCACTTGCATGATATGTTTTTAGTATCCCCTCGTTCCTATTTATCATTTATTTATTATTTAAGCATACCAGCTTTTTTATTTAATGCAATTAAATAAATGCTTTAATGTTGATATCCTCTACTTAGTTAATTTCAATTTTATCTTCTTAGATCTAATTAATTACTCTGATTATTCATATATTTACTGATCCACAGTTGCCACTTGGTTTAAAGTCCCTTCACCAAACTTCTATTGTTGCTCTTTCGCAAGCCGGTCCACTTAGCAGATTCGCTCAATTCTCACCAAACTCTGTGATTAAAACTTATTGCAATTTTTGTATAATGACAATGTTGGTACTTTTAGAGAAGGAGAGCAGTTCTATTTGGACCGAACTCACCATTCACCTGTAAAATGGCCTTACATAACATTCAGTGCTGTTTGTCTGAGGGAGGAAGAAAGCAGCTGTTCTTGTGTTAACCCCCAGTTGTGTTTCACACCCAGGGAGCTGGAGAGTCATCACTGCTCCATGGACGTGTTTCGCCTCCTCCCAGACTGGTCATGCTCACTATCTGAAGGAAAGCCTGGACCTCTGCGCAGCCAGTCAGTCAGTGCTCTGATTTGTGCTCTTTCCGGATTATTCTCTTCGAACAAAAAAAAAAACCCCGGTCCCCCGCAACTGCCGGCCTGAGTTCAGACCGTGTGGGAACGTTACTAGGATCTATCTGCTGAGACAGGTGACTGAGCATTTGGACATGAATGAGCTGATCTGAGGGTCAGTCTGCATTTGTGAAGAGTAGGTCACGTCCGAGTATTTTAGTTACATTTTTTGAGAAGGTCAACAGCCGCTTGGATAGGGGATGTTCTCTGTAAGGACTTCCAGAAAATACCTGGCACAGTGGCGCAGTGGTTAGCACCGCAGCCTCACAGCTCTAGGGACCCGGGTTCAATTCCGGGTGCTGCCTGTGTGGAGTTTGCAAGTTCTCCCTGTGTCTGCGTGGGTTTTCTCCGAGTGCTCCGGTTTCCTCTCACAAGCCAAAAGACTTGCAGGTTGGTAGGTAAATTGACCATTATAAATTGCCACTAGTATAGGTAGGTGGTAGGGAAATATAGGGACAAGTGGGGATGTGGTAGGAATATGGGATTAGTGTAGGATTAGTATATATGGGCGGTTGATGGTCGGCACAGACTCGGTGGGCCGAAGGGCCTGTTTCAGTGCTGTATCTCTAAACAGGCTGTCTAAAACCTCATAAGGTTCCTCACAAAATACTATTAGCAAAAAAATGACAGCGCATGGAATTAGAGGCAACTTTGTGACATGGGCCAATCATTGGTTGGGATGTGTCATCCATGTGCACTGAGTTAAAATTGGGCCCAGTGAGTAGGGATAAAGGGACGATTATCCGATTGGTGAGATGTGACAAGTGGTGTTCCTCAGGGAATCTGTACTGCGAATAAATCAGGAAAAGGAGGAATGTGTTGAAGTCTTCTTCAGTGGGGAGAATATTTTGCAGAGTGAGTGTGCAGGCTTCTCTTTGGCAGCAGGGGAGGGGTGGGGGATAGTGAGAGGGGGAGATTACTCGGTTGGCCAGTACATCTCGGTTACACGATTACTGTTGGGTCAGTTAGGGGGCTGGCTAGTCACATTTACAACAGTTCCATTATAGTCATGAGCAAAACACTGTGAACACTGGAAATCTGAAATTAAAACACAGAAAAATGCTGGAAACACTCTGCAGGTCAAGCAGCAAATGCGGACAGAGGAACAGAGTTAATATTTCAGGTCAATGACCTATCGACAGATTTGGTCAGAGGTGTTAGAGATTAACATCTTTTAAGCAAGTACAGAGCCAGGGAAAAGAACAAAAGGGAGAGAGAGGTCTGTGATAGAGTGGAGGGCGGGAGTGATTAAATCATCAACGTGATAGTGCAAGGCAGCAGGCATGAGATCATGAGTCAGGTATAGCAAGAAGAGATACATTCAGAGGAGGTGTAAATACAGGACCATGATCAAACAGGATTTGGAACTCAGCCACATAAGGAGATATTAGATCAGGTGACCAAACACTTGGTCAAAGAGGTAGGTTTTAAGGAGCATCTTAAAGGAGGAAAGTGAGGTAGAGAGACAGAGAGGTGTAGGGAGGGAATTCCAGAGCTTAGGGCCCAGGTAGCTGAAGGCACAGCCACCAATGGTGGAGCGATTAAAATTGGGAATGTGCAAGAGGCCAGAATTAGAGAACACAAGAAATAGGAGCAGGAGTCGACCATGTAGCCCATTGAGTGTGCTCCGCCATTCAATAGGATCATGGCTGATCTCAGGCCTCAATTCAGCTTTTCCATCCGCTCCCCAAATCCCTTGATTCCCTGAGAGACCAAAACTCTGTCTATCCCAGTCTTAAATATATTCAATGATGGAGCGTCCACTACCTCTGGGGTAGAGAATTCCAAAGATTCACAATCCTTTGAGTGAAGTAATTTCTCCTCATCTCAGTCCTGAAGGATTGGCCCCTTATCCTGAGACTGTATCCCTGCAGATATCTCGGAGGGTTGTGGGGTTGGAAGGGATGAGAGGTCTGTTACCTAACCCGAACCCGACGGGACCTGTCGACATGTGTCGGGTTTGGGTCGGGTCGGGCTCATCTTCAGGGTCTGGCTTTCGGGCTTGAGTCGCGTTGGGCCGAGTCCGGGTTGAGTTGGGTCGGGTTGGGTAGGGTTGGGGTCAGGTCAGATTGGGTTGGGCCGAGTCCGGGTTGAGTCGGGTCGGGTTGGGTCGGGTCGGGGTCAGGTCAGATTGGGTCGGGTTGAGTCGGGTTGGGGTCAGGTCAGATTGGGTTGGGCCGAGTCCGGGTTGAGTCGGGTCGGGTTGGGTCGGGTCGGGGTCAGGTCAGATTGGGTCGGGTTGAGTCGGGTTGGGCCGAGTCCAGGTCGGGTCGAGTCCGGGTCGAGTCACGTCGGTTGGGTAGGGTCGGGGTCGGGTCAGATCGGGTTGGGCTGAGTCCAGGTTGGGTCGAGTCCGGGTTGGGTCGGATCGTGTCGAGTTGGGTCGGGTCGGGTCGAGTCGGGTCGGGCCGAGTCCGGGTCGGGTCGGGTCGGGTCGGGTCGGGCCGGGTCGAGTCGGGTCGGGCCGAGTCCGGGTCGAGTCGGGTCGGGTCGAGTCGGGTCGGGTCGGGTCGGGTCGGGTTGGGTTGAGTTGGGACGAGTCCGAGTTGGGTCACGCCAAGTCCGGGTCGGGTCGGGCCGGGTCGAGTCGGGTCGGGCCGAGTCCGGGTCGAGTCAGGTCGGGTCGAGTCGGGTCGGGTCGGGTCGGGTTGGGTTGAGTTGGGACGAGTCCGAGTTGGGTCAGGCCAAGTCCGGGTCGGGACGGTTCGGGTCGGGTTGGGACGAGTCCGAGTCGGGTCAGGCCGAGTCCGGGTCGGGTCGGGTTGGGTCGTGGTTGGGCCGAGTCGGGTCGGGCCGAGTCCGGGTCGGGTCTGGTCGGGTTGGGCCGAGTCGGGTCGGGCCGAGTCCGGGTCGGGTCGGGCCGAGTCCGGGTTGGGTCGGGTCAGGTCGAGTCCGGGTTGAGTCGGGTCGGGTCGGGTCAAGTCGAGTCGGGATCGAGTCAGGTCGGGTCGGGCTGAGTCCGGGTCGAGTCGGGTCGGGTCGGGCCAGGTCGAGTCCGGGTCGAATCCGGGCCGAGTCGGGTCGGGCCGAGTCCGGGTCGGGTCGGGCCGAGTCCGGGTTGGGTCGGGTCAGGTCGAGTCCGGGTTGAGTCGGGTCGGGTCGGGTCAGGTCGAGTCGGGATCGAGTCAGGTCGGGTCGGGCTGAGTCCGGGTCGAGTCGGGTCGGGTCGGGCCAGGTCGAGTCCGGGTCGAGTCCGGGCCGAGTCGGGTCGGGCCGAGTCCGGGTCGGGTCGGGCCGAGTCCGGGTTGGGTCGGGTCAGGTCGAGTCCGGGTCGAGTCGGGTCGGGTCGGGCCAGGTCGAGTCCGGGTCGAGTCCGGGTCGAGTCCGGGTCGGGTCGGGTCGGGTTGGGTCGGGTCAGATCGGGCTGGGTCGGATCAGATCGGGTTGGGCCGAGTCCGGGCCGAGTCCAGGTCGGGTCGGGTCGGGTCGGGTCAGATCGGGCTGGGTCGGATCAGATCGGGTTGGGCCGAGTCCGGGTCGGGTCGGGTCGGGTCAGGTTGGGCCGAGTCCGGGTCGAGTCCGGGTCGGGTCGGGTCGGGTTGAGTCGGGATCGAGTCAGGTCGGGTCAAGTCGGGTCGGGCCGGACACGCACGGTAAGTGCTCTGCCAGTAAGTATTGAAATTAAAAAACTTACCTGAGCTGGGTCGAAACTGAGTTTGCGCAGTGAGCGAGTGATGTCTCTATGATGTCATCACGCATGCACTGTAGCTTCTTGCAAGATCGGTGTCAGGAGGGTAAGTAAATGGATGGTCGAGTCAGGGTGGGTTCGGCTCGGGTCAGCCCGGGGCTAAATCGGAGGGACTCGGGCCTGGTCGGGCTCGGGTTCCTTTTTCCTGACCTGAAGAGGCCTTCAGTGTGGATTAGAGAGATAGGGAAGGATGAGATCATGGATGGATTGAAAACAAGCAAGAGAATTTAAAAATCGTGAGGTTGCTTAATTAGGAGCCAACCTAGGTCAGCGAGCACAGGGTGATAGAGGAACAGGACATTTTTCTCATTCGTTCATGGGATGTGGGCATCACTGGCTAGGCCAGCATTTATTGCCCATCCCTAATTGCCCTTGAGAAGGTGGTGGTGAGCTGCCTTCTTGAACCACTGCAGTCCATTTGGGGTAGGTACACCACAGTGCTGTTGGGAAGGGAGTTCCAGGATTTTGACCCAGTGACAGTGAAGGAACGGTGATATAGTTCCAAGTCAGGATGTTATGAGGCTTGGAGGGGAACCTGCAGGTGGTGGTGTTCCCATGCACCTGCTGTCATTGTCCTTCTAGGTGGTAAAGGTCGTGAGTTTGGAAGGTGCTGCCGAAGGAGCCTTGGTGCGTTGCTGCAGTGCATCTTGTAGATGGTACATACTGCTGCCACTGTGCGTCGGTGGTGGAGGGAGTGAATGTTTGTAGATGGGGTGCCAATCAAGTGGGCTACTTTGTCCTGGATGGTGTTGAGCTTCTTGAGTGTTGTTGGAGCTGCACCCATCCAGGCAAGTGGAGAGTATTCCATCACACTCCTGACTTGTGCCTTGTAGATGGTGGACAGGCTTTGGGGAGTCAGGAGGTGAGTTACTCCCCGAAGAATTCCCAGCCTCTGACCTGCTCTTGTAGCCACAGCATTTATGTGGCTGGTCCAGTTCAGTTTCTGGTCAATGGTAACCCCCAGTATGTTGATAGTGGGGGATTCAGCAATGGTAATGCTATTGAATGTCAAGTGGAGATGGTTAGATTCTCTCTTGTTGGAGATGGTCATTGCCTGGCATTTATAAGGTGCGAATGTTACTTGCCACTTATCAGCCCAAGCATGAATGTTGTCCAGGTCTTGTTGCATTTCTACATGGACTGCTTCAGTATCTGAGGAGTCGCAAATGGTGCCGAACATTGTGCAATCATCAGCAAACATCCCCACTTCAGGTCTTATGACTGAAGGAAGGTCATTGATGAAGCAGCTGAAAGGCGGCACAGTGGCGCAGTGGTTAGCACCGCAGCCTCACAGCTCCAGTGACCCGGGTTCAATTCTGGGTACTGCCTGTGTGGAGTTTGCAAGTTCTCCCTGTGTCTGTGTGGGTTTTCTCCGGGTGCTCCGGTTTCCTCCCACAAGCCAAAAGACTTGCAGGTTGATAGGTAAATTGGCCATTATAAATTGCCACTAGTATAGGTAGGTGGTAGGGAAATATAGGGACAGGTGGGGATGTGGTAGGAATATGGGATTACTGTAGATTAGTGTAAAATGGGTGGTTGATGGTCGGCACAGACTCGGTGGTCTGAAGGGCCTGTTTCAGTGCTGTATCTCTAAACTAAGATGGTTGGGCCTCGGACACTACCCTGAGGAACTCCTGCAGTGATGTCCTGGGACTGAGATGATTGACCTCCAACAACCACAACCATCTTCCTTTGCGCTAGGTATGACTCCAGCCAGTGGAGGGTTTTCCCCCTGATTCCCATTGACTCCAGTTTTGCTCGGGCTCTTTGATGCCATACTCGGTCAAATGCTGCCTTGATGTCAAGGGCAGTCACTCACACCTCACCTCTTGAGTTCAGCTCTTTACTCCATGGTTGGACCAAGGCTGTAATGAGGTCAGGAGCTGAGTGTCCCTGGCAGAACCCAAACTGAGCGTCACTGAGCAGGTTATTGCTGAGCAAGTGCTGCTTGATAGCACTGTCGACAACCACTTCCATCACTTTACTGATGATCGAGAGTTGACTGATGGGGCGGTAATTGGCCGGGTTGGATTTGTCCTGCTTTTTGTGTACAGGACATACCTGGGCAATTTTCCACATTGTCGGGTAGATGCCAGTGTTGTAGCTGCACTTGAACAGCTTGGCTAGGGGCACGGCAAGTTCTGCAGCACAGGTCTTCAGTACTATTGCTGGAATATTGTCAGGGCCCATAGCTTTTGCAGTATCCAATGTCTTCAGTCGTTTCTTGATATCACGCGGAGTGAATCGAATTGGCTGAAGTCTGGCATCTGTGATGCTGGGGATTTCAGGAGGAGGCCGAGATGAATCATCAACTCTGCACGTGTGGCTGAAGATTGTTGCAAATGCTTCAGCCTTATCTTTCGCACTGATGTGCTGGGCTCCCCCATCATTGAGGATGGGGATATTTGTGGAGCCACCTCGTCCAGTTAGTTGTTTAATTGTCCACCACCATTCACGGCTGGATGTGGCAGGACTGCAGAGCTTAGATCTGATCCGTTGGTTGTGGGATCGCTTTCCCCTGTCTATCTCTGTTTAGCACTCAAGTAATCCTGGGTTGTAGCTTCACCAGGCTGACATCTCATTTTTAGGTATGCCTGGTGCTGCTCTTGGCCTGTGAGTTAGGACATGGACAGCAGAATTTTTGAATAGTCAAGTCTAGAGGTAACAAAGGCATAGATGAGGTTTTCAGCAGCAGATGAGCAGAGGTGGGGGCAGAGTGAGGTGATGTTACAGACAGTCTTGGTGATTGTACAGAAATGTGAACAGAAGCTCATCTCAGGGTCAGATGACATCAAAGTTGTAAACAGTCTAGTTCAGACACAGACAGTTGCCAGAGTGTAATGAACCTAAAAAAGACATTCATTGACATGCGGATGAATGATAGCAGCTGACTTAAACTAGTAAAGAAGTTGACCAAACACCAGAAGGAAATGAGAAATTGGACCCAGAATTAACCCTATCAGTGCAGGCTACACTGTTAGCAGTTCAGTCTGGTCTGAGAGTGGTGAGGAGAGTCCAGCTCCTTACTCTCTCTTATTATATTCATTCATGGGATGTGGGCGTCGCTGGCTAGGTGAGCATTTATTGCCCATCCCTAAATGCCCTTGAGAAGGTGGTGATGAGCTGCCTTCTTGAACCGGTGCAGTCCATGTGAGGTAGGTACACCCACAGTGCTGTTAGGAAGGGAGTTCCAGGATTTTGATCCAGCGACAGTGAAGGAACAGCGATATAGTTCCAGGTCAGGATGGTGTGTGACTTGGAGGGGAACTTGCAGGTGGTGGTGTTCCCATGCATCTGCTGCCCTTGTCCTTCTAGGTGGTAGAGGTCATGGGTTTGGAAGGTGCTGTCTAAGGAGCCTTGGTGCGTTGTTGCAGTGCATCTTGTAGATGGTACACACTGCTGCCACTCTGCATCGGTGATGGAGGGAGTGAATGTTTGTGGATGGGGTGCCAATCAAGCAGGCTGCTTTGTCCTGGATGGCGTTGAGTTTCTTGAGTGTTGTTGGAGCTGCACCCATCCAGGCAAGTGGAGAGTATTCCATCACACTCCTGACTTGTGTCTTGTAGATGGTGGACAGGCTTTGGTGAGACAGGAGGTGAGTCTTGAGGCCACGGTATTTATATGGCTACTTCAGTTCAGTTTCTGGTCAATGGTGACCCCCAGGATGTTGATAGTGGGGGAATTCAGCGATGGTAATGCCATTGAAAGTCAAAGGGAGATGGTCAGATTCTCTCTTATTTGAGATGGTCATTGCCTGGCACTTGTGTGGCGCGAATGTTACTTGCCACTTATCAGCCCAAGCCTGGATCTGTCCAGGTCTTGCTGCATATGAACACGGACTGCTTCAGTGTCTTCGGAGTTGCAATTGGAATTGAACACTGCAATCATCAGCGAACATCCCCACTTCTGACCTTATGATTGAAGGAAGGTCATTGATGAAGCAGCTGAAGATGGTTGGGCCTAGGACACTACCCTGAGGAACTCCTGCAGTGATGTCCTGGAGCTCAGATGATTGACCTCCAACAACCACAACCATCTTCCTTTGTGCAGGTATGACTCTAACCAGAGGAGGGTTTTCCTCCTGATTCCCATTGATTTGGCTCGGGCTCTTTGATGCCACTCTAGGCTGCCTTGATGTCAAGGGCAGTTACTCTCACCTCACCTCCTCTATTCAGTTCTTTTGTCTATGTTTGGACCAAGGCTATAATGAGATCTGGAATCGAGTACCTCTGGCAGATCCTAAGTTGAGTATTGGTGAACAGGTTATTGCTGAGTAAGTGCTGCTTGAACGCTCTGTCAATGATACCCTCCATCACTTTTCTGATGATTGAGAGTAAACTGGCAGGGCGGTAACTGGCCGGATTGAATTGGTGTACAGGACATACCTGGGCAATTGTCCACATTGCTGTGTCGATGCCAGTGTTGTCGCTGTACTGGAACAGCTTGGCGCAGCAAGTTCTGGAGCACAAGTCTTCAGCACTTGAGTTCCATCAGTTTTTGCGAGTTTTTGCGGTCACTCTCACATATGGTGCATGTATTGGATGTATCAGTGTGTTTATTAATCAGACATCGCTATGTGTTTCTGCATTAGGTGAAGACTTTATTTTCATTCTTTCAAGGGATGTGGGCGTCACTGGCAAGGCCAGCATTTGTTGCCCATCCCAACTGTTCTTGCTGGGCTTTCAGGATCCTAACTAATGCACACGCGTGGAAGGATCAATAGAATCTCACCATTTCATGACATTTCATTCTCCTCAATCTGATTTTCTCAGCTCCATGCATCTGTTTCTGTCACTGTCCCAGACTTCATGTCTTATAGTTAAGGTTCGGTATTTCCTGTGGGCATGTTGGTCCTTAATTTTCTCCACTGCTGTTATCTTCCAGGCTGTACAGTACTTTCTGCTGCTTTCCCTATTCTGTAGAGTACTCTCTGCTGGTTTCCCCAGGCCTTACAGTACCCTTTGCTGGTTTTCCCAGTCTGTACAGTACTCTCTGCTGGTTTTCTCAGTCTGTTCAGTACTCTCTGCTGGTTTCCCCAGGCTGTACGGTACTCTCTGCTGGTTTTCTCAGTCTGTTCAGTACTCTCTGCTGGTTTTCCCAGTCTGTACAGTACTCTCTGCTGGTTTTCTCAGTCTGTTCAGTACTCTCTGCTGGTTTCCCCAGGCTGTACAGTACCCTTTGCTGGTTTTCCCAGTCTGTACAGTACCCGTTGCTGGTTTTCCCAGTCTGTACAGTACTCGCTGCTGGTTTCCCCAGGTTGTATAGTGCTGTCTGCTGGATTTCCCAGTCGGTAAAGTGCTCTCTGTTGGTTTCCGCTGTCTGTACAGTACTCTGTTTGTTCTCCCAGGCTGTATGGTATTCTCTGCTGGTTTCCCCAGGCTGTACCGTACTCTCTGCTGGTTTCCCCAGTCTATACAGTACTCTCTGCTGGTTTCCCCAGGCTGTACGATACTCTCTGCTGGTTTTCCCAGTCTATACAGTACTCTCTGCTGGTTTCCCCAGGCTGTACAGTACTCTCTGCTGCTTTCCCTATTCTGTAGAGTATTCTCTGCTGGTTTCCCTAGGCTGTACAGTACCCTTTGCTGGTTTTCCCAGTCTGTACAGTACTCGCTGCTGGTTTACCCAGGTTGTATAGTGCTCTCTGCTGGATTTCCCAGTCGGTAAAGTGCTCTCTGTTGGTTTCCCCTGTCTGTACAGTACTCTGTTTGCTTCCCCAGGCTGTACGGTATTCTCTGCTGGTTTCCCCAGGCTGCATGGTACTCTCTGCTGGTTTCCCCAGTCTATACAGTACTCTCTGCTGGTTTCCCCATTCAGCGAGCCACTTACCTTCCGGGAACAGTCCAGGCGCACCAGGGTTTTGAAAAAAGTCAACAGTGACATCACAGGAAAGCTGCAAGGTAATTGGCTAGTGAGTAACAGCTGTTAGGGAATAACTCTAAATTGCTCGATAAGTAACCAAAGTAAAGAGAAAGGTCTACAGTTCTTTTTAATATTGTAGGTAGTTTTTTTTTGGGGGGTGGGGGGGTGGAATCCAGGTACCCAGTGTAAATCTAATTTTTGGATAATTTAAGGGAGTAAAAAGAGTGAAAAAAACCAGTGACATCACAGGAAAACCATAAGTTCATTGGTTGGTAAGTAACTGCTAATTTGAATTATCTATTCTCAGTTGATTTCAGATTAAAGGTGAGAAGGAGAAATATTTTACAGATTAAAAACTAAAGACCTGTCGGAAATTTAAAAAACAAATTAAAATCTAATTAAATGAAATAGAGATGCAGGGCCAGGTGATGTGTTGTACCTGCATGATGTGGGAGCTGGTGCACCCCATTGTGGTTCCTAGTGAACACATCTGTAGCAAGTGTTGGCTGCTAGAGGAACTCCGGCTCAGAGTTGATGAGCTGGAGTCTGAGCTTCGGACACTGCGAGACATCAGGGAGGGGGAGAGTTACCTGGACGCTGTGTTTCAGGAGGCAATCACACCCCTTAGATTAACTATGTGGTCAGGGACAGGAGGGTGTGACTATGAGTGAGGCAGTTAGAGGGATCCAGGAGGTAGTGCTGCAGGAGCCTCAGCCATTGTCCTTGTCCAATAGGTTTGAGATTCTTGTTCCCTGTGTGGACGAGAGCAGGGACTGTAGGGAAGATGAGCAAACTGACCACAGCACCGTGGTACAGGGAGCCATTCAAGTGGGCGTAGAAAAGAGAAATGTAGTTGTAATCGGGGATAGTATAGTTAGGGGCATAGACACTGTTCTCTGTGGCCAGGATCGAGAAGGCTGTGTTGCCGACCTGGTGCCAGGGTTCAGGATATCTCATCTGGGCTGCAGAGGAACTTGGAGTGGGAGGGGAAAGATCCAGTTGTCGTGGTCCACGTAGGTACCAACGATATAGGTAGAACGAGGTTAGAGGTTCTGCTGAGGGAATATGAGCAGCTAGGGGCTAAATTAAAAAGCAGAACCAAAAAGGTAATAATGTCCGGATTACTACCTGAGCCACGAGCAAATTCGCAAAGGGTCAATAAGATTAGAGAGGTAAATGCGTGGCTCAAAGATTGGTGTGGGAGAAATGGGTTCGAATTCGTGGGACATTGGCACCAGTACTGGGGAAGGAGGGAGCTGTTCCGATGGGACGGGCTCCACCTGAATCATGCTGGGACCAGAGTCCTGGCGAATCACATAACTCGGGCTGTAGATAGGGCTTTAAACTAAATAGTGGGGGGGAGGGTTCAGTTACATGGAAATACAGGAAGTTGAAGGAGAAGGTAGGAGTGCAGGTTAGTGGTGAGGCTGATTGTTACCAAACTGCAAGAAGTATACTGATTAAACCAGGAGATAAATAATAAACAGGTGAATAAAGCATCAGTGCTGAGGGACAGGTTACGGGGTATAGCCCAAATAAGAGTTCTATATACAAATGCACGGAGTGGAAGGAATTAACGAGATGAGCTGCAGGCACAAATTCAAATGGAAGATTATGATGTGGTGGCCATTGCGGAGACGTGGCTGCAGGATGGTCGGGACTGGGGACTAAATATACCTGATTATAAAGTTTACAGGAGGGACAGGGAAAATGGCAGAGGGGGTGGAGTAGGCGTACTGATTAGAAATAATATCACCTCATTGGTGAGGGAGGATATAATGAGCGGAAAGTATCCAGTGGAGACCTTATGGGTGGAACTGAGGAACAGAAAAGGATCTAAAACTGTAATAGGTGTTGTGTATAGACCCCCTGGTAACAGTTCTGAGGTATTAGATTGTATAAATGCACAAATGAGGCAAGTGTGTAACAAAGGCAGAGTAGTATTAATGGGGGATTTTAACTTACACATAGATTGGGAGAGGCAGACTAGCACCTGTCAGAAAACTAGTGAATTTCTGGAATGTGTCAAAGAACAAAGAACAGTACAGCACAGGAACAGGCCATTTGGCCCTCCAAGCCTGCTCCGATCTTGATGCCTGCCTAAACTAACACCTTCTGCACTTCCGGGGCCCATATCCCTCTATTCCCTTCCTATTCATGTACTTGTCAAGATGTCTCTTATACGTCACTATCGTATCTGCTTCCACCACCTCCCCCGGCAGCAAGTTCCAGGCACTCACCACCCTCTGTGTAAAAAACTTGCCTCGCACATCCCCTCTAAACTTTGCCCCTCGCACCTTAAACCTATGTCCCCCAGTAACTGACTCTTCCACCCTGGGAAAAAGCTTCTGACTATCCACTCTGTCCATGCCGCTCATAACTTTGTAAACTTCTATCATGTCACCCCTTCACCTCTGTCGTTCCAGTGAAAACAATTCGAGTTTATCCAACCTCTCCTCATAGCTAATGCCCTCCAGACCAGGCAACATCCTGGTAAACCTCTTCTGTACCCTCTCCAAAGCCTCCACGTCCTTCTGGTAGTGTGGCGACCAGAATTGCACACAATATTCTAAGTGTGGCCCAAATAAGGTTGTGTACAGCTGCAGCATGACTTGCCAAGTTTTATACTCTATGCCCCGACCGATGAAGGCAAGCATGCCGTATGCCTTCTTGACTACCTTATCCACCTGCGTTGCCACTTTCAGTGACCTGTGGACCTGTATGCCCAGATCTCTCAGCCTGTCAATACTCCTAAGGGTTCTGCCATTTACTGTATACTTCCCACCTGCATTAGACCTTCCAAAATGCATTACCTCACATTTGTCCGGATTAAACTTCATCTGCCATTTCTCTGCCCAAGTATCCAACCGATCTATATCCTGCTGTATCCTCTGACAATCCTGATCATTATCCGCATCTCAATCAACCTTTGTGTCGTCCGCAAACTTACTAATCAGACCAGCTACATTTTCCTCCAAATCATTTATATATACTACAAACGGCAAAGGTCCCAGCACTGATCCCTGCGTAACACCAGTAGTCACATCCCTCCATTCAGAAAAGCACCCATCCACTGTTACCCTCTGTCTTCTATGACCGAGCCAGTTCTGTATCCATCTTGCCAGCTCACCTCTGATCCCGTGTGACTTCACCTTTTGTACCAGTCTGCCATGCTGGACCTTGTCAAAGGCTTTACTAAAGTCCATATAGATAACATCCACTGCCCTTCCTTCATCAATCATCTTCGTCACTTCCTCAAAAACCTCAATCAAATTAGTAAGACATGACCTCCCCTTCACAAAACCATGCTGTCTCTCGCTAATAAGTTCATTTGTTTCCAAATGGGAGTAAATCCTGTCCCGAAGAATCCTCTCTAATAGTTTCCCTACCACTGACGTAAGGCTCACCGGTCTATAATTTCCTGGATTATCCTTACCACCCTTCTTAAACAAAGGAACAACATTGGCTATTCTCCAGTCCTCTGGGACTTCACTCGTAGCCAATGAGGATGCAAAGATTTCTGTCAAGGCCCCAGCAATTTCTTCCCTTGCCTCCCTCAGTATTCTGGGGTAGATCCCATCAGGCCCTGGGGACTTATCTACCTTAATGCTTTGCAAAACACCCAACACCTCCTCCTTTTTGATAATGAGATGACTGAGACTATCTGCACTCCCTTCACTAGGCTCATCATCCACCGAGCCCTTCTCCTTGGTGAATACGGATGCAAAGTACTCATTTAGTACCTCACCCATTTCCTCTGGCTCCACGCATAGATTCCCATCATTGTCCGGGATAGTTTCCTACAGCAATATGTCCTAGATGTAACAAGGGGACAGGCAATATTAGATTTAGTTATGAGTAATGAGCCAAATTTAATTAGTAGCTTAACTGTGTGTGAACATTTATCAAATAATGATCACAACATGATCGAATTCAAGGTAGCGTTTGAAAGTGAAAAGCACGAATCAGCTACTAGAATTTTAGACTTGGGTAAGGCTGACTTTACCGGGATGAGACAGAGACTGTCCATGGTAAACTGGGTAGATCTGTTAATGGGTCAAACGACTGAAGAACAGTGGAGAATATTTAAAGAAACATTTAACGAAATACAGAGCGAGTATATACCCGAGAGGAAAAAGCTCCACTTCACAGAAAAAACAGCCATGGATGACTAAAGAGATTAGGGATAGCATAAAACAAAAAGAAATGGATTACAAAAATGCAAAACACAGCACAGATCCGACCGAATGGGATTGATACAAAGACCAGTAAAGGGTCACAAAGCAGAAGAGCTACTGAAAGAGATTATGAAAGGAAACTTGCAAGGGACATCAAAATCAATAAGAAATTTTATCGTTACATAAAGGGAAAACAGGTGGTCAACAGCCCACTGAAAGCTGAAACTGGAGATATTGTCATTGATAATGGGGAAATGGCAGACATGTTGAACAATTACTTTGCCTCAGTATTTACAGTTGAAAAGGAGGATAATTTGCCGGAAGTCCCATAAAAATTAATGGCCGATAGGGGACAGGGACTTAATACAATTAATGTAAGTAAAACATCAGTAACAAGGAAATTAATGGAACTAAAGAGTGGGAAATCCCCAGGACCTGACGGTTTCCATCCGAGGGTGTTAAAGGAAGTAGGGGAGCACATTGTAGATGCCCTAATTATAGTCTTTCAGAGTTCCCGAGATTCAGGAGTGGTCCCTCTGGATTGGAAAGTTGCACATGTCACTCCACTTTTTAAGAAGGGTGAAAGGGGGAACCAAGGAAATTACAGACCAGTTAGCCTGACATCTGTGGTGGGCAAGTTGCTGGAGTCTATCATCAAGGATAGGGTGACTGAACACCTGGAAAAAATTCAGTTAATCAGGGACAGCCAGCATGGATTCATGACGGGAAGGTCATGCCTGACAAATCGCATTGAATTTTTTGAAGAGGTGACTAAGGTAGTGGACAGGGGAATGTCTATGGATGTTATTTATATGGACTTCCAGAAGGCATTTGATAAAGTCCCACATAAGAGACTGTTAACTAAGGTAGAAGCCCATGGAGTTGAGGGAAAATTATTGACATGGTTAGGAAGTTGGTTGAGTGGTAGGTGACAGAGAGTGGGGATAATGGGTAAGTATTCCGATTGGCAGGATGTAACTAGTGGTGTCCCGCAGGGATCTGTGTTGGGGCCTCAATTATTCACATTATTCATTAACGACTTGGATGATGGCAGAGTAAGTCATATATCCAAATTTGCTGATGATACAAAGTTAGGTAGCATTGTAGACAGTCTAGATGATAGCATAAAATTGCAAAGAGATATTGACAGACTCGGTGAGTGGGCAAAACTGTAGCAGATGGATTTCAATGCGGGCAAGTGTGAGATTATCCATGTTGGACCAAAAAAGGATAGAACAGAGTACTTTCTAAAAGGTTAAGTACAGTGGATGTCCAAAGATTCTTGGGAGTTCAGGTGCATAGATCTTTAAAATGCCACGAGCAAGTGCAGAAAATAGTCAAAAAGGCTAATGGAATGCTAGCCTTTATATCTAGAGAATTGGAGTATAAAGACACAGAGGTTATGCTGCAGCTGTACAAAACCCTGGTTAGACCCCACTTGGAGTACTGTGAGCAGTTCTGGGCACCACACCTTAGGAAGGACATATTGACCTTGGAGGGAGTGCAATGTAGGTTTACAAGAATGATACCTGGACTACAGGGGTTAAGTTACAAGGAGAGATTACACAAATTAGGCCTGTTTTCGCTAGAATTTAGAAGGTTAAGGGGTGATCTGATTGAAATCTTCAAGATATTAACAGGAAAAGACAGGCTCGATAAAGATAAACTATTTCCATTGGTTGGAGATTCTAAAACTAGGGGCATAGTCTAAAAATTAGGACCAGACCGTTCAGGAGAGATGTTGGAAAGCACTTCTTCACGCAAAGGGTGGTAGAGGTTTGGAACACTCTCCCACAAACAGCAGTTGAAGCTAGAACAGTTGTTAATTTTAAATCTCAGATAGATTTTTGTTAAGCAAAGATTTTAAGGGATATGGGCCAAAGGCAGGTATATGGAGTTAGGCCACGGATCAGCCATGATCTCATTGAAGGCTGGGACAAGCTCGAGGGGCTGAATGGCCTACTCCTGTACCTATGTTCCTATGTTCCTTTGTATAGTACTCTCTGCTGGTTTCCCCAGGCTGTGCAGTACTCTCTGCTGGTTTCCCCAGGCTGTGCAGTACTCTCTGCTGGATTCCCCAGGCTGTGCAGTACTCTCTGCTGGATTCCCCAGTCTGTGCAGTACTCTCTGCTGGTTTCCCCAGGCTGTGCAGTACTCTCTGCTGGTTTCCCCAGGCTGTGCAGTACACTCTGCTGGTTTCCCCAGGCTGTGCAGTACTCTCTGCTGGTTTCCCCAGGCTGTGCAATACACTCTGCTGGATTCCCCAGGCTGTGCAGTACTCTCTGCTGGTTTCCCCAGACTGTGCAGTACTCTCTGCTGGTTTCCCCAGGCTGTGCAGTAATCTCTGCTGGTTTCCCCAGGCTGTGCAGTACTCTCTGCTGGTTTCCCCGGGCTGTGCAATACACTCTGCTGGATTCCCCAGGCTGTGCAGTACTCTCTGCTGATTTCCCCAGACTGTGCAGTACTCTCTGCTGGTTTCCCCAGGCTGTGCAGTAGTCTCTGCTGGTTTCCCCAGTATGTGCAGTACTCTCTGCTGGTTTCCCCAGGCTGTGCAGTACTCTCTGCTGGTTTCCCCAGGCTGTGCGGTACTCTCTGCTGGTTTCCCCAGGCTGTGCAGTACTCTCTGCTGGATTCCCCAGGCTGTGCAGTACTCTGCTGGATTCCCCAGGCTGTGCAGTACTCTCTGCTGGTTTCCCCAGTCTGTGCAGTACTCTCTGCTGGATTCCCCAGTCTGTGCAGTACTCTCTGCTGGTTTCCCCAGGCTGTGCAGTACTCTCTGCTGGTTTCCCCAGTCTGTGCAGTACTCTCTGCTGGGTTTCCCCAGTCTGTACAGTACTCTCTGCTGGATTCCCCAGGCTGTGCAGTACTCTCTGCTGGTTTCCCCAGGCTGTGCAGTACTCTCTGCTGGTTTCAAGGTTTATAAGGGGCAGGCAGGAAAGTGGATTTAAGGCCACAATCAGATCAGCCATGATCTTATTAAATGGTGGAGCTGGCTCAAGGGGCTGAATGGTCGACTCCTGCTCCTATTTCTTTGTTCTTGGAATTCACTCCTGCCGCTTCTCTTTGCAGGTAACACAGTAAATAATGTCGATGGCAGCAGAAGGTTGCAAAGGGGCATGACAGATGAAGTGAATGGGCAAAATTGCGGCAGTTGGAGTTCAGTGTGGGCAAGTGTGAGGTCGTCCACTTTGGACGTGAGAAAGATAAATGGGAGATGGGAGTTGATGAGAAGATGGGACTGTGCAGGGTCGGGAGTTGATGGGAAGATAGGACTGTGCAGGGTCGGGAGTTGATGAGAAGATAGGACTGTGCAGGGTCGGGAGTTGATGGGAAGATAGGACTGTGCAGGGTCGGGAGTTGATGGGAAGATGGGACTGTGCAGGGTCGGGAGTTGATGGGAAGATGGGACTGTGCAGGGTCGGGAGTTGATGGGAAGATGGGACTGTGCAGGGTCGGGAGTTGATGAGAAGATAGGACTGTGCAGGGTCGGGAGTTGATGGGAAGATAGGACTGTGCAGGGTCGGGAGTTGATGGGAAGATGGGACTGTGCAGGGTCGGGAGTTGATGGGAAGATGGGACTGTGCAGGGTCGGGAGTTGATGGGAAAATGGGACTGTGCAGGGTCGGGTGTTGATGGTAAAATGGGACTGTGCAGGGCCGGGAGTTGATGGGAAGATGGGACTGTGCAGGTTCGGGAGTTGATGGGAAGATGGGACTGTGCAGGGTCGGGAGTTGATGGGAAGATGGGACTGTGCAGGGCCGGGTGTTGATGGTAAAATGGGACTGTGCAGGGTCGGGAGTTGATGGGAAGATGGGACTGTGCAGGGCCGGGAGTTGATGGGAAGATGGGACTGTGCAGGGTCGGGAGTTGATGGGAAGATGGGACTGTGCAGGTTCGGGAGATGATGGGAAGATGGGACTGTGCAGGTTCGGGAGTTAATGGGAAGATGGGACTGTGCAGGTTCGGGAGTTGATGGGAAGATGGGAATGTGCAGGGTCGGGAGTTAATGGGAAGATGGGAATGTGCAGGGTCGGGAGTTGATGAGAAGATGGGAATGTGCAGGGTCGGGAGTTGATGAGAAGATGGGAATGTGCAGGGTCGGGAGTTGATGAGAAGATGGGACTGTGCAGGTTCGGGAGATGATGGGAAGATGGGACTGTGCAGGTTCGGGAGTTAATGGGAAGATGGGACTGTGCAGGTTCGGGAGTTGATGGGAAGATGGGAATGTGCAGGGTCGGGAGTTGATGAGAAGATGGGAATGTGCAGGGTCGGGAGTTGATGAGAAGATGGGACTGTGCAGGTTCGGGAGATGATGGGAAGATGGGACTGTGCAGGTTCGGGAGTTAATGGGAAGATGGGACTGTGCAGGTTCGGGAGTTGATGGGAAGATGGGAATGTGCAGGGTCGGGAGTTAATGGGAAGATGGGACTGTGCAGGGTCGGGAGTTGACGGGAAGATGGGACTGTGCAGGGTTGGGAGTTGATGAGAAGATGGGAATGTGCAGGGTCGGGAGTTGTTGGGAAGATGGGACTGTGCAGGGTCGGGAGTTGATGGGAAGATGGGACTGTGCAGTGTCGGGAGTTGATGAGACGATGGGACTGTGCAGGTTCGGGAGATGATGGGAAGATGGGACTGTGCAGGTTCGGGAGTTAATGGGAAGATGGGACTGTGCAGGTTCGGGAGTTAATGGGAAGATGGGACTGTGCAGGTTCGGGAGTTGATGGGAAGATGGGAATGTGCAGGGTCGGGAGTTAATGGGAAGATGGGAATGTGCAGGGTCGGGAGTTGATGAGAAGATGGGACTGTGCAGGGTCGGGAGTTGATGGGAAGATGGGACTGTGCAGGTTCGGGAGTTAATGGGAAGATGGGACTGTGCAGGTTCGGGAGTTGATGGGAAGATGGGAATGTGCAGGGTCGGGAGTTAATGGGAAGATGGGAATGTGCAGGGTCGGGAGTTGATGGGAAGATGGGACTGTGCAGGGTCGGGAGTTGATGGGAAGATGGGCCTGTGCAGGGTCAGGAGTTGATGGGAAGATGGGCCTGTGCAGGGTCGGGAGTTGATGGGAAGATGGGCCTGTGCAGGGTCAGGAGTTGATGGGAAGATGGGCCTGTGCAGGGTCGGGAGTTGATGGGAAGATGGGCCTGTGCAGGGTCGGGAGTTGATGGGAAGATGGGCCTGTGCAGGGTCAGGAGTTGATAAGAAGATGGGCCTGTGCAGGGTCAGGAGTTGATGGGAAGATGGGCCTGTGCAGGGTCGGGAGTTGATGGGAAGATGGGCCTGTGCAGGGTCAGGAGTTGATGGGAAGATGGGCCTGTGCAGGGTCGGGAGTTGATGGGAAGATGGGCCTGTGCAGGGTCAGGAGTTGATAAGAAGATGGGACAGTGCAGGGTCGGGAGTTGATGGGAAGATGGGCCTGTGCAGGGTCGGGAGTTGATGGGAAGATGGGCCTGTGCAGGGTCAGGAGTTGATAAGAAGATGGGACTGTGCAGGGTCGGGAGTTGATGGGAAGATGGGCCTGTGCAGGGTCGGGAGTTGATGAGAAGATGGGCCTGTGCAGGGTCGGGAGTTGATGGGAAGATGGGCCTGTGCAGGGTCAGGAGTTGATGGGAAGATGGGACTGTGCAGGGTCGGGAGTTGATGGGAAGATGGGACTGTGCAGGGTCGGGAGTTGATGGGAAGATGGGCCTGTGCAGGGTCGGGAGTTGATGGGAAGATGGGCCTGTGCAGGGTCAGGAGTTGATAAGAAGATGGGACTGTGCAGGGTCGGGAGTTGATGGGAAGATGGGCCTGTGCAGGGTCGGGAGTTGATGAGAAGATGGGCCTGTGCAGGGTCGGGAGTTGATGGGAAGATGGGCCTGTGCAGGGTCAGGAGTTGATGGGAAGATGGGCCTGTGCAGGGTCGGGAGTTGATGAGAAGATGGGCCTGTGCAGGGTCGGGAGTTGATGGGAAGATGGGACTGTGCAGGGTCGGGAGTTAATGGGAAGATGGGATTGTGCAGGGTCGGGAGTTGACGGGAAGATGGGACTGTGCAGGGTCGGGAGTTGATGAGAAGATGGGACTGTGCAGGGTCGGGGGTTGACGGGAAGATGGGACTGTGCAGGGTCGGGAGTTGATGGGAAGATGGGACTGTGCAGGGTCGGGAGTTGATGGGAAGATGGGACAGTGCAGGGTCAGGAGTTGATGGGAAGATGGGACAGTGCAGGGTCAGGAGTTGATGGGAAGATGGGACAGTGCAGGGTCAGGAGTTGATGGGAAGATGGGACTGTGCAGGGTCAGGAGTTGATGGGAAGATGGGACTGTGCAGGGTCGGGAGTTGATGGGAAGATGGGACAGTGCAGGGTCAGGAGTTGATGGGAAGATGGGACAGTGCAGGGTCAGGAGTTGATGGGAAGATGGGACAGTGCAGGGTCGGGAGTTGACGGGAAGATGGGCCTGTGCAGGGTCGGGAGTTGATGAGAAGATGGGACTGTGCAGGGTCGGGAGTTAATGGGAAGATGGGAATGTGCAGGGTCGGGAGTTGATGAGTAGGTGGGACTGTGCAGGGTCGGGAGTTGACGGGAAGATGGGACTGTGCAGGGCCGGGAGTTGATGAGAAGATGGGACTGTGCAGGGTCGGGAGTTAATGGGAAGATGGGAATGTGCAGGGTCGGGAGTTGACGGGAAGATGGGACTGTGCAGGGTCGGGAGTTGATGAGAAGATGGGACTGTGCAGGGTCGGGAGTTGATGAGTAGATGGGACTGTGCAGGGTCGGGGGTTGACGGGAAGATGGGACTGTGCAGGGTCGGGAGTTGATGAGAAGATGGGACTGTGCAGGGTCGGGAGTTGATGGGAAGATGGGACTGTGCAGGGTTGGGAGTTGATGGGAAGATGGGACTGTGCAGGGTTGGGAGTTGATGAGAAGATGGGACTGTGCAGGGTTGGGAGTTGATGAGAAGATGGGACTGTGCAGGGTCGGGAGTTGATGGGAAGATGGGACTGTGCAGGGTTGGGAGTTGATGGGAAGATGGGACTGTGCAGGGTTGGGAGTTGATGAGAAGATGGGACTGTGCAGGGTCGGGAGTTGATGGGAAGATGGGACTGTGCAGGGTTGGGAGTTGATGAGAAGATGGGACTGTGCAGGGTCGGGAGTTGATGGGAAGATGGGACTGTGCAGGGTTGGGAGTTGATGAGAAGATGGGACTGTGCAGGGTCGGGAGTTGATGAGACGATGGGACTGTGCAGTGTCGGGAGTTGATGGGAAGATGGGACTGTGCAGGGTCGGGAGTTGATGAGACGATGGGACTGTGCAGTGTCGGGAGTTGATGGGAAGATGGGACTGTGCAGGGTTGGGAGTTGATGAGACGATGGGACTGTGCAGTGTCGGGAGTTGATGGGAAGATGGGACTGTGCAGGGTCGGGAGTTGATGAGACGATGGGACTGTGCAGTGTCGGGAGTTGATGGGAAGATGGGACTGTGCAGGGTCGGGAGTTGATGGGAAGATGGGACTGTGCAGTGTCGGGAGTTGATGGGAAGATGGGACTGTGCAGGGTCGGGAGTTGATGAGACGATGGGACTGTGCAGTGTCGGGAGTTGATGGGAAGATGGGACTGTGCAGGGTCGGGAGTTGATGGGAAGATGGGACTGTGCAGGGTCAGGAGTTGATGGGAAGATGGGACTGTGCAGTGTCGGGAGTTGATGGGAAGATGGGACTGTGCAGGGTCGGGAGTTGATGGGAAGATGGGACTGTGCAGGGTCGGGAGTTGATGGGAAGATGGGACTGTGCAGGGTCGGGAGTTGATGGGAAGATGGGACTGTGCAGGGTCGGGAGTTGATGGGAAGATGGGACTGTGCAGGGTCGGGAGTTGATGAGACGATGGGACTGTGCAGTGTCGGGAGTTGATGGGAAGATGGGACTGTGCAGGTTTGGGAATTGATGGGAAGATGGGAATGTGCAGGGTCGGGAGTTGACGGGAAGATGGGAATGTGCAGGGTCGGGAGTTGACGGGAAGATGGGACTGTGCAGGGTCGGGAGTTGATGGGAAGATGGGACTGTGCAGGGTCGGGAGTTGATGGGAAGATGGGACTGTGCAGGGTCGGGAGTTGATGGGAAGATGGGACTGTGCAGGGTCGGGAGTTGATGGGAAGATGGGACTGTGCAGGTTTGGGAATTGATGGGAAGATGGGACTGTGCAGGGTCGGGAGTTAATGGGAAGATGGGAATGTGCAGGGTCGGGAGTTGACGGGAAGATGGGACTGTGCAGGGTCGGGAGTTGATGGGAAGATGGGCCTGTGCAGGGTCAGGAGTTGATAAGAAGATGGGACTGTGCAGGGTCGGGAGTTGATGGGAAGATGGGACTGTGCAGGGTCGGGAGTTAATGGGAAGATGGGAATGTGCAGGGTCGGGAGTTGACGGGAAGATGGGACTGTGCAGGGTCGGGAGTTGACGGGAAGATGGGACTGTGCAGGGTCGGGAGTTGATGGGAAGATGGGACTGTGCAGGGTTGGGAGTTGATGAGAAGATGGGACTGTGCAGTGTCGGGAGTTGATGAGACGATGGGACTGTGCAGTGTCGGGAGTTGATGGGAAGATGGGACTGTGCAGGGTCGGGAGTTGATGAGTAGATGGGACTGTGCAGGGTCGGGGGTTGACGGGAAGATGGGACTGTGCAGGGTCGGGAGTTGATGGGAAGATGGGACTGTGCAGGGTTGGGAGTTGATGAGAAGATGGGACTGTGCAGGGTCGGGAGTTGATGGGAAGATGGGACTGTGCAGTGTCGGGAGTTGATGAGACGATGGGACTGTGCAGTGTCGGGAGTTGATGGGAAGATGGGACTGTGCAGGGTCGGGAGTTAATGGGAAGATGGGAATGTGCAGGGTCGGGAGTTGATGAGTAGGTGGGACTGTGCAGGGTCGGGAGTTGACGGGAAGATGGGACTGTGCAGGGTCGGGAGTTGATAAGAAGATGGGACTGTGCAGGGTCGGGAGTTAATGGGAAGATGGGAATGTGCAGGGTCGGGAGTTGACGGGAAGATGGGACTGTGCAGGGTCGGGAGTTAATGGGAAGATGGGAATGTGCAGGGTCGGGAGTTGATGAGTAGATGGGACTGTGCAGTGTCGGGAGTTGATGGGAAGATGGGACTGTGCAGGGTCGGGAGTTAATGGGAAGATGGGAATGTGCAGGGTCGGGAGTTGACGGGAAGATGGGATTGTGCAGGGTCGGGAGTTGATGGGAAGATGGGACTGTGCAGGGTCGGGAGTTAATGGGAAGATGGGAATGTGCAGGGTCGGGAGTTGACGGGAAGATGGGACTGTGCAGGGTCGGGAGTTGACGGGAAGATGGGACTGTGCAGGGTCGGGAGTTGACGGGAAGATGGGACTGTGCAGGGTCGGGAGTTGACGGGAAGATGGGACTGTGCAGGGTCGGGAGTTGATGGGAAGATGGGCCTGTGCAGGGTCAGGAGTTGATAAGAAGATGGGACTGTGCAGGGTCGGGAGTTGATGGGAAGATGGGCCTGTGCAGGGTCAGGAGTTGATAAGAAGATGGGACTGTGCAGGGTCGGGAGTTGATGGGAAGATGGGCCTGTGCAGGGTCGGGAGTTGATGAGAAGATGGGCCTGTGCAGGGTCGGGAGTTGATGGGAAGATGGGACTGTGCAGGGTCGGGAGTTGATGGGAAGATGGGACTGTGCAGGGTCGGGAGTTGATGGGAAGATGGGCCTGTGCAGGGTCGGGAGTTGATGGGAAGATGGGACTGTGCAGGGTCGGGAGTTGATGGGAAGATGGGACTGTGCAGGGTCGGGAGTTGATGGGAAGATGGGCCTGTGCAGGGTCGGGAGTTGATGGGAAGATGGGCCTGTGCAGGGTCAGGAGTTGATAAGAAGATGGGACTGTGCAGGGTCGGGAGTTGATGGGAAGATGGGCCTGTGCAGGGTCGGGAGTTGATGGGAAGATGGGCCTGTGCAGGGTCAGGAGTTGATAAGAAGATGGGACAGTGCAGGGTCGGGAGTTGATGAGAAGATGGGCCTGTGCAGGGTCGGGAGTTGATGGGAAGATGGGCCTGTGCAGGGTCGGGAGTTGATGGGAAGATGGGCCTGTGCAGGGTCAGGAGTTGATAAGAAGATGGGACAGTGCAGGGTCGGGAGTTGATGGGAAGATGGGCCTGTGCAGGGTCAGGAGTTGATAAGAAGATGGGACTGTGCAGGGTCGGGAGTTGATGGGAAGATGGGCCTGTGCAGGGTCGGGAGTTGATGGGAAGATGGGCCTGTGCAGGGTCAGGAGTTGATAAGAAGATGGGACAGTGCAGGGTCGGGAGTTGATGAGAAGATGGGCCTGTGCAGGGTCGGGAGTTGATGGGAAGATGGGCCTGTGCAGGGTCAGGAGTTGATGGGAAGATGGGCCTGTGCAGGGTCGGGAGTTGATGAGAAGATGGGCCTGTGCAGGGTCGGGAGTTGATGGGAAGATGGGACTGTGCAGTGTCGGGAGTTGATGAGACGATGGGACTGTGCAGTGTCGGGAGTTGATGGGAAGATGGGACTGTGCAGTGTCGGGAGTTGATGAGACGATGGGACTGTGCAGTGTCGGGAGTTGATGGGAAGATGGGACAGTGCAGGGTTGGGAGTTGATGGGAAGATGGGACTGTGCAGGGTCGGGAGTTAATGGGAAGATGGGACTGTGCAGGGTCGGGAGTTGACGGGAAGATGGGACTGTGCAGGGTCGGGAGTTGACGGGAAGATGGGACTGTGCAGGGTCGGGAGTTGATAAGAAGATGGGACTGTGCAGGGTCGGGAGTTGTTGGGAAGATGGGAATGTGCAGGGTCGGGAGTTGATGAGTAGATGGGACTGTGCAGGGTCGGGAGTTAATGGGAAGATGGGAATGTGCAGGGTCGGGAGTTGACGGGAAGATGGGACTGTGCAGGTTTGGGAATTGATGGGAAGATGGGACTGTGCAGGGTCGGGAGTTAATGGGAAGATGGGAATGTGCAGGGTCGGGAGTTGACGGGAAGATGGGACTGTGCAGGGTCGGGAGTTGATGAGAAGATGGGACTGTGCAGTGTCGGGAGTTGATGAGACGATGGGACTGTGCAGGGTCGGGAGTTGATAGGAAGATGGGACTGTGCAGGGTCGGGAGTTGATAGGAAGATGGGACTGTGCAGGGTCGGGAGTTGATGGGAAGATGGGACTGTGCAGGGTCGGGAGTTGATAGGAAGATGGGACTGTGCAGTGTCGGGAGTTGATGGGAAGATGGGACTGTGCAGGGTCGGGAGTTGATAGGAAGATGGGACTGTGCAGTGTCGGGAGTTGATGGGAAGATGGGACTGTGCAGGGTCGGGAGTTGATGGGAAGATGGGACTGTGCAGGGTCGGGAGTTGATAGGAAGATGGGACTGTGCAGGGTCGGGAGTTGATGGGAAGATGGGACTGTGCAGGGTCGGGAGTTGATAGGAAGATGGGACTGTGCAGTGTCGGGAGTTGATGGGAAGATGGGACTGTGCAGGGTCGGGAGTTGATAGGAAGATGGGACTGTGCAGTGTCGGGAGTTGATGGGAAGATGGGACTGTGCAGGGTCGGGAGTTGATAGGAAGATGGGACTGTGCAGGGTCGGGAGTTGATGGGAAGATGGGACTGTGCAGGGTCGGGAGTTGATGGGAAGATGGGACTGTGCAGGGTCGGGAGTTAATGGGAAGATGGGAATGTGCAGGGTCGGGAGTTGACGGGAAGATGGGACTGTGCAGGGTCGGGAGTTGATGGGAAGATGGGACTGTGCAGGGTTGGGAGTTGATGGGAAGATGGGACTGTGCAGTGTCGGGAGTTGATGGGAAGATGGGACTGTGCAGGGTCGGGAGTTAATGGGAAGATGGGAATGTGCAGGGTCGGGAGTTGATGGGAAGATGGGACTGTGCAGGGTCGGGAGTTAATGGGAAGATGGGAATGTGCAGGGTCGGGAGTTGATGGGAAGATGGGACTGTGCAGGGTCGGGAATTGATGGGAAGATGGGACTGTGCAGGGTCGGGAGTTGATGGGAAGATGGGACTGTGCAGTGTCGGGAGTTGATGGGAAGATGGGACTGTGCAGGGTCGGGAGTTGATGGGAAGATGGGACTGTGCAGTGTCGGGAGTTGATGGGAAGATGGGACTGTGCAGGGTCGGGAGTTGATGGGAAGATGGGACTGTGCAGGGTCGGGAGTTAATGGGAAGATGGGAATGTGCAGGGTCGGGAGTTGACGGGAAGATGGGACTGTGCAGGTTTGGGAATTGATGGGAAGATGGGACTGTGCAGGGTCGGGAGTTAATGGGAAGATGGGAATGTGCAGGGTCGGGAGTTGACGGGAAGATGGGACTGTGCAGGGTCGGGAGTTGACGGGAAGATGGGACTGTGCAGGGTCGGGAGTTGATGGGAAGATGGGACTGTGCAGGGTCGGGAGTTGATGGGAAGATGGGACTGTGCAGTGTCGGGAGTTGATGAGACGATGGGACTGTGCAGTGTCGGGAGTTGATGGGAAGATGGGACTGTGCAGGGTCGGGAGTTGATGAGTAGATGGGACTGTGCAGGGTCGGGGGTTGACGGGAAGATGGGACTGTGCAGGGTCGGGAGTTGATGGGAAGATGGGACTGTGCAGGGTTGGGAGTTGATGAGAAGATGGGACTGTGCAGGGTCGGGAGTTGATGGGAAGATGGGACTGTGCAGTGTCGGGAGTTGATGAGACGATGGGACTGTGCAGTGTCGGGAGTTGATGGGAAGATGGGACTGTGCAGGGTCGGGAGTTAATGGGAAGATGGGAATGTGCAGGGTCGGGAGTTGATGAGTAGGTGGGACTGTGCAGGGTCGGGAGTTGACGGGAAGATGGGACTGTGCAGGGTCGGGAGTTGATAAGAAGATGGGACTGTGCAGGGTCGGGAGTTGATGAGTAGATGGGACTGTGCAGTGTCGGGAGTTGATGGGAAGATGGGACTGTGCAGGGTCGGGAGTTAATGGGAAGATGGGAATGTGCAGGGTCGGGAGTTGACGGGAAGATGGGATTGTGCAGGGTCGGGAGTTGATGGGAAGATGGGACTGTGCAGGGTCGGGAGTTAATGGGAAGATGGGAATGTGCAGGGTCGGGAGTTGACGGGAAGATGGGACTGTGCAGGGTCGGGAGTTGACGGGAAGATGGGACTGTGCAGGGTCGGGAGTTGACGGGAAGATGGGACTGTGCAGGGTCGGGAGTTGACGGGAAGATGGGACTGTGCAGGGTCGGGAGTTGATGAGAAGATGGGAATGTGCAGGGTCGGGAGTTGACGGGAAGATGGGACTGTGCAGGGTCGGGAGTTGATGGGAAGATGGGATTGTGCAGGGTCGGGAGTTGATGGGAAGATGGGACTGTGCAGGGTCGGGAGTTAATGGGAAGATGGGAATGTGCAGGGTCGGGAGTTGACGGGAAGATGGGACTGTGCAGGGTCGGGAGTTGACGGGAAGATGGGACTGTGCAGGGTCGGGAGTTGACGGGAAGATGGGACTGTGCAGGGTCGGGAGTTGACGGGAAGATGGGACTGTGCAGGGTCGGGAGTTGATGAGAAGATGGGAATGTGCAGGGTCGGGAGTTGACGGGAAGATGGGACTGTGCAGGGTCGGGAGTTAATGGGAAGATGGGAATGTGCAGGGTCGGGAGTTGACGGGAAGATGGGACTGTGCAGGGTCGGGAGTTGACGGGAAGATGGGACTGTGCAGGGTCGGGAGTTGATGAGAAGATGGGACTGTGCAGGGTCAGGAGTTGATGAGTAGATGGGACTGTGCAGGGTCGGGGGTTGACGGGAAGATGGGACTGTGCAGGGTCGGGAGTTGATGGGAAGATGGGACTGTGCAGGGTTGGGAGTTGATGAGAAGATGGGACTGTGCAGGGTCGGGAGTTGATGGGAAGATGGGACTGTGCAGGGTCGGGTGTTGATGGGAAGATGGGACTGTGCAGTGTCGGGAGTTGATGAGACGATGGGACTGTGCAGTGTCGGGAGTTGATGGGAAGATGGGACTGTGCAGGGTCGGGAGTTGATAGGAAGATGGGACTGTGCAGTGTCGGGAGTTGATGGGAAGATGGGACAGTGCAGGGTCGGGAGTTGATGGGAAGATGGGATTGTGCAGGGTCGGGAGTTGATGGGAAGATGGGACTGTGCAGGGTCGGGAGTTAATGGGAAGATGGGAATGTGCAGGGTCGGGAGTTGACGGGAAGATGGGACTGTGCAGGGTCGGGAGTTGACGGGAAGATGGGATTGTGCAGGGTCGGGAGTTGATGGGAAGATGGGACTGTGCAGGGTTGGGAATTGATGAGAAGATGGGACTGTGCAGGGTCGGGAGTTGACGGGAAGATGGGATTGTGCAGGGTTGGGAATTGATGAGAAGATGGGACTGTGCAGGGTTGGGAATTGATGGGAAGATGGGACAGTGCAGGGTCGGGAGTTAATGGGAAGATGGGAATGTGCAGGGTCGGGAGTTGACGGGAAGATGGGACTGTGCAGGGTCGGGAGTTGACGGGAAGATGGGATTGTGCAGGGTCGGGAGTTGATGGGAAGATGGGACTGTGCAGTGTCGGGAGTTGACGGGAAGATGGGACTGTGCAGGGTCGGGAGTTGATGAGAAGATGGGACTGTGCAGGGTCGGGAGTTGATGAGTAGATGGGACTGTGCAGGGTCGGGGGTTGACGGGAAGATGGGACTGTGCAGGGTCGGGAGTTGATGGGAAGATGGGACTGTGCAGGGTTGGGAGTTGATGAGAAGATGGGACTGTGCAGGGTCGGGAGTTGATGGGAAGATGGGACTGTGCAGTGTCGGGAGTTGATGGGAAGATGGGACTGTGCAGGGTCGGGAGTTGATGGGAAGATGGGACTGTGCAGTGTCGGGAGTTGATGGGAAGATGGGACTGTGCAGTGTCGGGAGTTGATGAGACGATGGGACTGTGCAGTGTCGGGAGTTGATGGGAAGATGGGACTGTGCAGGGTCGGGAGTTGATGGGAAGATGGGACAGTGCAGGGTCAGGAGTTGATGGGAAGATGGGACAGTGCAGGGTCAGGAGTTGATGGGAAGATGGGACTGTGCAGTGTCGGGAGTTGATAGGAAGATGGGACTGTGCAGGGTCGGGAGTTGATGGGAAGATGGGGCTGTGCAGGGTCAGGAGTTGATGGGAAGATGGGACTGTGCAGGGTCAGGAGTTGATAGGAAGATGGGACAGTGCAGGGTCAGGAGTTGATGGGAAGATGGGACAGTGCAGGGTCAGGAGTTGATGGGAAGATGGGACTGTGCAGTGTCGGGAGTTGATAGGAAGATGGGACTGTGCAGGGTCAGGAGTTGATAGGAAGATGGGACAGTGCAGGGTCAGGAGTTGATGGGAAGATGGGACAGTGCAGGGTCAGGAGTTGATGGGAAGATGGGACTGTGCAGGGTCGGGAGTTGATGGGAAGATGGGACAGTGCAGTGTCGGGAGTTGATGAGAAGATGGGACTGTGCAGGGTCGGGAGTTGATGGGAAGATGGGACAGTGCAGTGTCGGGAGTTGATGGGAAGATGGGACAGTGCAGTGTCGGGAGTTGATGAGAAGATGGGACTGTGCAGGGTCAGGAGTTGATGGGAAGATGGGACTGTGCAGGGTCGGGAGTTGATGGGAAGATGGGACAGTGCAGTGTCGGGAGTTGATGAGAAGATGGGACTGTGCAGGGTCGGGAGTTGATGGGAAGATGGGCCTGTGCAGGGTCAGGAGTTGATAAGAAGATGGGACTGTGCAGGGTCAGGAGTTGATAAGAAGATGGGACTGTGCAGGGTCGGGAGTTGATGGGAAGATGGGCCTGTGCAGGGTCAGGAGTTGATGGGAAGATGGGCCTGTGCAGGGTCAGGAGTTGATAAGAAGATGGGACTGTGCAGGGTCGGGAGTTGATGGGAAGATGGGCCTGTGCAGGGTCGGGAGTTGATGAGAAGATGGGACTGTGCAGGGTCGGGAGTTGATGGGAAGATGGGACAGTGCAGGGTCAGGAGTTGATGGGAAGATGGGACAGTGCAGGGTCAGGAGTTGATGGGAAGATGGGACTGTGCAGTGTCGGGAGTTGATAGGAAGATGGGACTGTGCAGGGTCAGGAGTTGATAGGAAGATGGGACAGTGCAGGGTCAGGAGTTGATGGGAAGATGGGACAGTGCAGGGTCAGGAGTTGATGGGAAGATGGGACTGTGCAGGGTCGGGAGTTGATGGGAAGATGGGACAGTGCAGTGTCGGGAGTTGATGAGAAGATGGGACTGTGCAGGGTCGGGAGTTGATGGGAAGATGGGCCTGTGCAGGGTCAGGAGTTGATAAGAAGATGGGACTGTGCAGGGTCGGGAGTTGATGGGAAGATGGGCCTGTGCAGGGTCAGGAGTTGATGGGAAGATGGGCCTGTGCAGGGTCAGGAGTTGATAAGAAGATGGGACTGTGCAGGGTCGGGAGTTGATGGGAAGATGGGCCTGTGCAGGGTCGGGAGTTGATGAGAAGATGGGACTGTGCAGGGTCGGGAGTTGATGGGAAGATGGGACAGTGCAGGGTCAGGAGTTGATGGGAAGATGGGACAGTGCAGGGTCAGGAGTTGATGGGAAGATGGGACTGTGCAGTGTCGGGAGTTGATAGGAAGATGGGACTGTGCAGGGTCAGGAGTTGATAGGAAGATGGGACAGTGCAGGGTCAGGAGTTGATGGGAAGATGGGACTGTGCAGGGTCGGGAGTTGATGGGAAGATGGGACAGTGCAGTGTCGGGAGTTGATGAGAAGATGGGACTGTGCAGGGTCGGGAGTTGATGGGAAGATGGGGCTGTGCAGGGTCGGGAGTTGATGGGAAGATGGGCCTGTGCAGGGTCAGGAGTTGATAAGAAGATGGGACTGTGCAGGGTCGGGAGTTGATGGGAAGATGGGCCTGTGCAGGGTCAGGAGTTGATGGGAAGATGGGCCTGTGCAGGGTCAGGAGTTGATAAGAAGATGGGACTGTGCAGGGTCGGGAGTTGATGGGAAGATGGGCCTGTGCAGGGTCGGGAGTTGATGGGAAGATGGGCCTGTGCAGGGTCAGGAGTTGATGGGAAGATGGGCCTGTGCAGGGTCGGGAGTTGATGAGAAGATGGGACTGTGCAGGGTCGGGAGTTGATAAGAAGATGGGACTGTGCAGGGTCGGGAGTTGATGGGAAGATGGGACTGTGCAGGGTTGGGAGTTGATAAGAAGATGGGACTGTGCAGGGTCAGGAGTTGATGGGAAGATGGGACTGTGCAGGGTCGGGAGTTGATGGGAAGATGGGCCTGTGCAGGGTCGGGAGTTGATGGGAAGATGGGCCTGTGCAGGGTCAGGAGTTGATAAGAAGATGGGACTGTGCAGGGTCGGGAGTTGATGGGAAGATGGGCCTGTGCAGGGTCGGGAGTTGATGGGAAGATGGGCCAGTGCAGGGTCGGGAGTTGGATGGGAAGATGGGCTTGTGCAGGGTCGGGAGTTGATGGGAAGATGGGACTGTGCAGGGTCGGGAGTTGATGGGAAGATTGGACTGTGCAGGGCCGGGTGTTGATGGGAAGATGGGACTGTGCAGGGTCGGGAGTTGATGGGAAGATGGGACTGTGCAGGGTCGGGAGTTGATGGGAAGATTGGACTGTGCAGGGTCGGGAGTTGATGGGAAGATGGGACTGTGCAGGGTCGGGAGTTGATGGGAAGATTGGACTGTGCAGGGCCGGGTGTTGATGGGAAGATGGGACTGTGCAGGGTCGGGAGTTGATGGGAAGATTGGACTGTGCAGGGTCGGGAGTTGATGGGAAGATTGGACTGTGCAGGGCCGGGTGTTGATGGGAAGATGGGACTGTGCAGTGTCGGGAGTTGATGGGAAGATTGGACTGTGCAGGGTCGGGAGTTGATGGGAAGATGGGACTGTGCAGGGTCGGGAGTTGATGGGAAGATGGGACTGTGCAGGGCCGGGTGTTGATGGGAAGATTGGACTGTGCAGGGTCGGGAGTTGATGGGAAGATGGGACTGTGCAGGGCCGGGTGTTGATGGGAAGATGGGACTGTGCAGGGTCGGGAGTTGATGGGAAGATTGGACTGTGATGGGTCGGGAGTTGATAAGAAGATGGGGCTGTGCAGGGTCGGGAGTTGATGGGAAGATTGGACTGTGCAGGGCCGGGTGTTGATGGGAAGATGGGACTGTGCAGGGTCGGGAGTTGATGGGAAGATTGGACTGTGATGGGTCGGGAGTTGATAAGAAGATGGGGCTGTGCAGGGTCGGGAGTTGATGGGAAGATGGGACTGTGCAGGGTCCGGAGTTGACGGGAAGATGGGACTGTGCAGGGTCGGGAGTTGATGAGAAGATGGGACTGTGCAGGGTCGGGAGTTGATGGGAAGATTGGACTGTGATGGGTCGGGAGTTGATAAGAAGATGGGGCTGTGCAGGGTCGGGAGTTGATGGGAAGATGGGACTGTGCAGGGTCCGGAGTTGACGGGAAGATGGGACTGTGCAGGGTCGGGAGTTGATGAGAAGATGGGACTGTGCAGGATCGGGAGTTGATGAGAAGATGGGACTGTGCAGGGTCGGGAGTTGATGGGAAGATTGGACTGTGATGGGTCGGGAGTTGATAAGAAGATGGGGCTGTGCAGGGTCGGGAGTTGATGGGAAGATGGGACTGTGCAGGGTCCGGAGTTGACGGGAAGATGGGACTGTGCAGGGTCGGGAGTTGATGAGAAGATGGGACTGTGCAGGATCGGGAGTTGATGAGAAGATGGGACTGTGCAGCGTCGGGAGTTGATAAGAAGATGGGACTGTGCAGGGTCGGGAGTTGATGGGAAGATGGGACTGTGCAGGGTCAGGAGTTGATGGGAAGATGGGACTGTGCAGGGTCGGGAGTTGATGAGACGATGGGACTGTGCAGGGTCGGGAGTTGATAAGAAGATGGGACTGTGCAGGGCCGGGAGTTGATGGGAAGATGGGACTGTGCAGGGTCGGGAGTTGATAAGAAGATGGGACTGTGCAGGGTCGGGAGTTGATGGGAAGATGGGACTGTGCACGGTCGGGAGTTGATAAGAAGATGGGACTGTGCACGGTCGGGAGTTGATAAGAAGATGGGACTGTGCAGGGTCGGGAGTTGATAAGAAGATGGGACTGTGCAGGGTCGGGAGTTGATGGGAAGATTGGACTGTGCAGGGTCGGGATTTGATGGGAAGATGGGACTGTGCAGTGTCTGGAGTTGATGAGAAGATGGGTTTTTGCAGGGTCGGGATTTGAAGTTTTCCTTAAGTTAGGAGCATGGTAAAGTTCTGCCGTGTTGGAGTTTCGAGAGTTGGCACAGTGTCAGTGTCTCCACTCTCTGGTTGGCACCACTTTTTTCTGAGCTTTAATAGCCCTTGCAGGGAGGGTTTGGGAGGTTTGAATGAGTGAAGTTGTTTGTTATTCTTCTGTAGCTTTATGCCCTGCTGACCCGGCACAGAGAGATCCAAGGTCACAGACTGAGAGTCGTGGGGGTGTGAATAACGTTTGGGGTACAGAGTGTAATCTGCGGGGGGGGGGCACACAAATCTACTCAGATCTAGGTCTGTAGATAGAGGGATCATGAAGTAGATATTCTAGGGGTAGTTGGAGTGATGCAGACAGGGCGGGAGGGCGAGGTGGGTTAGGGAGAGGGACAAGGGTTGGGGAGTGTGAGAGAGAGAAGGGAGAGGGAGGAGTGGAGATGAGGGGCGGTGGTGAAGGAGATTTGTGGAGTGCAGAGGGAGTGGTAGGGTAGGGGGCAGAGAGTGACAAAGCTATCTCGTGCCTGCAGATGTACAGAACGAAACCGAGCACGCTCGAAGCAGGGATCACACTGACATCTTCAATGCTGACAACCTGAGAATTAATAAAAATAACATTTACACAACCTGTTCGCATATCCCATCAAAATGTTTCCTTTATCCCCTTCTCCCAAGAGATTTGCTTCTTTGGCTCCGGAACCTGCTCTTTTCATTGCATTGTTGGTGACCATTCCATCAGCCAGTCTGGCCTCACTGTCTGAAACCTCTTCTCTAAATTCTTCCCTTCTTCACTTGTCTCTCCACTTTTAAAATGGCCCTCAGAACCATTCACAAACCCCTTACTCCAGGGCCCATTTACCCTGGTGGATGCGGCTGATTCTTATGGTTTCTGTCTAAGGTAAGGTCCAGTATCCACTAACATGACCATCAGCAGCAGCTGAACGGTCAGGAGTGGGTTGGTGGGGGGGGGGGTTGATCTGGGCAATAGGAAGTAGATGTCATGGGAGAGCTGAGCTTGATGAGGACCTGGGAGATGAGAGGAGAAGTATAAAGTGTTGATGGAGAGTGGCTGGAGTGGATGAGGAACTGTGGGGAGATTGGGAGCAGGGATAGCGAAGGAGAGATATGAGCTGTGTCAATGACACTCACTGCACCAGTCTCAGAGATCAAGAAACCCATAAGCAAAGGGAGCTACTTACTGATGGCAAAGATCAGCCAAGAGGCAACTCTCTGTGGACAACACCTCTTCAATTCTGTTGTGTTGAACATTGATTATACCCATTCACTTTGTCATAGGGAGAAGTGAGATTTTCTGTGACCATCGCAATCACTTGAGGCTCCTGTTTGACCTCGCTCAGGAAGATTGCAGAGTGGAGATTGGGATTGTTGGTGGGAGATTGGAGGAGATCCGGTCACAGTTTAAAACACCAATGTGGAGTTTATTTCACACAGGCTGGCTCCTGAAATTGTCACTGCTCCCTACCACACTCAGGAAGCTGCCCCAGTGAAGGAACACATGGGAGGTAAGTGTTAGCAAGGGGACAGTTGAAACAGAATGCTGAACCTTAGAGTCATTAGAGTGGAGTACCAGTCAAAGACTGTCGTGATCAAGCAGTATAAAAGAATAAAATTATAAAGTGATATTAAAAGATTTTAAAAATGGACAAAACTGGGGCAAATGGAATTCAACATAGGCAGGTATGAGGTCAACCACTTCGGACCTAAAGAGGATAAAACAGGATACTCTCAAAGATAGAAATAGTGACGGTCCAAAAAGGCTTCAGTTATCCATCTACATCTATCTTTACAACGTTATGAACAGGTACAGGAAATAATCAAAAAGGCTGATGGAATGCTGGCTTTTATATCCAGAGGACTAGAATACAACAGAGTAAAACATTGGAACACAGGCCATTCAGCCCTTTGAGCCTGTTTCTCCAGTCGATGAGATCATGGCGGATCTGCGACCTAACTCCTTTTCTCATATCCCTTAATACCTTCGATTAACAAAAATCTGTCAACCTCAGAGTTTAAAATTAAGAATTGATCCAGCAACAACTGTTGTTTGTGGAAGAGAGTTCCAAACTTCTCCCAACCTTTGTATGTAGAGATGTTTCCTAACTTCATTCCTGAAAAGTCTGGTCCTAATTTTTAGACTATGTCCTTTTGTGCTAGATTGTCAACTCATGGTCCAGCACATCCCTCATTCCACCATTACCATCAAACCAGGGGACCAACCCTGGTTCAATGAAGTGTGCAGGAGGGCATGCCAGGAGCAGCACCAGGCATACCTCAAAATGAGGTGTCAACCTGGTGAAGCTACAACACAGGACTGCTTGTGTGCCAAACAGCGCAATAGACAGGGCTAAACGATCCCAGAACTAACGGACCAGATCTAAGCTCTGCAGTCCTGCCACATCCAACCGTGAATGGTGGTGGACAATTAAACAACGAACTGGAGGAGGTGGCTCCACAAATATCTCCATCCTCAACGATGGGGGAGCCCAGCACATCGGTGCGAAAGATAAGGCTGAAGCATTTGCAACAATCTTTAGCCAGAAGTGCAGAGTTGATGATCCATCTCGGCCTCCTCCTGAAGTCCCCAGCATTACAGATGCCAGACTTCAGCCAATTCGATTCACTCCGCGTGATATCAAGAAATGACTGAGCATACTAGATACTGCAAAAGACCTGGACCCCAACAACACCTCGACTGAAGTGCTGAAGATCTGTTATCCAGAACTGGTCACACTTCTAGCCAAGTTGTTCCAGTACAGCGAGAACACTGCCATTGATGCTACAAAATAAAGTTCATACCAAGACTATGCAATGACCAATGACAAGGTATCTCCAATAGGAGAGAATGTAACTATGTTCCCCTGACATTCAAATGTAACACTAATGCTGAATAACACTGAATGCTGAAGAAATGGGGAGCTCTTCCCGGGATCCTGCCCAATATTTATATCTCAATCAACATCATTAAAACAGATTATCACATTGCTGTTTGTGGGATCTTACGGTGTTCAAATTGGCTGCTGCATTTCCTAAATTACAACAAGGATTACACTTCAAAATTTGGCTGTAAAGTACTTTGGGACGTTCTGTGCTTGTGAAAAATGCGACAGAAATAGAAGTCTGTCTTTTTCTTTTCTCTTTGGAATCCCCACTATCAATGTCCTGGGGGTTAACACTGACCAGAAACTGAACTGGACCAACACATAAATGCTGTGGATAGAAGAGCAGGTCAGAGGCTGGGAATTCTGAGGTGAGTAACTCACCTCCTGACTCCCCAAAGCCTGTCCACCATCTACAAGGCACAAGTCAGGAGTGTGATGGAATACTCTCCACTTGCCTGGATGGGTGCGGTCCTAACAATACTCAAGAAGCTCAACATCATCCAGGACAAAGCAGCCCACTTGATTGGCACCCCATCTACAAACATTCACTCCCTCCACCACCGATGCATAGTGACAGCAGTGTGTTCAAATATACAAGACGCACTGTGGCAATGCAACAAGGCTCCAAACCCGCGACCTCTACCACCTAGAAGGACAAGGGCAGCAGATGCATGGGAACACCACCACCTGCAAGGTCCCCTCCATGTCACACACCACCCTGACTTGGAACTATATCGCCGTTCCTTCACTGTCGCTGGATCAAAATCCTGGAATTCCCTCCCTAACAGCACTGTGGGTGTACCTACCCCACATGGACTGCAATGGTTCAAGAAGGCAGCTCACCACCACCTTCTCGAGGGCAATTAGGGATGGGCAATAAATGCTGGCCTGGTCAGTGACACCCAAACCTCATGAACGAATAAAAAAGGTAAAAAATTTCCCAGGCATGCCCTATTCATGAAATGCAGGATAAATCCAATTCAGCCAATTACCGCCCCATCTGGGGGCTTGTGCTAAAGTTGGGAGAGCTGTCCCACAGACTAGTCAAGCAACAGCCTGACATAGTCATACTCACAGAATCATACCTTACAGAGAATGTCCCAGACTCTGCCATCACCATCCCAGGTATGTCCTGTCCCACCAGCAGCAGAGGTGGCAGCTCAGTGGTACACAGTAGGGAGGGAGTTGCCCTGCGAGTCCTCAACATCGACTCCGGACCTCATGAAGTCTCATGGCATCAGGTCAAACATGGGCAAGGTAACCTGCTGATTACCACCTACCGCCCTCCCTCAGCTGATGAGTCAGTACTCCTCCATGTTGAACAGCACTTGGAGGAAGCACTGAGGGTGGCAAGGAGACAGAATGTACTCTGGGGGATGTCAACGTCCATCACCAAGAGTGGCTCGGGAGCACCACGACTGACCGAGCTGGCCGAGCCCTAAATGATATAGCTGTCAGACTAGGTCTGTGGCAGGTGGTGAGGGAACCAACTGGAGGGAAAAATATACTTGACTTCATCTTCACCAATCTGCCTGCCGCAGATGCATCTGTCCATGACAGTATTGGTAGGAGCGACCACCGCACAGTCCTTGTGGAGACAAAGTCCTGTCTTCACATTGAGGATACTCTCCATCGTGTTGTGTGGCACTCTTCTTCCTTTGGCCTCCTTATCTCGAGAGACAATGGGTAAGCGCCTGGAGGTGGTCAGTGGTATGTGGAGCAGCGCCTGGAGTGGCTATAAAGGCCAATTCTAGAGTGACAGGCTCTTCCACAGGTGCTGCAGAAAAATTTGTTTCTCGGGGCTGTTACACAGTTGGCTCTCCCCTTGCGCCTCTGTCTTTTTTCCTGCCAACTGCTCAGTCTCTGACTCGCCACACTTTAGCCCTGCCTTTATGGCTGCCCGCCAGCTCTGGCAAACGCTGGCAACTGACTCCCATGACTTGTGATCAATGTCACAGGATTTCATGTCGCGTTTGCAGACTTCTTTAAAGTGGAGACATGGACGGCCGATGGGTCTGATACCAGTGGCGAGCTCGCTGTACAATGTGTCTTTGGGGATCCTGCCATCTTCCATGCGGCTCACATGGCTAACATGGCACTATCACCGTGCTAAATGGGATAGATTTCCAACAGATTTAGCAATGCAAAACTGGGCCTTCATGAGGCGCTGTGGGCCATCAGCAGCAGCAGAATTGTATTCAACCACAATCTGTAACCTCATGGCTCAGCATATCCCCCACTCTACCATTACCATCAAGCCAGGAGACCAACCCTGGTTCAATGAAGAGTGCAGGAGGGCATGCCAGGAGCAGCACCAGGCATACCTCAAAATGAGGTGTCAGCCTGGTGAAGCTACAACACAGGACTACTTGCAAGCCAAACTGCGTAAGCAACATGCAACAGACAGAGCTAAGCAATCCCATAACCAACGGATCAGATCTGAGCTCTGCAGTCCTGCCACATCCAGCCGTGAATGGTGGTGGACAATTAAACGACTAACTGGAGGAGGTGGCTCCACAAATATCCCCATCCTCAATGATGGGGGAGCCCAGCACATCAGTGCGAAAGATAAGGCTGAAGCATTTACAACAATCTTCAGCCAGAAGTGCCGAGTTGATGATCCATCTCGGCCCCCTCCTGAAGTTCCCAGCATCACAGATACCAGACTTCAGCCAATTCGATTCACTCTGTGTGATATCAAGAAACAACCGAAGGCACTGGATACTGCAAAAGCTATGGGCCCTGACAATATTCCAGCAATAGTACTGAAGACCTGTGCTCCAGAACTTGCCGCGCCCCTAGTCAAGCTGTTCCAGTGCAGCTACAACACTGGCATCTACCCTGCAATGTGGAAAATTGCCCAGATATGTCCTGTACACAAAAAGCAGGACAAGTCCAACCCGGCCAATTACCCCCCCCATCAGTCTACTCTCAATCATCGGTAAAGTGATGGAAGGTGTCGTCAACAGTGCCATCAAGCAGCACTTTCTTTGCAATAACCTGCTCAGTGACGCTCAGTTTGGGTTCCGCCAGGGCCACTCAGCTCCTGACCTCATTACAGCCTTGGTTCAAACATGGACAAAAGAGCTGAACTCAAGAGGTGAGGTGAGAGTGACTGCCCTTGACATCAAGGCAGCATTTGACCGAGTATGGCATCAAGGTGGCACAGTAGCACAGTGGTTAGCACCGCAGCCTCACAGCTCCAGCGACCTGGTTTGATTCTGTGTACTGCCTGTGTGGAGTTTGCAAGTTCTCCCTGTGACTGCATGGGTTTCTGCTGGGTGCTCTGGTTTCCTCCCACAGCCAAAGACTTGCAGGTTGATAGGTAAATTGGTCCTAGTGTAGGTAGGTGGTAGGAGAATTGTGGGGATGTGGTAAGGAATATGGGATTAATGTAGGATTAGTATAAATGGGTGGTTGATGGTTGGCACAGACTCAGTGGGCTGAAGTGCCTGTTTCAGTGCTGTGTCACAAAATAAGAATCCCTAGCAAAACTGGAGAAAATGGGAATCGGGGGAAAGCTCTCCATTGGTTGGAGTCATACCTGCACAAAGGAAGATGGTTGTTGGAGGTCAATCATCTCAGCTCCAGGACATCACTGCAGGCATTCTTTAGGGTAGTGTCCTAGGGCCAGCCATCTTCAGCTGCTTCATCAATGACCTTCCCTGCATCATAAGGTCAGAAGTGGGGATGTTCGCTGATGATTGCACAATGTTCAGCATCATTCGTGGCTCCTCAGGTACTGAAACAGTCCGTGTAGAAATGCAGCAAGATCTGGACAATATCCAGGCTTGGGCTGATAAGTGGCTAGGAACATTCACGCCACACAAGTGCCAGGCAATGACCATCTCCAACAAGAGAGAATCTAACCATCTCCACTTGACATTCAGTGGCATTACCATCACTGAATCCCCCACTATCAACATCCTAAGGGTTACCATTGACCAGAAACGGAACTGGAGTAGCCATACAAATACCGTGGCTACACGAGCAGGTCAGAGGCTGGGAATCCTGCAGCGAGTAACTCACCTCCTGACTCCCCAAAGCCTGTCCACCATCTACAAGGCACAAGTCAGGAGTGTGATGGAATACTCTCCACTTGCCTGGATGGGTGCAGCTCCAACAACACTCAAGATGCTCAACGGCATTCAGGACAAAGCAGACCGCTTGATTGGCACCCCATTCACACCCTCCACTACCAACGCACAGTAGCAGCAGTGTGTACCATCTACAAGATGCACTGCAACAATGCACCAAGGCTCCTTAGACAGCACCTTCCAAACCCACGACCTCTACCAACTAGAAGGACAAGGGCAGCAAATACATGGGAACATCACCACCTGCAAGTTCCCGTACAAGTCACACACCATTCTGACTTGGAACTATATCGCCGTTCCTTCACTGTCACTGGGTCACAATCCTGGAACTCCCTTCCTAACAGCACTGTGGGTGTACCTACCCCACATGGACTGCAGCGGTTCAAGAAGGCAGCTCACCATCACCTTCTGAAGGGCAATTAGGGATGGGCAATAAATGCTGGCTTTGACAGCGACTCCCACATCGAATGAATGGATAAATATTAATAAAGACCTAGCTTTGACCAGGTGTCTTTTCTCAACTTCTGAAAAATTGCTGGATGTGTGGGTTTGGGGCCAGGATGATTAGCTTCCAAGCAACTGTGCTCACTCCTGGCTTTGCTGTCAATCCACTCAGTTTAAACGTCACTAGTTCAAAGAAGTATCAAACTGAGGGACATAAGGTCTTGCGGGTTCTGGAAGGACATAATGGTCTCTTGGAACTTACAATATGACCAGCACAAAACATTGGGAGGGAACCACCCACACAATGAAATAAATAAGTAAGAGCAACATACGTAAAGAGGTCCGAGAAAGGTTTAACAAAGTTTGTTAACAACACCATTTATAGTTTGTCTTTAACATTGTAACATGTCTCAAGTTGCTTCACTGGAGTGTTATCAAACAACATTTGACACCGAGCCACATAAGGACTGGAATTACAGAATCACAGAATTGTGACAGGGCGGAAGGAGGCCATTCGGCCCATCGTGTCTACACCAGCTCTCTGAATGAGCAATTCACCGAATGTCATTTCCCCACCTTCTCCTCGTAAACCTGCACATTTTTCCTTTTCAGATAACAGTCTAATTCCCTTATGATTGAATCTTTCTCCACCACACTCTGAGGCAGTGCATTCCAGACCTTAACCACTCGCTGCGTGATGAAGTTTCTCCTTATGTCGCTTTTGTTTCTTTTGCCAGTCACTTCTCCAATCTATCTTCATAACTGAAGTTCCTCATCCCTGGAAGCATTCTCATGAATCTTTTCTGTACTCTCTCCAATGCCCTCATGTCTTTCCGAGAACTGGATGCAATAATCCAGCTGAGGCTGAACTAGTGTCTTATACAAGTTCAACATAACTTCTTTGTTCTTGTACTCAATGCCAGGAGGCTACAGAGATGGGGAAGGGTGAGGCCATGGAGGGATCTAAACACATGGATGAGAATTTTAAAATTGAAGTGTAAAGGTATTGATAATTCCCTCACAGTTTAATCTGCACTTTTAATCTCTGCTTTACTGGCTAATGATTTTTACTTTCCAGAGCTCGTGGCTGGGATTGTGTGGTAATGCTATGAGGCATGTAATTTAACTGAACATTAGGAAGCTACTGAGTGTATGAGGTATAAATAGTAAAATTGTACCATCATCTGGGGTCTAAAATCCACACCCTTGGTAATGATATTTACTGGTAAATTTTAACGATTTCCAAGACTAAAGGGTCAGGAGGAAGAACCTGTGAGAACACCTGGGCACGATGCACCAAATGATATCAAACAGGAGTCGATGCACAATCGAGTGAAAGTCGGGAGAGAGTAGTTCAGAATAATTAATAGATGGCTTTCTTTGAGATGGTTGTGTTCTTGCCTAGACTGAGTAATGAGCAGAATATATTTTACATAGTTTAAAACCTGGCCAGTAGCTGAAACATTGGAGCAAACGAGAAGATTCTAATCAAAGCCCTCCACATATCACACCCCCACTACCCATTTTCAATATCCTTAAAGTACAAGAATGGTTCCTAACACATGTTGGCCTTTATCGCACGGGGTTGGGAAATACGAGGGCAAAGTGAGAGCAGCCAGAGCAGTGGCACCACGGCTGGCACTGTTGTTCAGCAGGGAGGGACAAAGCGCAGAAGAGCAATAGTTATAGGGGACTCTGTAGTCAGGGGCACAAATAGATGCTTCTGTGGATGTGAAAGAGACTCCAGGATGGTATGTTGCCTCCCTGGTGCCAGGGTCAAGGATGTCTCTGAATGGGCAGGGGGCATTCTGAAGGGGGAGGGGGAGGTTGTGGTACACATCGGTACCAATGACATAGGCAGGAAGATTGATGAGGTCCTGCAGGGGGAGTTTAGGGAGTTAGGTAGTAAGTTAAAAAACAGGACCTCTAGGGTTGTAATCTCTGGATTACTCCCTGTGCCACGTGCCAGTGAGGCTAGAAATAGGAAGATAGTGCAGCTAAACACGTGGCTGAGCAGCTGGTGTAGAAGGGAGGGTTTCAGATATCTGGACCATTGGGATCTCTTCAGGGACAGATGGGACTTGTACAAGAAGGACCGGTTGCATCTAAACACGAGGGGCACTAATATCCTGGCTGCAAGGTTTGCTAGCGTCACTCGGGAGGGTTTAAACTAGTGTGGCAGGGGGGTGGGAAACAGAGCAGTAGGACAGCTAGTGAAATAAATGAGGAGGACATACTAAATAAGGCCAGTAGGACTAAGAGGAAGAGCAGGCAGGGAGATGTTGCTGAGTACAGCGGGACTGGTGGTCTGAAGTGCATTTGTTTCAATGTGAAAAGTATAACAGGTAAGGCAGATGAACTTAGAGCTTGGATTAGTACTTGGAAATATGATGTTGCTATTACAGAGACTTGGTTGAGGGAAGGGCAGGATTGGCAGCTAAATGTTCCAGGCCTTAGAAGCTTCAGGCGGGATAGAGGGGGATGTAAAAGGGGTGGGGGAGTTGCATTACTGGTTAAGGAGAATATCACAGCTGTACTGTGGGAGGACAACTCAGAGGGGTCATGCAGCGAGGCAATATGGGTGGAGCTCAGGAACAGGAAGGGTGCAGTCACGATGTTGGGGGTTTACTACAGGCCTCCCAACAGCCAGTGGGAGGTAGAGGAGCAGATATGTAGAAAGATTTTGGAAAGATGTAAAGGTAACAGGGTTGTGGTGGTGGGTGATTTTAACTTCCCCAATATTGACTGGGACTCATTTAGTGCTAGGGGCTTGGATGGGGCAGAATTTGTGAGGAGCATCCAGGAGGGTTTCTTGAAACAGTATGTAGATAGTCCAATTAGGGATGGGGCCATTCTGGACCTGGTATTGGGGAATGAGCCCGGCCAGGTGGTCGAAGTTTCAGTAGAGGAGCATTTCGGGAGCACTGACCATAATTCCATAAGTTTTAAGGTACTTGTGGATAAGGATAAGAGTAGTCCTCGGGTGAAGGTGCTAAATTGGGGGAAGGCTAATTATAACAATATTAGGCAGGAGCTGAAGAATTTAGATTGGGGGCGGCTGTTTGAGGGTAAATCAACATCTGACATGTGGGAGTCTTTCAAACGTCAGCTGATTAAACTCCAGGACCAGCATGTTCCTGTGAGGAAGAAAGACAAATTTGGTAAGTTTCGGGAAGCTTGGATAACACGGGATATTGTGAGCCTAGTCAAAAAGAAAAAGGAAGCATTTGTAAGGCCTGAAGGCTAGGAACAGACGAAGCACTTAGGAATATAAAGACAGTAGGAAGGAACTTAAGCAAGGAGTCAGGAGGGCTAAAAGGGGTCATGAAAGGTCACTGGCAAACAGGATTAAGGAAAATCCCAATGCTTTTTATACATATATAAAGAGCAAGAGGGTAACCAGGGAAAGGGTTGGCCCACTCAAGGACAGAGATGGGAATCTATGTGTGGAGCCAGAAGAAATGGGCGAGGTACTGAATGAGTACTTTGCATCAGTATTCACCAAAGAGAAGGACTTGGTGGATGATGAGCCTAGGGAAGGGAGTGTAGATAGTCTCAATCATCTCATTATCAAAAAGGAGGAGGTGTTGGGTGTCTTGCAAAGCATTAAGGTAGATAAGTCCCCAGGGCCTGATGGGATCTACCCCAGAATACTGAGGGAGGCAAGGGAAGAAATTGCTGGGGCCTTGACAGAAATCTTTGCATCCTCATTGGCTACAGGTGAGGTCCAAGAGGACTGGAGAATAGCCAATGTTGTTCCTTTGTTTAAGAAGGGTGGCAAGGATAATCCAGGAAATTATTGGCTGGTGAGCCTTACGTCAGTGGTAGGGAAACTATTAGAGAGGATTATTTGGGACAGGATTTACTCCCATTTGGAAACAAATGAACTTATTAGCGAGAGACAGCATGGTTTTGTGAAGGGGAGGTCGTGTCTTACTAATTTGATTGAGTTTTTTGAGGAAGTGACGAAGATGATTGATGAAGGAAGGGCGGTGGATGTTATCTATATGGACTTTAGTAAAGCCTTTGACAAGGTCCAGCATGGCAGACTGGTACAAAAGGTGAAGTCACATGGGATCAGAGGTGAGCTGGCAAGATGGATACAGAACTGGCTCGGTCATAGAAGACAGAGGGTAGCAGTGGATGGGTGTTTTTCTGAATGGAAGGATGTGACTAGTGGTGTTCCGCAGGGATCAGTGCTGGGACCTTTGCTGTTTGTAGTATATATAAATGATTTGGAAGAAAATGTAGCTGGTCTGATTAGTAAGTTTGCGGACGACACAAAGGTTGGTGGAGTTGCGGACAGTGATGAGGATTGTCAGAGGATACAGCAGGATATAGATCGGTTGGAGACTTGGGCGGAGAAATGGCAGATGGAGTTTAATACGGACAAATGTGAAGTAATGCATTTTGGAAGGTCTAATGCAGGTGGGAGGTATACAGTAAATGGCAGAACCCTTAGGAGTATTGATAGGCAGAGTGATCTGGGCGTACAGGTCCACAGGTCACTGAAAGTGGCAACGCAGGTGGATAAGGTAGTCAAGAAGGCATACGGCATGCTTGCCTTCATCGGTCGGGGCATAGAGTATAAAAATTGGCAAGTCATGTTGCAGCTGTACAGAACCTTAGTTAGGCCACACTTAAAATATTGCGTGCAATTCTGGTCGCCACACTACCAGAAGGACGTGGAGGCTTTGGAGAGGGTACAGAGGAGGTTTAGCAGGATGTTGCCTGGTCTGGAGGGGATTAGCTATGAGGAGAGGTTGGAAAAACTCGGATTGTTTTCACTGGAACGACGGAGGTGGAGGGGCGACATGATAGAAGTTTACAAAGTTATGAGTGGCATGGACAGGGTGGAGAGTCAGAAGCTTTTTCCCAGGGTGGAAGAGTCAGTTACTAGGGGACATAGGTTTAAGGTGCGAGGGGCAAAGTTCAGAGGGGATGTGCGAGGCAAGTTTTTTACACAGAGGGTGGTGAGTGCCTGGAACGTGCCGCCAGGGGAGGTGGTGGAAGCAGATATGATAGCGTCATTTAAGAGGCATCTTGATAAATACATGAATAGGAAGGGAATAGAGGGATACGGTCCCCGGAAGTGCAGAAGGTGTTAGTTTAGGCAGGCATCAAGATCGGCGCAGGCTTGGAGGGCCGAATGGTCTGTTCCTGTGCTGTACTGTTCTTTGTTCTTTGTTCAATTACACAGAGCCTTGGTCAGACCCCATCTGGAGTATATGTTCAGTTTTAGTCACTGCACCAATTGTCGCCCTGATATTCCCTGTGGGGCATCAGTCAAAGGGAGCCTGGCTCAGAGACACTGTGCTCTCTGCTAGCTCACCTGATCAGAGAATTGACTCCATTCCACACTACTGGGTGAATTGAAGTTTGGAATCCACAATGAGCTGTGTATATATTTTTTTTCCAGCGTGCCTGTTCATTGTGCAACACTGTTTAAAATGCAACTTCTCTTTTATTCATTGTAGAATTGAATGCCACTGTTGCAATTTGTTTATTTCTGTTCGAATGTAGGCTGTGACTTGACCTTCACTTTAGACTGTCTTGTTCTCACTGATTGCTGGAGCACGTCCGATGAGTGGACACAGCGAATTTATTTCAACTCCTCAGTGGGTGCCAGAGTTTGATCGCACAAGAGTCTGGGAGCAGTCAACGGCAGTTGATCAGTAGTGGGTGCAGGTCCCTCAGCATCTTCAGTGTGTTGCTACAGGACAGGTAAGTACAGTGTTTTATCAGTTTAACTATTTCCCATCTGGAGTCACTCTGAGACTGCGAGTCTGGAATCGTCTGAGATCAAACAGGGCGGGGGATGACATCAATGATCCAGTTGCATTTTTACAACAATCAGCAGCCTTCACAGTGCCAGTCTGCAAATTACTAGCTGTATTGAGTTCCCATGGTGGTGGGATTTGAATTCAGGATCTCTAGGTTACCAGTTTAGTCCATACCTATGGGCCACCGAACCCCTGGGTGCCCAACATCAGCAGGGAACTGACAACGTGCTGTTTGGAATGGTTACAGAGTAGTTCCTGCAATCAGCAAAATTACACCAGGTAAGAGGGCACGTAAATCATTTCAAAACTTAACACATCAGCTGATTGTAACATAGTCAAAGTAATTCCACTAATGTCTGCCAACTGGGTCAGGTTACCTTTGGCTGAGTTTATTTTCACCATGAACGGAATTAACAAATTAGCTGCAGAGTTGCTGTATTGATCAGTACAGTGTGCAGCGGTGGGCACAGGGCAGGTCTGTAACCACAATGATCTTTCTAAAGTGTGATTTTAATCAGTAGGGAAAATAATTTTTATTTAAAATCTGTTTATTTAACGGTCAGCTTGACATCAGTGGTGGTTAAGGTTTTACAAAAAATAATCAGAAAAATCAACAGGCACTTGGAGAGGTTTCAGCTAATTAAAGAGAACCAGCACGGATTTGTAAAAGGCAGATCAAGTTTGACTAATCTCATTGAATTTTTTGACGAAGTAGCAGAGAAGGTTGATGAAGGTAACCTTGTGCATGTTGCTAATATGGATTTTAAGAAAGTGTTTGATAAAGTACCACATAAAAGGCTGGTTAACAAAATTGAATTGGAGTGTCAGTGTCTAATTGGATTTAAAAAAATTGGCTCAAGGACAGAAAACATTGAATCGTGGTAAATGGTTGTTTTTCAGACTGGAGGATGGTAGACAGTGGTGTTCCCCAAGGGTCAGTGCTGGGATTACTGCTTTTTGACATATATAAATGACTTGTATATTGGAATACAGAGTAAAATATCAAAATTTGCCAATGATACCAAACTTGGAGGTGTGGCAAACAATGAGGATGATCCCAATCGATAGCTAGGCTAGTAAAATGGGCAGACGGAATTGAATACTGACTTGATGGAACTAAAGTTACAGAACTTCAGGGATCAAGCGGAGGAATGGGACTGACGTAATTGCTTGACAGAGAGACAGAATGGACTTTTTATTTTAATTTAGAGATACAGCACTGAAACAGGCCCTTCAGCCCACTGAGTCTGTGCTGACCATCAACCACCCATTTATACTAATCCTACACTAATCCCATATTCCTACCACATCCCCATACCTACACTAGGGGCAATTTACAATGGCCAATTTACCTATCAACCTGCAAGCCTTTGGCTGTGGGAGGAAACTGGAGCACCCGGCGGAAACCCACGCGGTTCACAGGGAGAACTTGCAAACTCCGCACAGGCAGTACCCAGAATTGAACCCGGGTTGCTGGAGCTGTGAGGCTGCGGTGCTAACCACTGCGCCACTGTGCCGTCCTGATGGACTTGATGGGTTGAATGACCTCCTTATGTACTGTAGTGACTTTAGAACTCTATAATATCAGTGATAATGAGCTCCAGGATGACCAATGTTACAGGTTTCCTCCCACATCCAAAAGACTTGCAGGTGATAGGTAAATTGGCCGTTGTAAATTACCCCTAGTGTAGGGAGGTGATAGAGAATATGGGATTACTGTAGGGTTAGTATAAATGGGTGGTTGTTGGTCGGCACAGACTCGGTGGGCCGAAGGGCCTGTTTCAGTGCTGTATCTCTAAATAAATAAATAAATAGAACAGTGTCAATAAGGCTTCATTTCAACCTTTTTGCCATAACTCTTCCAGGCTAAGCACCAATTTTCTTATTACTTAATTTGGAGCCTGATTATGAATGCTCATTGAACCTCAGGTTAAAATAACAAGTTTAAAGTAATATTTCTCTCGCACAGCAAAATATTGTGGATGATGGAAATCTGAAATAAAAACAGAAAAACTGTTGGTGATGAAACTGCTTTTTTCCCAGTTACACCTCCTCTAGAAATTTTTTTTTTGTCCCATTCCAATTTCCTTTTTGATTTTCACCATCAATATTTTTGTCATTTAATGTCTCCGGCCTTCCACCCAATTACAAACTTTTCCTTTTGTTTCTCCGCCCCAACTTTCCCTGCCTCTGTTTTGCTTAAAACATGTTATATTTCTAACCTTTTGCCAGTTCCGATGAAAGGTCACAGACCTGAAACATTAACTCTGTTTCTCGCTCCACAGATGCTGGCTGACCTGCTGAGTATTTCCAGCATTTACTGTTTTTACTGAATTAATTTTGCTGTGTTTTTAAGAGCTTTCCTGTTTCACATTTGATTCAGAGCAGTGACAGTGCCTGTTATCATTCTCAGGTGAAAAGCTTCCAGCCGCCTGTTCTACAGGCGTACTATTCTCTGGGAAAAGCCTAATATCCAACCTAGTTCTGCCCTTACGTAACTTACAACCATGACCACTGATTCTCCCCCTAACCTATCCAGTTGAAATAATTAGCCCACATAAACACTGCCTAGTTCCTTCATTATTTTATAAACCACGATCAGAACGCCCAGGTCTACACTTGGGCCAAAGCTCTTTGACCTTACTAAGGTGTTTAAACTGGGAACCACTGGATCTCCTGTGTGGTAGGATGGACAGGAAAATGCCGACCTTGCCAGCGATGCCCATATTCCAAGAATGAATTGTAGTGCGTGAGTCAAAAAAGGTTAGTATGCAGGTCCAACAAGTAATAAAGAAGGCTAATGGAATGCTATCCTTTATTACAAGAGGAATTGAAAATAAAAGTAAGGATGTTATGCTTCAGTTATACAGGGCATTAGTGAGACCACATCTCGAATACTGTGTGCAGTTTTGGTCTCCTTATTTAAGGAAGGATGTGAATGCGTTGGAGGCGGTTCACAGGAGGTTTACTAGATTGATATCTGGAATGAGTGGGTTGTCTTATGAGGAAAGGTTGGACAGACTGGGCTTGTTTTCACTGGAGTTTAGAAGAGTGAGGGGCGACTTGATTGAAGTTTATAAGATTCTGAATGGTCTTGACAAGGTGGATGTGGAAAGGATGTTTCCTCTTGTGGGTGAGTCCAGAACTAGGGGGCACTGTTTTAAAATTAGGGGTCGCTCTTTTAGGACAGAGATGAGGAGAAATGTTTTCTCTCAGAGGGTTGTACAACTTTGGAACTCTCTGCCTCAGAAGGTGGTGGAGGTGGGGTCAGTGAATATTTTTAAGGCGGAGGTAGATAGATTCTTGTTAGGTAAGGGAATCAAAGATTATTGGGGGTAGATGGAAATGTGGAATTCAAAACACAAACAGATCAGCCATGATCTTATTGAATGGCGGAGCAGGCTGGAGGGGCCGAATGGCCTACTTCTGCTCCTAATTTGTATGTTCGTATGGATTTTAAAATGTCAGTAGAAGCCAAGAGTAATGAAGAAAAGTAAAGTAAGGAAAAAACTCACAAAAGGAAAGAATGTAAGGCCTGCAGCAAAACCTACTAGTGCATGTAGTGAAATGAATAGAGGACACAGCCTGTGTGTGTAGAGGGATAGATTCAAAACAAAACTGTAATTATTATTATTATTCAGTGAGTGAGTGGCCTGTTGATGCAACAGTCTTCATAGGAAGATAATGGAAACAGAAAGCATTGATTAATTCAAATACAAATTGGATTGCTTTCTGATAATATTTTGGAACACAGTATTTAGAAAACATAGGAACATAGGAAATAGGCCATTCGGCCCCTCAAGCTGCTCTGCCATTCAACTAGATCATGGCTGATCTTCTACCTCAGTGCCATTTTCCCGCACTATCCTCATATCCCTTAATATCTTTAATATGTAGAAATCTATTGATCTCTGTCTTGAACATACTAATGACTGAGCTTCCACAGCCCTCTGGGGTAGAGAATTCCAAAAATTCACCACCCTCTGAGTGAAGAAATTCCTCCTAGCTTCAGTCCTAAATGGCCTACCTCTTATTTGAGACCTGACAATGTGGTGAGTGCCGTGTGCTTGGGAGGAACAAGCGATTTTGGACCTATGATTCCCAAAGCTCTCCACCACTGGGGCCTCATACCGGATGTCTGAGCCTGTTCTAGGCTCATTGATGGTGACGGATTGCTGTGAATAGTCAACAATTCCATTATCATTGCATCATGTGACTGCCTGGATGGCAGTAAACAATTTGGATAGACAGTAAAAGCGAGCGGATTGTAAAACCAGCAATTGCGCCTGTTATCTTCTTCTTCTTTGGCCTCCTTGTCTCGAGAGACAATGGGTAAGTGCCTGGAGGTGGTCAGTGGTTTGTGGAGCAGTGCCTGGAGTGGCTATAAAGGCCAATTCTAGAGTGGCAGACTCTTCCACAGGCGCTGCAGATAAAATTGGATGTCGGGGCTGTTACACAGTTGGCTCTCCCCTTGCACTTCTGTCTTTTTTCCTGCCAACTGCTAAGTCTCTTCAACTCACCACACTTTAGCACCGCCTTTATGGCTGCCCGCCAGCTCTGGCGATCGCTGGCAACTGACTCCCACGACTTGTGATCAATGTCACAGGACTTCATGTCGCGTTTGCAGACGTCTTTAAAGTGGAGACAAGGACGGCCGGTGGGTCTGATACCAGTGACGAGCTCGCTATACAATGTGTCCTTGGGGATCCTGCCATCTTCCATGTGGCTCACATGGCCAAGCCATCTCAAGTGCCGCTGGCTCAGTAGGGTGTATATGCTGGGGATGTTGGCCACCTCGAGGACTTCTGTGTTGGAGATATAGTCCTGCCACCTGATGCCAAGAATTCTCCGGAGGCAGCGAAGATGGAATGAATTGAAACGTCACTCTTGGTTGACATACATTGTCCAGGCCTCACTGCTGTAGAACAAGGTACTGAGAACACAGACTTGGACTTTTGTGTTCTGTGTCAGTGCGCCATTTTCCCACACTCTCTTGGCCAGTCTGGACATAGCAGAGGAAGCCTTTCCCATGCGCTTGTTGATTTCTACATCGAGAGACAAGTTACTGGTGATAGTTGAGCCTAGGTAGGTGAACTCTTGAACCACTTCCAGAGCGTGGTTGCCGATATTTATGGATGGGGCATTTCTGACGTCCTGCCCCATGATGTTCGTTTTCTTGAGGCTGATAGGCCAAATTTGGTGTAGGCAGCCGCAAACCTGTCGATGAGTCCCTGCAGACACTCTTCTGTGTGGGATGTTAATGCAGCATCGTCAGCAAAGAGGAGTTCCCTGATGAGGACTTTGGTCTTCGCTCTTAGACGGGCAAGGTTGAACAACCTGCCACCTGATCTTGTGTGGAGGAAAATTCCTTCTTCTGACTTGAACGCATGTGAGAGCAGCAGGGAGAAGAAAATCCCAAACAGTGTGGGTGCGAGAACACAGCCCTGTTTCACGCCACTCAGGATAGGAAAGGGTCTGATGAGGTGCCGCTATGCTGAATTGTGCCTTTCATATTGTCATGGAATGAGGTGATGATACTTAGTAGCTTTGGTGGACATCCGATCTTTTCTAGTAGTCTGAAGAGACCACGTCTGCTGACGAGGTCAAAGGCTTTGGTGAGATCAATGAAAGCAATGTAGAGGGGCATCTGTTGTTCACGGCATTTCTTCTGTAGCTGGCGAAGGGAGAACAGCATGTCAATGGTCGATCTCTCTGCACGAAAGCCACACTGTGCCTCAGGGTAGACATGCTCAGCCAGCTTCTGGAGTCTGTTTAAAGCGACTCGAGCGAAGACTTTCCCCACTATGCTGAGCAGGGAGATTCCACGGTAGTTGTTGCAGTCACCGCGGTCACCCTTGTTCTTATAGAGGGTGATGATATTGGCATCGTGCATGTCCTGGGGTACTGCTCCCTCATCCCAGCACAGGCAAAGCAGTTCGTACAGTGCTGAAAGTATTGCAGGCTTGGCACTCTTGATTATTTCAGGGGTAATGCTGTCCTTCCCAGGGGCTTTTCCGCTGGCTAGAGAATCAATGGCATCACTGAGTTCCGAATTTGTTGGCTGTATGTCCAGCTCATCCATGACTGGCAGAGACTGGGCTGCATTGAGGGCAGTCTCAGTGACAACATTCTCCCTGGAGTACAGTTCTAGGTAGTGCTCAACCCAGCGGTCCATTTGCTTGCGCTGGTCAGTGATTATGTCCCCTGATTTAGATTTGAGGGGGGTGATCTTCTTGATGGTTGGCCCAAAAGCTCTCTTAATGCCATCATACATTCCAGTGTTTCCGGTGTCTGAGGCCAGCTGAATATGACTGCATAGGTGTTGCCAGTAGTCATTTGCGCAGCGCCTGGCTGTTCTTTGTGCAGCGCTTCTGGCTGCTTTAAGTGCTATGGATGTTAACTCGCTGGGGGCTTTCTTGTCGTTCAACAGTGCAATGCGCTTAGCGGCTATGACAGGTTCCAGCTGTTCAAAGTGAGATTGAAACCAGTCTGCATTCCGCTTCACACGTTTGCCACAGGTGGTCATTGCTGAGTCATAGATGGTGTCTCTGATGTGGGCCCACTTGGTCTCTGCATCCCCTGTAGGAGTGTTTTGAAGGGCTTTTTCGAGTGAATTTAGAAACTTACGTAACAGCTGTGGATGAGAAATTCTGCTCGTGTTGATGCGCGGGCGGCCCTTCTGCTTGGAATGATGCAACTTCTCTGTTTCAGTCTAACTTTGCTGCACACCGGGGAGTGGTCGGTGTCGCAGTCCGCACTGTGGAAGCTGCGTGTGATTTGAACGCTGTTTAAAGAGGCTCACCTTGTGACGATGAGGTCCAGCTGGTGCCAACGACGTGATCTTGGGTGCCTCCATGAAACCTGGTGACAGGGTTTAGTGTGAAAGAACGAGTTGGTGATGCAGAGGTTGTGATAGGTACACAACTCCAGCAGTCTCTGTCCATTCTCATTCATCCTGCAGTAAACGATTTGGATGGACAATGAAAGCGAGCGGATTGTAAAACCAGCAATTGCGCCTGATATGGTTTGGGTTAAAATCGCTTCCCTAGTTTTGTTAGTCTAGTAATTGCTATGTTTCTATGAAAGGAGCATTAAAACCTGGAAAAAAACAGGGCATTTCACAGAGCCAGAACTAAATAAGCATGGCCTGCCAAAGAAGGAGATATTCAGAAAGGTCAAATGGTAGGTTTTAAGAAAGATGTTAAAGGTGGTGAGGCTTCTCTAGGAAGAGAGTAAGAGAAGGACTGCACTGTTTGCATTGCAGAGAATGAAAGAGCAACACAACAGCAGTGGGCAGGCAATGAGCACGAACTGTACTCCACCCCACAACGACAATATTTATAACCTCACTGTACCAGGTAAGGAAAGCCCTCCTATGGTCTGTCCTTCCTTAGTTCCTGCACCAGCAGCCCACCCATTTTGGTCTTCAGACTGACACTTTGGCTTGACTGCATCTGATGGTAAATAAAGGCCATTCTCACTTTTTGCATTGCTTTTAATGAACAAAATATTTCATGCATCCTCAGATTCTTAGTCTTTAAAGGATCCTTGCTGCATCTTACCCTGTCCCCCCCAGATTTATTTACCTCATGTTTGCACAGCTGTTTGCCTGTGGTATACACAGAGTAAAATCGGCCCCAAACACCTGTCCTTGTAAATCCCTGGCTGGCTAATACAAAGTGACAGCGTGAAGCGGCAAGAATTTGTAGAGGATGTAAAGTCTGATCTGACGTTCATTTTTATTGCTTTGACAGTGAAAATGTCACATGGCCGGGCACGTTTTCAGGATGGAGCCTCCTTCCAGCCCAACACCACTAAAGGACTGCTAGAGGATGCTGGTGGTAAGTTGTTCACTGGTGACATTTCTTTTAAAATTATGGCCATCCCAACATGCTCCCTTTTGTTTCCAAAGCCTGTTCCTACTCCATCTGCTGTGGGATCTGGAGTTGCTAATACATTGTGAAACCATCGACCAGGAGAAAGCAGTCACAATTAGATGGGACAGTTTCCTCCCCCAAGCACATCCTGCAGACTGTTGAAGGTTTGGGGATGTGTATGATCTGGGTCTGGTAACTTTTAGTCCCATTTACTTTCTAAATCAATTTCCTTTTGAGTATTTATCTGTCTTAAGGAAGTTAACATGAAAAATTGAAAAGCCCCCTGGCCCAGATGGTATCCATCCCAGGACACTGAAGGAGGATGGGAAGAGGATTGTATGGGCATGAAGCATGAATCTTCGGTAAATAATGGGAAATATCACACTCTCATTCACAAAAGGGAAAAGCAGGAAATCATAGGGCAGTTTGCTTCCCTTGTGGATGAAATTCAGAATGTCCATTTTACAGAAGGAAACTTCGAAAGGCATGGGCTGCTCAGAGACAATGAGCTTGGATTTGTAAATGTTCACTTTTGTTTGATTTATTTAATTGTTTTTGTGGGAATCAGTGCATATAGACAAAAGGAAAGATAAAAGGAATATGGTGGATGTTGTTTATTTGGATTTTCTGAAGGCATTTGACAAGATGCAAAATTATAGATGTATTTTTTAAATTCATTCTTGGGATGTGGGCATCGCTGGCCAGGCCAGCATTTATTGCCCACCCCTAATTGTCCTTGAGAAGGTGGTGGTGAGCTGCCTTCTTGAACAGCTGCAGTCCATGTGGGACAGTGTTTTTTTCTGTTGCGGGTTACTGCAACTGAGTGGCTTGCCTGACTATTTCAAGAGGGTAGTTTAGAGTCAACCACATGGTTGTGGATCTGAAATCAAATGTAGGCCAGACCAGGTAAGGACGGCAGATTTCCTTCCCTAAAGAAAACTAGTGAACCAGATGGGTTTATTACAACAATCCAGTAGCTTCACGATCATTATTACTAAGACTAGCATTTGTTTTTATTCCAGATTTATTAATTAGTTGAATTTAAATTTCCCCAGTCGCCATGGTGGGTTTTGAACTCAAGAGGTTAGTATAAGCGTCTCGACTACTGGTCCAGTAATATCACCATTATATTACTGTTCCCATGTTGCAAACAATTAAAGATTATTGTAGTAATGGGGATGTAGCTGTTTGGATAGAGAACTGGCGAAGGGTCAGAAAGGAAGGAGAAGGGATAAATTCATGTTTATTTGAATTGGCAGGGATCTTTTATTTTTACAAGAGGAATTCTTTCTCCAATTCCAAGCTTTCTTTTACTCTTATGTAAAGAGAACTTCCCTGGATCGACAAAAGAAAACGTACAGCAATGATTCCATTTACCTGTTCACCATCCGGTGACACTTTGCTAAAAAGCACCAGAGGATAAACTGAACACAACTGTGATGTCTCCATGGCCAAATAGCCTTTCAATTCTCAGGCCTCGAATTTCCTCATGTTTTTGGATAGGAAAACAATCTTATTCTGGGCAGGTGGAGAGGAGCCCTGATACGACAGACTCCATGTCCCTCCTGCAGTCAGGCCTTCTTTAAATCATCAGGAATAAACATTGGGATGTAGCCTGTTGCTTCCCCTCCCAGATCTGTCCCACAAGGACTTTGACAGAAGTTTGACTCCTCAATGTCTCGCCTCTGATATGAGAAGAAGCAGTTGGTTGAAGTAGCAGAGAGAGCCACTAGGGCCCCTGACAGCTCAGCAGAGCATCAGTCAGCATTTTCCCATTGACAACAACAGCTTGCATTTATATAGCACCTTTAAAGTACTAAAACATTCCCAGATGCTTCACAGGAGCATTACCAATCAAAATTTGATACTGACCAAAAATAAGAAGATATTAGGTCAGGTCAAAGGGGTAAATTTTAAGGAGTGTCTTAATGAGGAAAGCGAGGTTGAGAGGCAGTGAGGTTTAGAGAGGGAATTCCAGAGCTTAGAACCCAGGCAGTTAAAGGCACAGAGACGAATGATGTAGTGATTAAACTTGGGAATGTGCAGGAGGTCAGAATTAGAGGAACACAATGATCTTGGAGGGTTGTGGGGTTGGAGGAGATTACAGAGATAGGGAGGGAGGAGGACATGGAGGGACTTGAAAACAAGGATGAGAATTTTTAATTTAAGGAGAAGAAAAGGGACAGGGCTTGAGCACAAAAATCCAGGTTGACACTCTGGTGCAGTACTGAGGGAGTGCTGCACTGTTGGAGGTGCCGTCTCTCAAATGAGACATTAAACTGAAGTCCCAGGTGGATGTAAAAGATACCATCTGATATTTTGAAGAAGAACAGGGGAGTTCTCCTCAGTGTCCCGGTCATTATTTATCCCTCAACCAACATCACAAAAAACAGATTATTTGGTTATTATCATATTGCTGTTTGTGGGATCTTTCTGTGCACATACTGGCTGCTGCATTTTCTGCATTAAAACAGTGACTACATTCCAAAAGGTACTTCATTATCTGTAATGCGCTTTAAGTCTGGTGGTCATGAAAGGCGCTATATAAATGCAAGTCTTTCTTTCTTTCGAATTGATTTGATTTTGCATACATTCATTTACTTTCATTTGACAGTGACTGCGGCAGAAGACCATCCCAGCTCCCAGGATGATCCTGACTCCCGGGAAACCTCCCTAACACAGATGCCAAAAAAACATTCGGATTACTGTAAAGAAGGTAAACAATGGTGATGTGCTTCCTGGGCGAGTTTCTGGAGTTTTGTTGTAATCCCAAGTAAGGTAACAAGATGCATGCATGTGCATTCACTGACATATATGTGAAAACACACAGGTGCATGTAGATGTGGAAAAACTCAAACATTGATGTGTTGGTGCATGGACCCACACATATCCACATGAACTCATCAGCACATACATGTCCATCCATATGTGTGTAGACTCAAAGATTTAAACACTTGCATAAGCACTAGTGTGAATATGCCAAAACACATGCAAGTATCTCTACCCTGCACACTAACACACTTATTATAGAGCTTTACTTAAGAATACAAGTAATAGGAGCAGAAATAAGCCATATGGTCCCTTGAGCCTGTTCCACCATTGAATAAAGTCCTGCCCTATCCCCATATCCCTTGATTCTCCTATCTATCATTCTTAGTCTTGATTATACTCAATGATGGAGCATCCATTATCATGTGTTTCTTTGTGTTATCTCAGGCAGCACAATGAGGTACGTGGATTCCAGTTCCTTGACGATCTCTATAAGGTTTATTAACAGCTAAACTAGTACATTCAATACAGAGAAAACTATATACAGAACCTTTGCAAAGGGTGTTGCTGTGCAGAGTGACGATGGCTTCTAGTCACATGACGACATCCTGGTGCTTAGCTCATTAGCATAATGAGTTCTTAAAGGGACATCACTCTTAAAGCGATCATACAACATCCCCTTTCTTTCCAAAGACATGTCTCGTACGCTACAAGTAAAACCACATAAAATTGGATACTATCAAAATTAGTTATACAGGGATTGAGATTATAAAATCTACAAGTATAAAGACAGTGAAATTTACGAATGCAGAGGCTTAAGAGTCTATATATCGTTTCGGTGGTTTGACAACTCTTCCAGATCTGGTTATGGTATAATCTTCTGGGGATGTGGATTTCACCCTTGGCTGTTCCTGGCTTGCAGACATGTTGTCAATGTGTTGGTTGTTGTCTCATCTCACCCTCATCATCAGAATGTATTCTTTTGAGTCTGCTGCGTGCAATTGGAGTTTTTTTTATTTGTTTGTGGGATGTGGGCATCGCTGGCTAGGCCAGCATTTAATGCCCATCCCTATTTGCCCTTGACCTGAGTGGCTCGCTAGGCAATTTCAGAGGGCATTTTAAGAGTCAACCACATTGCCGTGGGTCTGGAGTCACATGTAGGCCAGACCAGGTAAGGACAGCAGATTTCCTTCCCCAAAGGACATTAGTGAACCAGATGGGTTTTTCCCGTGATGGGATTTGAACCCATGTCCCCAGAGCATTAGCCTGGGCTCTGGATTACTAGTCTAGTGACAAAGAACAAAGAACAGTACAGCACAGGAACAGGCCATTCAGCCCTCCAAGCCTGCGCCGATCTTGATGCCTGCCGAAACTAACACCTTCTGCACTTCCGGGGCCCATATCCCTCTATTCCCTTCCTATTCATGTATTTGTCAAGATGTCTCTTATACGTCACTATCGTATCTGCTTCCACCACCTCCCCTGGCAGCAAGTTCCAGGCACTCACCAACCTCTGTGTAAAAAACTTGCCTCGCACATCCCCTCTAAACTTTGCCCCTCGCACCTTAAACCTATGTCCCCTAGTAACTGACACTTCCACCCTGGGAAAAAGCTTCTGACTTTCCCATATGTCCATGCCGCTCATAACCTTGTAAACCTCTATCATGTCGCCACTCCACCTCCGTCGTTCCAGCGAAACCAATCCGAGTTTATCCAACCTCTCCTCATAGCTAATGCCCTCCAGACCAGGCAACATCCTGGTAAACCTCTTCTGTACCCTCTCCAAAGCCTCCACGTCCTTCTGGTAGTGTGGCGACCAGAATTGCACGCAATATTCTAAGTGTGGCCGAACTAAGGTTCTGTACAGCTGCAACATGACTTGCTAATTTTTATACTCTATGCCCCGACCGATAAAGGCAAACATGCTGAATGCCTTCTTGACTACCTTATCCACCTGCATTGCCACTTTCAGTTACCTGTGGACCTGTACACCCAGATCTCTCTGCATGTCAATACTCCGAAGGGTTCTGCCATTTACTGTATACCTCCCACCTGCATTATACCTTCCAAAATGCATTACCTCACATTTGTCCGGATTAAACTCCATCTGCCATTTCTCCGCCCAAGTCTCCAACCGATCTATATCCTGCTGTAGCCTCTGACAATCCTCATCATTATCCGCAACTCCACCAACCTTTGTGTCGTCCGCAAACTTACTGATCAGACCAGCTACATTTTCCTCCAAATCATTTATATACACTACAAACAGCAAAGGTCCCAGCACGCCCTTCTCTCATCAATCATCTTCGTCACTTCCTCAAAAAACTCAATCAAATTAGTAAGGCACGACCTCCCCTTCAGAAAACCATGCTGCCTCTCGCTAATAAATTCGTTTGTTTCCAAATGGGAGTAAATTCTGGCCGAAGAATCCTCTCTAATAGTTTCCCTACCACTGACGTAAGGCTCACCAGCCTATAATTTCCTGGATTATCCTTGCTACCCTTCTTAAACAAAGGAACGACATTGGCTATTCTCCAGTCCTCTGGGACCTCACCTGTAGCCAATGAGGATGCAAAGATTTCTGTCAAGGCCCCAGCAATTTCTTTCCTTGCCTCCCTCAGTATTCTGGGGTAGATCCCATCAGGCCCTGGGGACTTATCTACCTTAATGCTTTGCAAGACACCCAACACCTCCTCCTTTTTGATAATGAGATGACTGAGACTATCTACACTCCCTTCCCTAGGCTCATCATCCACCAAGTCCTTCTCTTTAGTGAATACTGATGCAAAGTACTCATTTAGCACCTCGCCCATTTCCTCTGGCTCCACACATAGATTCCCATCTCTGTCCTTGAGTGGGCCAACCCTTTCCCTGGTTACCCTCTTGCTCTTTATATATGTATAAAAAGCCTTGGGATTTTCCTTAATCCTGTTTGCCAATTAGTTTTCATGACCCCTTTTAGCCCTCCTAACTCCTTGCTTAAGTTCCCTCCTACTGTCTTTATATTCCTCAAGTGCTTCATCTGTTCCTAGCCTTCCAGCCCTTACAAATGCTTCCTTTTTCTTTTTGACTAGGCTCACAATATCCCAAGCTTCCCGAAACTTGCAAACTTGTCTTTCTTCCTCCCAGGAACATGCAGGTCCTGGATTCTAATCAGCTGACGTTTGAAAGACTCCCACATGTCAGATGTTGATTTACCCTCAAACAGCTGCCCCCAATCTAAATTCTTCAGTTCCTGCCTAATATTGTTATAATTAGCCTTCCCCCAATTTAGCACCTACACCCGAGGACTACTCTTATCCTTATCCACGAGTACCTTAAAACTAATGGAATTATGGTCAGTGCTCCCGAAATGCTCCCCCACTGAAACTTCGACCACCTGGCCGGGCTCATTCCCCAATACCAGGTCCAGAATGGCCCTATCCCTAGTTGGACTATCTACATACTGTTTCAAGAAGCCCTCCTGGATGCTCCTCACAAATTCTGCCCCATCCAAGCCCCTAGCACTAAATGAGTCCCAGTCAATATTGGGGAAGTTAAAATCACCCACCACTACAACCCTGTTACCTTTACATCTTTCCAAAATCTTTCGACATATCTGCTCCTCTACCTCCCGCTGGCTGTTGGGAGGCCTGTAGTAAACCCCCAACATCGTGACTGCACCCTTCCTATTCCTGAGCTCTAACCATTTTGCCTCGCTGCATGACCCCTCTGAGGTGTCCTCCCGCAGTACAGCTGTGATATTCTCCTTAACCAGTAATGCAACTCCCCCACCCCTTTTACATCCCCCTCTATCCCGCCTGAAGCTTCTAAATCCTGGAACATTTAGCTGCCAATCCTGTCCTTCTCTCAACCAAGTCTCTGTAATAGCAACAATATCATATTTCCAAGTACTAATCCAAGCTCTAAGTTCATCTGCCTTACCTGTTATACTTCTCGCATTGAAACAAATGCACTTCAGACCACCAGTCCCGCTGTGCTCAGCAACATCTCCCTGCCTGCTCTTCCTCTTAGTCCTACTGGCTTTATTTACTATGCCCTCCTCATTTACTTCACTAGCTGTCCTACTGCTCTGGTTACCACCCCCCTACCACACTAGTTTAAACTCTCCTGAGTGACGCTAGCAAACCTTGCAGCCAGGATATTAGTGCCCTTCCAGTTTAGATGCAACTCGTCCTTCTTGTACAAGTCCCATCTGTCCCTGAAGAAAGCCCAATGGTCCAGATATCGGAAACCCTCCCTTCTACACCAGCTGCTCAGCCACGTGTTTAGCTGCACTATCTTCCTATTTCTAGCCTCACTGGCACGTGGCACAGGGAGTAATCCAGAGATTACAACCCTAGAGGTCCTGTTTTTTAACTTACTACCTAACTCCCTAAACTCCCCCTGCAGGACCTCATCACTCTTCCTGCCTATGTCATTGGTACCGATGTGTACCACAACCACTGGCTGTTCACCCTCCTCCTTCAGAATGCCCCCTGTCCATTCAGAGACTCCTTGACCCTGGCACCAGGGAGGCAACATACCTTCTTGGAGTCTCTTTCCACAGAAGCGCCTATCTGTGCCCCTGACAATAGAGTCCCCTATAACTATTGCTCTTCTGCGCTTTGTCCCTCCCTGCTGAACAACAGTGCCAGCCGTGGTGCCACTGCTCTGGCTGCTGCTGTTTTCCCCTGATAGGCCAGCCCCCCAAACAGTATCCAATGCGTTATACTTGTTAGAGCGGGGGATAGCCACAGGGGATTCCTGCACTGACTGCCTGCCCCTTCTAGAGGTCACCCATCTATCTGCCTGCACCTTGGGTGTAACCACGTCTCTAAAACTCCTGTCTATGACGCTTTCCGCCACCTGCATGCTCCTAAGTGCATCCAGTTGCCGCTCCAACCGATCCATGCGGTCTGTGAGGAGCTGCAACTGGGTACACTTCCTGCAGATGTAGGAGTCCGGAACGCTGGAAGCGTCACGGACCTCCCACATCTCACAGGTGAAGCACTTTACCCCTCTAACTGACATTTCTATCACTAATTAGTTAATTGATATAAAATAAATAAATATTTTTCAAATCCTTACTAAATTATGATACACTTCACTATTTTAGATTAGAGATACAGCACTGAAACAGGCCCTTCGGCCCACCGAGTCTGTGCCGAACATCAACCACCCATTTATACTAATCCTACACTAATCCCATATTCCTACCAAACATCCCCACCTGTCCCTATATTTCCCTACCACCTACCTATACTAGTGACAATTTATAATGGCCAATTTACCTATCAACCTGCAAGTCTTTTGGCTTGTGGGAGGAAACTGGAGCACCCGGAGAAAACCCACGCAGACACAGGGAGAACTTGCAAACTCCACACAGGCAGTACCCGGAATCGAACCCGGGTCCCTGGAGCTGTGAGGCTGCGGTGCTAGATTTCTACAATAAATATTAAATGCTGTCTAAATACAGTAATCTCCTCCCTCTAGTTTAGTTACTCTACTTATTAATTAGTTAATTAGTGTTTTAATCCATTTTTATCAGTTTTATTTTCAAATTCGGTACAGATTCCCTACCAGCCAATCAGGTCACAGCTTTCCTGGGACATCACTTTTTCAGTTTTTTTTCCCCCACCCTGCCGAAGCTGCCGAATCGCGAGGTAAGTATTTTATACTGAAACTTACCTTCCCAGCTGCCCGCTGGCTCGCACTCTCACTGCTACCGCTGTTCACTGCAGCAAACATCTCTTAACTGGCTTCAGTTTCTCCTTAACACTGCTCAGTTAGATGTTGTAACCTTATAGGACCTAATACATTGGATATCTCTGGGGATAACCATGTTCTCATTGTGGTATAACCTTGATTTTTGTCCTATGTTTAGTTGAGGTAGTTCTGCCCCTGCATGTCAGCCATGTACCAGCTTCATTCTCTCTAGTTTTTCGAGCAGTGTCTCCTGCATCTTGGAGTATTTGGATAGATGGTGACCTGGCAGAATCGTTCTCATTTGTCTGCCAAGTATGATCTCTGTTGGTGACGGTAAGTCCATATCCATCGGTGTAACATGGCAACATCCACCTTGATGTCCATGTTGTCTGCTTGTAGAGCCAGTGGGACCTCTTCATTCTTGTTTGGATTTGGCAATTTGCTCAGCATATCCAAGGTGGCCATTTTGATACCCGTATTGTCACGGATGTCGAAGTCGTATGCCTGTACTTTCACTAAATGTCACTGTAGTCTAGGTGATGCATTTGTCAATGGTTTTCACCAGATCATCTCCTATGGTTTTTCCACAGTGAACTGCTTATTGAACAGTTAGGTGAAGAACCACGTGATCCCAAACACCAGAGCGAGTGTTTTACGCTCTATGTTTGAGTAATTGGATTGTACTGAGGATAAACATTTGGATCCGAATGCAATTGGTTTGTTATCCTGTAGGATGCACGCTCCTAGCCCTTTCTGTGAGGCTTCGACTTCCAGATTGTCTTCTTCCTCGGATCGTAGTACTGCAGGGTACAGGTTTCTGCTGACAATGCTTGTTTGAGAGATTCAGACATATGTTGATGATCCTCCTGCCATACATATGGTACATTTTTCTTTTAACAGTTCTCTCAGTGATGATGCTTTGTCAGAAAAATTTGGAATGTATGGTGCCAAGAAGTTGAAAACTCCAAGACATCTCTGTAGATCTTCCTTGTCTTATGGGGTGGGCATATGCCTTACATCTTCAACTTTGCCTGGGTCGGGACGGATTCTGCAACCTGAATAGATGGAGCCAAAGAAATTGATCTGACTTACATTCACCTGGCACTTCTTGCTATTAAAAACAAGCCCTTTGTGACGAGCTACTGCCATCAGTGAATGAAGATTTCAATCATACTTTTCTTTGGTTTTGCCCATTACTGAAATATCATCAGCAATGCAAATACATCCAGGCACATTTTCAACAATTCTGTCCATTTGCTACTGAAACAGATCTTGACTGACAGATAAGCCGAAGCGTAGTCTCTGGAAGCAATATCTTCCAAATAGTATCCTGAAGGTGGTAACTTCCTGAGATTCCTTAGCTACTGACCAATATCCGTGTTTAGCATCCAACTTGGAGATGAATTTGGCTTCTGTGAACTTGGGATTCAACTTCTCTAGTGTTGGAATCTTGTGGGGACGTCTCTTTAGGGAGAGGTTTTGACGTCTTGGATCTAGACACACCATGATTACTCCATCCTTCCTCGGTACGCACGTAATTGAACTGCACCAGTCTGTGTGATGATGTTCATGACGGATGATGTCATTGTGTTCTAGGTCATCCAACTCACTGTTAAACTTTTCTTGTATGTGCCCGCTGCACTTTCTGGGAGGGTCAATTGATGGAATCACATCCTGTCTGAGGTGCAGTATGGCATCGCCTTTGAAATCTCCCATGGCGTTGAAACTGTCCGGGTACCTTTGTTGCAAGTCCTGGACTGACTCAGTGTGGGTACCCTTGGTCTCTTCGGCTGTAATGGGTACCTGGGTGAACTCCTTACACGCTGGTAGTCCTGCCACTGCTGGTCCTCTCACATCTACCAGGTAAATTATTTGTGGTTTCCATGCCAACTTTCAATAGCTGCATTGCATTGTCAGTGTGCCACTGCAAGGGATGGGTGACCCATTGTATGTTGTTAACTTTGCATTTGTATCATTTGTCAGTTGTATCATTCATTTTCAACAAACACAGCACATATCCTTGAGGATTCAGACTAGGATATTTGCACTAGTTCCTGTGTCAATCTTAACCCTGAGTGTATGTTTGCCAACTTTCTTTGGGCACATGATGTTAATAGTAGCAAAAGCATCCAGTTGTTTGACTTCATCAATACAATGTGTCAGGATCACAATGTGAAACATCTGCTCGTCTTCTGGCTGAGAATTACTCTACTCTGAATCTTGTCTCAGGTCTGTTTCACTGTGGATTTTGTGTATTGGCTTGTGTTTATGCAGGTCTCTGGTGCTTTCCTTGCTGCTGTTGCCCTGTTGCTGTGCCTGTTTTCTGTTTGTTTGTGTCCTGTTGTGACTTCTGGCTGTGTCTTCTTACATAGGCGGGCCCAGTGTCCTTTTGCACCACACACCTTGCACAACTCTTGAAATGCAGGACAACTTTGTGGTGAGTGGGACACCACACGGCTTGCTTGCTTTTTGTGACCTGGTTACCGCGCCAATACTGTCGACTGCACCTAGTGCTTGCAGATGTCGTTATCCAGCTACAATATCTTCGTATTTCCTGCCATCTTCTAGCAGCACATCAATGCTGTGACCTTTCTTTTTCCCCCAAGAGGTCTTTTTGAAAAGTTTCAATAGGTGTGGAGGAAAGTGAGGCGGAGAGGTGTGGGGAGGGTATTCCAGAGCATGGGGCCATTCGACTGAAGGCACGGCCACCAGTGGTGGAGCGGTTAAAATCACAAGAGGCCAGAATTAGAGGACTGCATATATCCCGGAGGGTTGTGGGCCTGGAGGAGATTACAGAGATAGGGGAGGACGACGACATGGAGGGTTGCAAAGCAGAACTCACCAAGGCTCCTTAGACAGCACCTTCTAAACCCGCGACCTCTACAACCTAGAAGGACAAGGGCAGCAGATGCATGGGAACACCACCACCTACAAGTTCCCCTTCAAGTCACACACCATCCTGACTTGGGAACTTTCCTTCACTGTCGCTGGGTCATAATCCTGGAACTCCCTTCCTAACAGCACTGTGGGTGTATCTACCCCACATGGACTGCAGCAGTTCAAGAAGGCAGCTCACCACCACCTTCTCAAGGGCAATTAGGGATAGGTGATAAATGCTGGCCTGGTCAGCGACGCCCACATCCCATGAATGAATAAAAAAACAATGAATTACTTTGAAGCACAGTGTCAATATTATGTTATTGACATCATGGATATTTAAAGAAAAGAAAAACTTACATTTATACAGAAGTGTTCATGATTTCAGGCTGTTCCAAAGAACTGTAAAGGCAATGAAGTGTAGTCACTGTTGTAATGTAGGAAATGTGCCAGATTATTTACATATAGCAACCCACAATGTGATAATGAATATGTAATCTATTTTTTGTAATATTGATTGAGGGATAAATATTGATCACAATACTTGGAAAATCTCCCCTGCTCTTAGAATCATAGAATACCTAAAGGTGAAAGGAGACCATTCAGCCCATCGTGTCCCTGCCGACTCTCTGCAGGAACAACTCACCCAGTCCCACTCCCCTGCCTTTTCCCTAGAGTCCTGCAAATGTTTTCTCCAGATAATTATCCAATTCCCTTATGAAAGCCCCAATTGAATCTGCCTCCACCACATTCTCAGGCAGTGTATTCCAGATCCTAGCCACTCGCTGCATAGATAGGTTTTTCCTCATGTCACCGTTTCTTCTATTGCTAATCACCTCAAATCGGTGTTCTCTGGTTTTCGATCCTTCTGCCAACAGGAACAGTTTCTATCTACTCTGTCCAGGCTCCTCATGATTTGGAACATGTCTATCAACTCTCCTCCCAAACTTTTCTTCTCTAAAGAGAACAGCCCCAGCTTCTCCAATCTATCCTCGTGACTGAAGTCTTTCATCCCTGGAACCATTCTGGTAAATCTTTTCTGCGCCCTCTCTAAAGCCATCACATCTTTCCTGGTGTGGTGCCCAGAACTGGACGCAATATTCCAGTTGAGATCAAACCAGTGTTTTTCAAAGGCTCACCATAATTTCCTTGCTTTTGTACTCTATCCCTCTTATTTATAAAGGCCAAGATCCCACATGCCTTATTAACTGCTTTTTCAACCTTTAAAGATTTGTGCACTTATACCCCAGGTTGCTCTGTTCCTGCTCCTGTTTAGAATTCTTTATTTTTTATTTCCATTTTGAAATTGTGCCATTGGATCTTTCACGTCCACCTGAGAGAGCAGACGGGGTCTCGGATTTATGTCTCATCTAAAAGATAGCGCTTCTGGGAGTGCAGCACTCCTTCAGTACTGCACTGCAGTGTCAGCCTAGACTTTTGAGCTTAAATCTCTGGAGGGGGATTTGAACCTAAAACTTTCTCACTCAGAGGCGAGAATGCACACATGAAGATCCATAAATAGAGGAGTGATTAGTGAATGGCTGTAAAATATGTACAAGCAAGGGGTCTGGATCTCTGAAAATGAACAGAATCTTTGGTCCAAGAGTTTTGCACAGGGCAAAGATTTCAAAGTTACTAGTTTGCTGTAGCAGACTCCTGGAAAGTCTTATTGGAAAGAGCAGTGTGTCCATTTTAACAGGAAGCTCACAATGGCTTTGATGCTGTTTAGTGAAGAAGATGTGTTAATAATTATCTGATTCATTTCACAGATGGTGAGCCTATTCCAGAAGAGCTATGGTAAGTCTAGCTATTTATGTAGCAGCTGTTGAGTGAACTGAATTTTGAGAAAAAACCTTCAGTCTCAATTAACTCTCTATCTAAGTCTTTCTTTCTAAAGTAACTCCTACCTTCAAGTTAACCCATATCATGGATTCACTCTCTTCCCACAGGTCAGAGCGAAGGGTTGGCGAGTCTGTTCCCATCTCCACTGACTGTTAGTAGCACAGCTCGGCTAGGATACAATTTCAAACAATGGACAAAAAGAACACATACTTTCTGCCTGGCAGTCTCACTTTGCACCCTTAGATTGACCAAACCCAATCTCGGGGGGTTCTGAAAGAGTGCCACTGTTGGTAGAGATAAGGTATTACAAAAAGCGAGCCCAATAATCTCCATTTTAATCATCTGAGCTCTCTGCCCTTACCTTAGTGTAACCAGTCTGGTGAGTTACTTTAACAAGGTCTCATGGTGATATCAAACAAAGAGCCTTGTCAAGGGTACAGTAATGTAGCGGTTGTCTTACTGGATTACTAATCCAGAGGCCCACACTCATAATGCAGTCGAACATGAGTTCAACTCCTGCCATTGCAGTTTGCAAATCTGAACTCAGTTAAAAGAAATCGGGGAATACAAAGTTGATATCAGTCAAAGTGACAGTGAAACTGTTGGATTGTTATTAAAAACCCAACTAGTTCATTAATATCCTTTATAATTTCTACTGTCTCAGCCTCTATAAGGGACCCATATTTACTTTCACTACTCCCTTCCTTTTTATATACTTGCATAAGCTCTTACAATCTGTTTTTAATCATCTGGATAATTTACTCTCGCTTTTTATCAATTTTTTGTCATGTTTTGCTAGTATCAAGAATTCTCCTCATCCTCAGGCTTCCTACTCTGCTTGGCAATATTTTAAGCATCTTCTTTTAATCTAATACTATCCTTAACTTTTTTAGTTAGCCATGAATGGATCACTCTTCCCATGTAGTTTTTAACTTCTCAGTGGAATGTATGCCCGTTGAGAGTTATGGAATATTTTTTAAATGTTCACTTGTCTGTCCATCATATATTTTAATCTAATTCTCGCCCCTCATGCCTATGATATTGGCTTTACTTAAGTTCAATACTATAGTTTCAGGCTTCGGTATGTCACTCTCAAATTCAATGTGAAATTGTATCATATTATGATCACTCTTTCCCAGAGGATCCATTACCATCAGATTAGTAACTTATCCTATCTCATTACAAGACATGATCTAAAATAGACTCTTCCCTGGTTGGTTCCACGATGTATTGTTCTAGGAAACTGCCTCAAGTACTTACCATGAACTCATCCTCTAACTACTTTTGGCAATTTGATTTGTCCAGTCTGTATGAAGATTAAAGTCCCCCACAATGGTTGCACTGCCTTTATTACAAACTCTTCTCATTTTTTATTTGTGGGATGTGAGTGTCTCTGGCAAGGCCAGCTTTTATTGTTCATCCTTAATTGCTTTTGAGAAGATGGTGATGAGCCACTTTCTTGAAGGGCTGTAGTCCATGTGGTGTAGGTACACCCACGGTTCTGTTAGGGAGGATTTTGAAGCAACAGCGAAGGAACGGCCATATAGTTCCAAGTCAGGCTAGTGTGTGATTTGCAGGTGGTGGTTTTCCTGCTCTTGTAGCCACAATATTTAAATGGCTGATCCAGTTAAGTTTCTGGTCAATGGTAACCCCCAGGATGTTGATCATGATGGTTATTTATTGATTAATACTCTGTGCAACAGTATAGCTACTGTTAAGGGGCCTATAAACTAATCCCATCAGCATTCTCTGACCCTTATCATTTCCTATCTTCACCTGTACTGATTCTACTTCCAGTTCTTCTGAAGCAAGAGTCTTCCTCACTGCTGTCCTTTGGTTATCCTTTGTTATCAGGGCTACCATGCCTCTTTTTCCAGTTTGTCTGTCTTTCCAAAACATCAAGCACTGCTGAGAATATTTAATTCTCAACCTTAGTCACCATGTAACCATGTCTCTGTAATGGCCATTGGTTCAATCACATCTTAGTCCCATGAGAGGCGATGATGGTGTAGTGGTAATGTCACTGAGTTAGAACCCAAGGGCCCAGGCTAATGCTGGCGATGTGGGCTCGAATCCCACCAAGGCAGATGGTGGAACTTAACTTCAATTAATTAATTTTAAAAGAAAAATCTAGAATTGAAAGCTGGTCTCAGTAATGGTGCCATGAAACTATCAGCAATTACCATGAAACCCCATCTGGTTCACTAATGTCCTTTCGGGAAGGAAATCTGCTGTCCTTTCCTGGTCTGGCCTACATGTGACTCCAGACCCATTGCAATCTAGTTGACTTGTAACTGCCCTCTGCAGTGGCCTATCAAGCCACTCATTTGTTAAGGGCAATTAGGGATGGTTGGTCTTTGCCAGTGATGGCAAGATGTCTCGTTAAATCTCCATTAAATGATTTTTTAAAAATCTCTCTTTGTGCCCAAAATTCATCAATCTTGTTACAAATGCTTCGTCTGTTCAGATAAAGTGCCTTTAATAATTTTTTACCATTATTCCTGATTTGACCTTATTCACTAATTCACTATTGCTGTGAATCTTTTTGTCCCTTCCTGTCACACTGAGCTTATCTTTACCCAAATTGCTAGACTCTCTGTGGCCTTAGCCTTTCTCTTTATATTTATAAATTTCCCCTTATTTGAACTCCTCCCCACATTTTTAGTTTAAATCCCTATCTACATAAAAGACTGGTTAACAAAATTGAGGCTCATGAAATAGGAAGGTCAGTATCCAATCGGATTTTAAAAAAAGGCTTTAGGACAGAAAGCAGCAAATCATGGGAAATGGTTCTTTTTCAGAGTGGAGGATGGTAGACAGTGGTGTTCCCCCCAGGGTCAGTGCTGGGCAGAGTGGAGGATGGTAGACAGTGGTGTTCCCCCCAGGGTCAGTGCTGGGCAGAGTGGAGGATGGTAGACAGTGGTGTTCCCCCCAGGGTCAGTGCTGGGCAGAGTGGAGGATGGTAGAGAGTGGTGTTCCCCCCAGGGTCAGTGCTGGGCAGAGTGGAGGATGGTAGAGAGTGGTGTTCCCCCCAGGGTCAGTGCTGGGCAGAGTGGAGGATGGTAGAGAGTAGTGTTCCCCCCAGGGTCAGTGCTGGGCAGAGTGGTGGATGGTAGAGAGTAGTGTTCCCCCCAGGGTCAGTGCTGGGCAGAGTGGAGGATGGTAGACAGTGGTGTTCCCCCCAGGGTCAGTGCTGGGCAGAGTGGAGGATGGTAGACAGTGGTGTTCCCCCCAGGGTCAGTGCTGGGCAGAGTGGAGGATGGTAGAGAGTGGTGTTCCCCCCAGGGTCAGTGCTGGGCAGAGTGGAGGATGGTAGAGAGTGGTGTTCCCCCCAGGGTCAGTGCTGGGCAGAGTGGAGGATGGTAGAGAGTAGTGTTCCCCCCAGGGTCAGTGCTGGGCAGAGTGGAGGATGGTAGACAGTGGTGTTCCCCCCAGGGTCAGTGCTGGGCAGAGTGGAGGATGGTAGACAGTGGTGTTCCCCCCAGGGTCAGTGCTGGGCAGAGTGGAGGATGGTAGACAGTGGTGTTCCCCCCAGGGTCAGTGCTGGGCAGAGTGGAGGATGGTAGAGAGTGGTGTTCCCCCCAGGGTCAGTGCTGGGCAGAGTGGAGGATGGTAGACAGTGGTGTTCCCCCCAGGGTCAGTGCTGGGCAGAGTGGAGGATGGTAGAGAGTGGTGTTCCCCCCAGGGTCAGTGCTGGGCAGAGTGGAGGATGGTAGACAGTGGTGTTCCCCCCAGGGTCAGTGCTGGGCAGAGTGGAGGATGGTAGACAGTGGTGTTCCCCCCAGGGTCAGTGCTGGGCAGAGTGGAGGATGGTAGAGAGTGGTGTTCCCCCCAGGGTCAGTGCTGGGCAGAGTGGAGGATGGTAGACAGTGGTGTTCCCCCCAGGGTCAGTGCTGGGCAGAGTGGAGGATGGTAGAGAGTGGTGTTCCCCCCAGGGTCAGTGCTGGGCAGAGTGGAGGATGGTAGACAGTGGTGTTCCCCCCAGGGTCAGTGCTGGGCAGAGTGGAGGATGGTAGACAGTGGTGTTCCCCCCAGGGTCAGTTCTGGGCAGAGTGGAGGATGGTAGAGAGTAGTGTTCCCCCCAGGGTCAGTGCTGGGCAGAGTGGAGGATGGTAGAGAGTAGTGTTCCCCCCAGGGTCAGTGCTGGGCAGAGTGGAGGATGGTAGACAGTGGTGTTCCCCCCAGGGTCAGTGCTGGGCAGAGTGGAGGATGGTAGAGAGTAGTGTTCCCCCCAGGGTCAGTGCTGGGCAGAGTGGAGGATGGTAGAGAGTAGTGTTTCCCCCAGGGTCAGTGCTGGGCAGAGTGGAGGATGGTAGACAGTGGTGTTTCCCCCAGGGTCAGTGCTGGGCAGAGTGGAGGATGGTAGAGAGTAGTGTTCCCCCCAGGGTCAGTGCTGGGCAGAGTGGAGGATGGTAGAGAGTAGTGTTTCCCCCAGGGTCAGTGCTGGGCAGAGTGGAGGATGGTAGAGAGTAGTGTTTCCCCCAGGGTCAGTGCTGGGCAGAGTGGAGGATGGTAGACAGTGGTGTTCCCCCCAGGGTCAGTGCTGGGCAGAGTGGAGGATGGTAGACAGTGGTGTTTCCCCCAGGGTCAGTGCTGGGCAGAGTGGAGGATGGTAGACAGTGGTGTTTCCCCCAGGGTCAGTGCTGGGCAGAGTGGAGGATGGTAGACAGTGGTGTTCCCCCCCAGGGTCAGTGCTGGGCAGAGTGGAGGATGGTAGAGAGTAGTGTTTCCCCCAGGGTCAGTGCTGGGCAGAGTGGAGGATGGTAGAGAGTAGTGTTTCCCCCAGGGTCAGTGCTGGGCAGAGTGGAGGATGGTAGAGAGTAGTGTTTCCCCCAGGGTCAGTGCTGGGCAGAGTGGAGGATGGTAGAGAGTAGTGTTTCCCCCAGGGTCAGTGCTGGGCAGAGTGGAGGATGGTAGACAGTGGTGTTCCCCCCAGGGTCAGTGCTGGGCAGAGTGGAGGATGGTAGACAGTGGTGTTTCCCCCAGGGTCAGTGCTGGGCAGAGTGGAGGATGGTAGACAGTGGTGTTTCCCCCAGGGTCAGTGCTGGGCAGAGTGGAGGATGGTAGACAGTGGTGTTCCCCCCCAGGGTCAGTGCTGGGCAGAGTGGAGGATGGTAGACAGTGGTGTTTCCCCCAGGGTCAGTGCTGGGCAGAGTGGAGGATGGTAGAGAGTAGTGTTCCCCCCAGGGTCAGTGCTGGGCAGAGTGGAGGATGGTAGACAGTGGTGTTTCCCCCAGGGTCAGTGCTGGGCAGAGTGGAGGATGGTAGACAGTGGTGTTCCCCCCAGGGTCAGTGCTGGGCAGAGTGGAGGATGGTAGAGAGTAGTGTTCCCCCCAGGGTCAGTGCTGGGCAGAGTGGAGGATGGTAGAGAGTAGTGTTCCCCCCAGGGTCAGTGCTGGGCAGAGTGGAGGATGGTAGACAGTGGTGTTCCCCCCAGGGTCAGTGCTGGGCAGAGTGGAGGATGGTAGAGAGTAGTGTTCCCCCCAGGGTCAGTGCTGGGCAGAGTGGAGGATGGTAGAGAGTAGTGTTTCCCCCAGGGTCAGTGCTGGGCAGAGTGGAGGATGGTAGAGAGTAGTGTTTCCCCCAGGGTCAGTGCTGGGCAGAGTGGAGGATGGTAGACAGTGGTGTTTCCCCCAGGGTCAGTGCTGGGCAGAGTGGAGGATGGTAGAGAGTAGTGTTCCCCCCAGGGTCAGTGCTGGGCAGAGTGGAGGATGGTAGAGAGTAGTGTTTCCCCCAGGGTCAGTGCTGGGCAGAGTGGAGGATGGTAGACAGTGGTGTTTCCCCCAGGGTCAGTGCTGGGCAGAGTGGAGGATGGTAGAGAGTAGTGTTCCCCCCAGGGTCAGTGCTGGGCAGAGTGGAGGATGGTAGACAGTGGTGTTCCCCCCCAGGGTCAGTGCTGGGCAGAGTGGAGGATGGTAGACAGTGGTGTTCCCCCCAGGGGCAGTGCTGGGCAGAGTGGAGGATGGTAGACAGTGGTGTTTCCCCCAGGGTCAGTGCTGGGCAGAGTGGAGGATGGTAGACAGTGGTGTTCCCCCCAGGGTTAGTGCTGGGCAGAGTGGAGGATGGTAGAGAGTAGTGTTCCCCCCAGGGTCAGTGCTGGGCAGAGTGGAGGATGGTAGACAGTGGTGTTCCCCCCAGGGTCAGTGTTGGGCAGAGTGGAGGATGGTAGACAGTGGTGTTCCCCCCAGGGTCAGTGCTGGGCAGAGTGGAGGATGGTAGACAGTGGTGTTCCCCCCAGGGTCAGTGCTGGGCAGAGTGGAGGATGGTAGAGAGTGGTGTTCCCCCCAGGGTCAGTGCTGGGCAGAGTGGAGGATGGTAGACAGTGGTGTTCCCCCCAGGGTCAGTGCTGGGCAGAGTGGAGGATGGTAGAGAGTGGTGTTCCCCCCAGGGTCAGTGCTGGGCAGAGTGGAGGATGGTAGACAGTGGTGTTCCCCCCAGGGTCAGTGCTGGGCAGAGTGGAGGATGGTAGACAGTGGTGTTCCCCCCAGGGTCAGTGCTGGGCAGAGTGGAGGATGGTAGAGAGTGGTGTTCCCCCCAGGGTCAGTGCTGGGCAGAGTGGAGGATGGTAGACAGTGGTGTTCCCCCCAGGGTCAGTGCTGGGCAGAGTGGAGGATGGTAGAGAGTGGTGTTCCCCCCAGGGTCAGTGCTGGGCAGAGTGGAGGATGGTAGAGAGTAGTGTTCCCCCCAGGGTCAGTGCTGGGCAGAGTGGAGGATGGTAGAGAGTAGTGTTCCCCCCAGGGTCAGTGCTGGGCAGAGTGGAGGATGGTAGAGAGTAGTGTTCCCCCCAGGGTCAGTGCTGGGCAGAGTGGAGGATGGTAGAGAGTAGTGTTTCCCCCAGGGTCAGTGCTGGGCAGAGTGGAGGATGGTAGAGAGTAGTGTTTCCCCCAGGGTCAGTGCTGGGCAGAGTGGAGGATGGTAGACAGTGGTGTTTCCCCCAGGGTCAGTGCTGGGCAGAGTGGAGGATGGTAGAGAGTAGTGTTCCCCCCAGGGTCAGTGCTGGGCAGAGTGGAGGATGGTAGAGAGTAGTGTTCCCCCCAGGGTCAGTGCTGGGCAGAGTGGAGGATGGTAGAGAGTAGTGTTTCCCCCAGGGTCAGTGCTGGGCAGAGTGGAGGATGGTAGAGAGTAGTGTTTCCCCCAGGGTCAGTGCTGGGCAGAGTGGAGGATGGTAGACAGTGGTGTTTCCCCCAGGGTCAGTGCTGGGCAGAGTGGAGGATGGTAGAGAGTAGTGTTCCCCCCAGGGTCAGTGCTGGGCAGAGTGGAGGATGGTAGAGAGTAGTGTTTCCCCCAGGGTCAGTGCTGGGCAGAGTGGAGGATGGTAGAGAGTAGTGTTTCCCCCAGGGTCAGTGCTGGGCAGAGTGGAGGATGGTAGACAGTGGTGTTTCCCCCAGGGTCAGTGCTGGGCAGAGTGGAGGATGGTAGAGAGTAGTGTTCCCCCCAGGGTCAGTGCTGGGCAGAGTGGAGGATGGTAGACAGTGGTGTTCCCCCCAGGGTCAGTGTTGGGCAGAGTGGAGGATGGTAGACAGTGGTGTTTCCCCCAGGGTCAGTGCTGGGCAGAGTGGAGGATGGTAGACAGTGGTGTTTCCCCCAGGGTCAGTGCTGGGCAGAGTGGAGGATGGTAGACAGTGGTGTTCCCCCCCAGGGTCAGTGCTGGGCAGAGTGGAGGATGGTAGACAGTGGTGTTCCCCCCAGGGTCAGTGCTGGGCAGAGTGGAGGATGGTAGAGAGTAGTGTTTCCCCCAGGGTCAGTGCTGGGCAGAGTGGAGGATGGTAGACAGTGGTGTTCCCCCCAGGGTCAGTGCTGGGCAGAGTGGAGGATGGTAGAGAGTAGTGTTCCCCCCAGGGTCAGTGCTGGGCAGAGTGGAGGATGGTAGAGAGTAGTGTTCCCCCCAGGGTCAGTGCTGGGCAGAGTGGAGGATGGTAGACAGTGGTGTTCCCCCCAGGGTCAGTGCTGGGCAGAGTGGAGGATGGTAGAGAGTAGTGTTCCCCCCAGGGTCAGTGCTGGGCAGAGTGGAGGATGGTAGAGAGTAGTGTTTCCCCCAGGGTCAGTGCTGGGCAGAGTGGAGGATGGTAGAGAGTAGTGTTTCCCCCAGGGTCAGTGCTGGGCAGAGTGGAGGATGGTAGACAGTGGTGTTCCCCCCAGGGTCAGTGCTGGGCAGAGTGGAGGATGGTAGACAGTGGTGTTTCCCCCAGGGTCAGTGCTGGGCAGAGTGGAGGATGGTAGAGAGTAGTGTTCCCCCCAGGGTCAGTGCTGGGCAGAGTGGAGGATGGTAGAGAGTAGTGTTTCCCCCAGGGTCAGTGCTGGGCAGAGTGGAGGATGGTAGACAGTGGTGTTTCCCCCAGGGTCAGTGCTGGGCAGAGTGGAGGATGGTAGAGAGTAGTGTTCCCCCCAGGGTCAGTGCTGGGCAGAGTGGAGGATGGTAGACAGTGGTGTTCCCCCCCAGGGTCAGTGCTGGGCAGAGTGGAGGATGATAGACAGTGGTGTTCCCCCCAGGGTCAGTGCTGGGCAGAGTGGAGGATGGTCGAGAGTAGTGTTCCCCCCAGGGTCAGTGCTGGGCAGAGTGGAGGATGGTAGAGAGTGGTGTTCCCCCCAGGGGCAGTGCTGGGCAGAGTGGAGGATGGTAGACAGTGGTGTTTCCCCCAGGGTCAGTGCTGGGCAGAGTGGAGGATGGTAGACAGTGGTGTTCCCCCCAGGGTCAGTGCTGGGCAGAGTGGAGGATGGTAGAGAGTAGTGTTTCCCCCAGGGTCAGTGCTGGGCAGAGTGGAGGATGGTAGACAGTGGTGTTTCCCCCAGGGTCAGTGCTGGGCAGAGTGGAGGATGGTAGAGAGTAGTGTTCCCCCCAGGGTCAGTGCTGGGCAGAGTGGAGGATGGTAGACAGTGGTGTTCCCCCCCCAGGGTCAGTGCTGGGCAGAGTGGAGGATGGTAGACAGTGGTGTTCCCCCCAGGGTCAGTGCTGGGCAGAGTGGAGGATGGTAGAGAGTGGTGTTTCCCCCAGGGTCAGTGCTGGGCAGAGTGGAGGATGGTAGACAGTGGTGTTCCCCCCAGGGTCAGTGCTGGACAGAGTGGAGGATGGTAGACAGTGGTGTTCCCCCCAGTGTCAGTGCTGGGCAGAGTGGAGGATGGTAGAGAGTGGTGTTCCCCCCAGGGTCAGTGCTGGACAGAGTGGAGGATGGTAGAGAGTGGTGTTCCCCCCAGGGTCAGTGCTGGGCAGAGTGGAGGATGGTAGAGAGTGGTGTTCCCCCCAGGGTCAGTGCTGGGCAGAGTGGAGGATGGTAGAGAGTGGTGTTCCCCCCAGGGTCAGTGCTGGGCAGAGTGGAGGATGGTAGACAGTGGTGTTCCCCCCAGGGTCAGTGCTGGGCAGAGTGGAGGATGGTAGACAATGGTGTTCCCCCCAGGGTCAGTGCTGGGCAGAGTGGAGGATGGTCGAGAGTGGTGTTCCCCCCAGGGTCAGTGCTGGAACCGCTGCTTTTTTTGCTAGAGATAAATTGGATCATGCAATACAGAGTAAAATTTCAAAATTATCCAAACTTGGAGGTGTAGCAAACAATGGGGATGATGCTAACCAACTGCAACAGGCCATAGGACATAGATAGGCTAGCAGAATAGGCAGACAAGTAGCAGGTGGAATTTAATAGAGAAGTGTGAGGTGATGCATTTTGGCAGAAGGAACAGGGAGAGGCAATATACACTAAATGGCACAGTTCTAAAATGTGTACAGGGGCAAAGGGACCTGGAGGTGCATAGAAAATAGAAGCAGGAGTAGGCCATTCGGCCCTTCGAGCCTGCTCCGACATTCAATACGATCATGGTTGATCATCCAACTCAGTACCCTGTTCCCACTTTCTCCCCATATCTCTTGATCCCTTTAGCTCTAAGAACTATATCTAACTCTTTCTTGAATGTATTTAATGATTTGGCCTCAACTGCTTTCCATGGTCGAGAATTCCACAGGTTCACCACTCTGTAGGTGAAGAAATTTCTCCTCATCTCAGTCTTAAATGGCTTATCCCTTATCCTTAGACTATGACCCCTAGTCCTGGACTCCCCCACCATCGGGAACATCCTTCCTGCATCTAGTCTGTCCAGTCCTGTTAGCATTTTGTAGGTTTCTATGAGTTCCCCTCTCATTCTTCTGAACTCGAGCGAATACAAGCCTAATCGAAACAATCTCTCTTCATACATTAGTCCTGCCATCCCAGGAATCAGTCTGGTGAACCTTCGCTGCATTCCCTCCACAGCAAGAACATCCTTCCTCAGATAAGGAGACCAAAACTGCACACAATATCCAGATGTGGTCTCACCCAGGCCTTGTATAATTACAGCAAGACATCCTTGCTCCTGTACTTGAATTCTCTCGCTATGAAGGCCAACATACCATTTTCCTTCTTAACTGCCTGCTGCACCTGCATGCTTACTTTCAGCAACTGGTACAGAAAGGCACCCAGGTCTCACTGCACCTCCCCCTTTCCCAATCTATCGCCATTCAGATAATAATCTGCCTTTCTGTTTTTGCCACCAAAGTGGATAACCTCACATTTATCCACATTATACTGCATCTGCCATGTATTTGCCCACTCACTCAACCTGTCTAAATCACACTGGAGCTTCTCTGCATCCTCCTCACAGCTCACACTCCCACCCAGCTTTGTATCATTTTTTAAAAAATTCATTCATGGGATGTGGGCGTCGCTGGCCAGGCCAGCATTTATTGCCCATCCCTAATTGCCCTTGAGAAGGTGGTGGTGAGCTGCCTTCTTGAACCGCTGCAGTCCATTTGGGGTAGGCACACCCACAGTGCTGTTAGGAAGGGAGTTCCAGGATTTTGATCCAGCAACAGTGAAGGAATGGCGATATAATTCCAAATCAGGATGGTGTGTGACTTGGAGGGGAACTTGCAGGTGGTGGTGTTCCCATGTATTTGCTGCCCTTGTCCTTCTAGTTGGTAGAGGTCGCGGGTTTGGAAGGTGCAGTCTAAGGAGCCTTGGTGCGTTGCTGCGGTGCATCTTGTAGATGGTACACACTGCTGCCACTGTGTGTCGGTGGTGGAGGGAGTGAACGTTTGTAGATGGGGTGCCAGTCAAGCGGGCTGCTTTGTCCTGGATGGTGTTGAGCTTCTTGAGTATTGTTGGAGCTGCACCTATCCAGGCAAGTGGAGAGTATTCCATCACACTCCTGACTTATGCCTTGTAGATGGTGGACAGGCTTTGGGGATTCAGGAGGTGAGTTACTCGCCTCAGGATTCCCAGCCTCTGACCCGCTCTTGTAGCCACAGTATTTATATGGCTACTCCAGTTCAGTTTCTGGTCAATGGTAGTCTCTAGGATGTTGATAATGGGGGATTCAGTGATGGTGATGCCATTGAATGTCAAGGGGAGATGGTTAGATTCTCTCTTGTTGGAGATGGTCATTGCCTGGCACTTGTGTGGCGCGAATGTTACTTGCCACTTATCAGCCCAAGCCTGGATATTGTCCAGGTCTTGCTGCATTTCTACATGGACTGTTTCAGTATCTGAGGAGTCACGAATGGTGCTGGACATTACGCAATCATCAGCGAACATCCCCACTTCTGATCTTATGATTGAAGGAAGGTCATTGATGAAGCAGCTGAAGATGGTTGGGCCTAGGACACTACCCTGAGGAACTCCTGCAGTGATGTCCTCATAATTGCCTTTATTTAAGTTTAAAATATTAGTCTTAGGCCCATTCGTCTCTCCCTCAAAATGAATGTAAAATGCAATCATATTATGATCACTGCTGCCTGGGGGCGTCTTCACTATGAGGTCATTAATTACTCCTATCTCGTTGCACAAATCAGGTCTAGTATAGCATGCTGTCTGGTTGGATCCAGAATGTGCTATTCGAAGAAACTATCTTGAAAACATTCTACGAACTCCTCATCTTTACTACCTTTGCCCATGTGATTTTCCTAGTCTATATGTAGATTAAAATCTCCCATGATTATTGCCATATCTTGCTGACAAGCTCCCATTATTTCTTCCTTTATACCCCGTCCTACCATGTGGTTACTGGTAGGGGGCCTATACACCACTCCCACAAGTAACTTCTTGTCTTTATCATTTCTCATCTTGACTCAAACCGCTTCTACATCCTGGTTTCCTGAACTTAGGTCACCCTCTCTATTGTGCTAATAACATCCTTAATTAACAGAGCAACTCCTCCACCTTTTCCTAGCTTCCTGTCCTTCCTAAATGCCATGTACCTTTCACTATTCAGGTCCCAATTTATGTCGTCCTGCAGTCATGTCTCCGTCATGGCTCTCAGATCATACTTATTTCTATTTGCACTGTGAGTTCATCTGCTTTGTTTCAAATTCTACGTGCATTCAGATACAGAGCCTTTAGTTTTGACTTTTATTATTCTTGTAACCTCTAGCCTTATCTGCTGATTTCTTCTTAGATTTGTAGTGACTGTCCCTGCCTGTCACGGTTGGTTTATAATTTCCCATATTAATACCTTTCTCTCTTGCCTTGTCTCTACTCTTTGATTTACCACATCTTCCCAAATTTGATCCCACTATTTAGTTAAAACCCTCTCAACTTCCCTCGTTATACTGTTTGCTAGAACACTGGTCCCAGCATGGTTCAGGTGTAGACCGTCTCAATGATAGAGTCCCCACTTTCCCCAGTACTGGTGCCAGTGCCCCACGAACCGGAACCCACTTCTACCACACCTGTCTTTGAGCCACGCATTCACTTAGCTAATCTTATTTGCCCTAAGCCAATTTGCACATGGCTCAGGTAATAATCCAGGGATTATTAGTTTTGAGGTTCTACTTTTTAATTTGGTGCCTATCTCCTCATACTGACTATGCAGAACCTCTTTCCTTATGCTGCCTATGTCGTTGGTACCTACATGGACCACGGTGACTCGATCGTCCCCCTCCCACTGTAAGTTCCTCTCTAGTCCTGAGCTGATGTCCCGAGCCCTGGCACTGGGCAGGCAACACAGCTTTCTGGACTCTTCCTCTTTGCTGCAGAGAACAGTGTCAATCCCCCTCACTATACTGTCCCCTACAACCACTATTTTCCTTTTTGCTCCCCCTGCTTGAATGGCTTCCTGTACCATGGTCAGTCTGCTCATCCACACAAGCTGCAAGAACCTCAAACTTGTTTCTCAATTGCAAGGGCTGAGGCTCCTCCACTCCCACCTTCTTAATCCTCTTACCTGCCTGACTCAGTCACACCCTCCTGTCCCTGACGACTGTCCAAATCAGTTGACCCTATCTTAAGGGGAGTGACTGCCTTTTGGAAGAAAGTGTCCAGGTAACCTTCCCCCTCCCTGATATATCATGATGTCTGTATCTCGGCCTCCAGCTCATCTACTCTGAGCCAAAACTCTTCAAATCGCAGACACTTACTACAGACATGGTTGCCATGGATTTCTGTGACATCTAGGAGCTCCCACATACTGCAGCCATGACACATCACCTGTCCTTCCAACTTTTCTGTGTTACTTAAATGAACTTTATTTTGCTTAATTTGTTTATAGTTCCCAGCTTCACCAAAATCCCTAACTCACCAAACTCCCTTCTTGATACTCTGTACACTCAAGCAGCACTCAGAGGCCTCTGAATTTATACTCTCTAAAAACAATGATGAATCAGCTCTGCTAGAGCTCAGAAAGCCCAGTTTAAGCTAGCTACCGAACTATCTAGCTACAGCTACTTTCAGAGAGCTTGTATATCTTTCCACTCTGCACTGAATTCCCACTCTCACCAAATTCCCAATATTTATTACTTTGCAATGCTCTTTCTTTATGATCCCTCTGTGCTGTGAAAGACTCTATCGAAACATTCTTACCACAGTATCAATCGAACTTCAAACCCATGAGTCTGCAGCCTGCATGATTCTGAACTCTAATTCACTGAGTTCTCAACCTTCACTCCCTCATCCAGAATGCTGATCACAGTGGGTGTAATGAGTTATCATAACTATGTAAATAAGGGAAATATCACAAGATGTATTTACTCGAGTTTTGTCCACATCATTCAGTTTCATTAATAGCAACAGGAAGGATTTAAAATTTAAATGGATGGTTTTGAAACTGATAAAAATGAGGAAATGCTCATTTTCAGTAAGGTGCCACAGCAAAGCCTGTCCCAAGCCAGCTGGGGCAGCCACTGAAATTGATCCAGGCACCCAACTCTCACCTCCAGAAGGCCAGCCTCCACATGGTTCAAACCCAGACAGCATGTCTGTCGTTTATAGGTTACTGTTCATAGTTCAGCTGTTGCTGTTTCTCCTTCAGGAGATCTAGACACTGATGCTGTTACTAGATGATTTATGTAAATATATGACCAGATGAACTTAATGAACCTAACGTATTAATTATGCTGATTGAGGGATAAATGTTAGACAGGACTCTGAGGAGAACGCCCCTGCTCGTCTTTAAATAGTGCAATGGACAGGGCAGATGGGCTCTCAGTTTGACAGCTCATCTGAAACACAGCACCTCCGACAGGGCAGAACTGCTGCGGTACTGCACTGGCAGTCTCAGCCTAGATCTTATTGACAAGTCTCTGGAATGGACCCATGGCTTTCTGCCTCAGAGGCACGAGTGTTACCGCTGAGCTGGCACAACGAGAAGGCTCCAATCTATGTCAACAAGGGCTGTGACAGAGAAAACTACAGATAAATTACAGATAATTACTGGCCATTTAATCCACATAATCTAATTTACCCTTTTTAACCACTGATATGCTCTCTTAAATTACCATCCATTTTCCCCTTCCATTGCCCTGTCCCATTCAATTGTCACTCTTTTGCTCTTCAGTCAGCAGCCATTTCTCTCTCTCAGTATCATTCATTACTATTCATTCATCTCCACCCCAGTCCTAACTAAGATGGCTTCTAGGGACCGGGCTCTCTGTCCTTTCAAAACCATTGTTGGTAAAGATTAGTTTGCGTGATTTCAGTAAATGTACGACTTGTGAAACGACTTGAGATTAAAGGTGTTTTCAATCTTAACAGGGAGCAGCTGAAAACGGAACTGGAAAAGAGAGCTGAGGATTGCCGGTCATTTGTGAAACAGTTCCCAGATTGGAGAGACCAGATAAGAGGGTACATAAAGGAACTGCAAGAGATTGCAGACAGCGTTGATGAGTATCACAGAAGCTCCACCATTGCAAGTGTCACGGGGGCGTCAGCAGCGGTTGTAGGAGGGGCTCTGTCCCTCTCAGGAATAATTGCAAGTCCTTTCACATCAGGTGCCTCACTGGGTCTCACTGCTGTGGGAGCTGGGGTTAGTGCAACTGGTGCTGCCACCAATTTTACAGCCGGTGTCACTGAAAATGTTGCACAGTCCAACAAACAGAAAAGAGTCGATGAGATCATAGAACAATATAATAACCGCTGTAAAGAAATGGCAAAGTATTTACATGAGGTTTGCAGTGCGATTAAATCCTGGAGCCATAACCTACGGGCAGAAATCATGAGACACAAGCCTAGTGAAGAAATGTCAGATTTTCTGAATGAAGCTTGCAGTGCAGCTAATTGCAGTGAGGGAGACGGAGAAGATTCAGTTACAGGAAAGCCAAGGAGCCTTTCAGTGTCTAGCACAGAAAGGCAGGAAATAGCAGCGAGCCAGAAAACTGCAAACATTAAGGAGCTGCTTTCTGGATCATTTCCCCTGCTGTCTGCTTTCGCCAAAGCCATTTCAGCAATTCTTACAGCAATCTTAATGATTACAAATATCTACTCCATCACAAAGAACTCCATAGACCTTAGCAAAGGAAGCAAAACTGAAGTAGCTAAAAACATACAGGGTGTGGCGATGAAGATGGGAGATGAACTAATGGCCTATGAAGATATTTATGAATTTCTGAAACTAATTTTAAAGATAGATTGAATGATTGGACCCACGTTTCCACATTGGGGGATGGGGGATGGGGGGAGGGGTCTACCAGTCTGCGGCTGTAACTCCAACAGATCAGCAGCTCCCGCGGGTATATTTAAGGCAGAGGTAGATAGATTCTTGATAAGCAAGGGGGTGGAAGGTTATCAGGGGTAGGTGGAAATGTGGAGTAATCAGTTCAGCGTGAGGTTATTGAATGGCGGAGCAGGCTCGAAGGGCCGAGTGGCCTACTCCTGCTCCTAATTCGTATGTTCGTATGTAGTTAGCACAGGCTGCCCAATCTGAAATTGAAGTAGAGGGAGTCCCTAACTGCTACTATTTAAAATCTCACCATGGCAACTGGGGAATTTAAATTTGGAATGAAAAGTTAGTCTCAGTAATGGTGACCATGGAACTTCTCAGATTGTGGTAACAACCCATCTGATTCACTAATGTCCTTTAGGGAAGGAAATCTGCCGTCCTTACTGGGTCTGGCCTACATGTGACTCCAGACCCACAGTATTGTGGTTGATACTCAGCTGCCCTCTGAAATAGCCCAGCAAGACACACAGATGTATCCAACTGCTTGCAGTGGTTCAAGGACATGTCTCAGTACCCACCATCTCAAGGGATAGACAATAAATGCTATCCATACAAGTGATGCCACATCCCAATAATGAATTAAAAATAGTTACCAATTAGTGCCTCTGCTCTTCACCCATAGCCCTGTAACTTTTTCCTTTTCAAGTATTTTTCCAATTCTCCGTGGAAAGTTACTGAATCTGCTTCCCTTTCAGGCAGTGCATTACAGATCACAACAACTCACTGTGTAAATTCTCACCTGGCTCTTTTGCCAATTAACTTTAATGGATAGAGGCTCTCTGTCCCCAGTGCCTCCTGCATAAATGTCTGTGTTTGAAGTGGGCAATGGTTCTGGCCATTCACAAGGGCAAATTTGGGACCCAGCACATCTAGGTTCCACCTGTGAAACCCCCTCTGCAACAGTCCCGTTGGAATTACGCAGCAGTTGGTTAGAAAGGCTGTGGATTTTCCACATCACACACGTTTAATGCAGAAGTCACAACTTTTTGATGTTTGCACTTTCCGAAGGATATGATTGTGTTTCATAACTACAGCGTACAAAATCTGCTCTGTGCTATGGTTCTATTCATTTATTCTTTTACTGTTTAATAAACGTACTTGAAAACATCCCGTAGCAGTCTGGTGAGGTTTTATTGTCCTAGCTTCCAAAGTGAGGCATAGCGCGATAAATCCAGCAAATAAAACCAAAATGCAAAAGGAAAAGGCGTATCAGTAAATTAAACAGAAAATTGGAAGCATGTCTGAATGAAACAAGGGAACGTTCTCTGATAGACGGGATGGGACGAGTGGTGTTCCTCAGGGACTTGCACTGGGTATTTTTGACAGCTTTTCCTCATATTTATCAATGATCTGGATGAAGGAATGGAGATACAAAAGCAGGGAAGATATGTTGAATATTTATAAAGCTCAGGTTGGGCCACAGCGAGAGTATTGCATCCAGTTCTGGTCACCACACTTTAGGAAGGATGTGAGGGTCCTTGAGAGGGTGCAGAGGAGATTTACCAGAATGGTTCCAGGGATGGAGGATTTTAGTTACAAGGTTAGGTTGGGAAAGGGCGGTTTGTTCTCCCTGGAGGAAAGGAGATTGAGGGGAGATTTGATGAATTGTACAAGATTATGACTGGCTTAGACAAGGAAAATCCATTCCCATTAGCTGGCGATACAAGGACTAGGGGACACAGATTGAAGATTTCAGGCAAGAGATACGGGGGGACTGAGGAAGAACTTTTTTTATGCAGCGCGTGGTAATGACCTGGAACCCGCTGCCTATGAGGGTGGTGGAAGCGGAGACAATGAATGATTTCAAAAGGAAACTGGATGGGAACTTGAAGTTAATAAATGTGCAGCGCGACGGGATCGAGCCGGGGAGCAGACTGACTGGACTGCTCCATGCAGAGTCAGAATGCTTGATGGGCCAAATGGCCTCCTTCTCTGTTGTAAATGACTCCCTGACGCACTGCCAATGTGCACTCAGAAGCAGCTGTGAGCCCACACCGCAGAACAAGTGGTAAATATGAATAAGATGGTGAATTTAATTCCCAACACAATAATTGACTTCAATTCATTTCTCACCCGAGTCTCCATCTATAGTGCCTTCCTAACAAGGTTTCCTAATTGCACTGCTCTTACAAGGTGCTCCCCTAGTAGCCTCAGCAAAGCTGTTGGAAGAGGTTGTTGCCCATGCTGGGACCCTGCTGGTGATCTGGTGGGTTCGTTTGGCTCTAAGGACCCAGCTGCAGACTGCTACACCTCAGCTGCTAACAGGGCTGGTTCAGCTCATGTCTTGACACTGTGGCAGCTATTGGTTGAGGGGGTTGGTGAAAGAGCAAATGCACAGACATTATGGGAGAGGGTAACACATTCTGTTCTCATAGGGCTACTGGCTCTCCCATGGGGCCGGGTCTCATCACTTCCATTGATCTGTGGGAGAGCAAACTGTGAAAATTGAGCGACTCTTGAAATCCACGATTGATTTGGTCCAAGTTGGACGCCTGCTGAATTGAGAGCCAGTGTGGCTGCTGCAGCTGCAAAGGCAGCTGACATTGAAAAGCCTCTCTGGAGGTGGTCACACTTTTATGATAGACCACAGATTACCCATGCCATCTAAGATGGCACCACATGAGATGGAAGTGACTCCTCCATACTTACAGACATTGTGCTGAAACCCCTTGGCAGGTCTTCCAATAACCTGGTGGAACAGCTTGTGAACAGCCAGCACTTTTCATTTCATGGCTGGGCCCCTGGTCCTCATCTCCGTCCTCCTCGGCAGAGCTGGTTAGAGGACGCTGAACTCCATTGAGCTGCATCCTGGGCTGTCCCTGCCATCAGGTAACTTATGCGTGCTTGCAGAAGATGTTCTAAATGAGTACTTTGCCTCTGTCTTCACAAAGGAGAGGGATGATGCAGACATTGTAGTTAAAGAGGAGGAGAGTGAAATATTATATACGATAAGCATAATGAGAGAGGAAGTACTTGAGGGTCTGATAGCTTTGAAAGTAGATAAATCACCTGGACAAGATGGATTGTATCCCAGGCTGTTAAAGGAAGCCAGGGAGGAAATAGCAGATGCTCTGAGAATCATCTTCAAATCCTCACTAGATACAGGAGAGGTATCAGGAGGTCTGCGAACGTCGTAACATTGTTTAAAAAGGGTGCTAGGGATAGGCCAAATAATTATAAGCCGGTCAGTCTGACCTCAGTGGTGGGTAAATTATTAGAATCAATTCTGAGGGACAGGATAAACCTTAGAAAGGCACGGATTAATCAGGGATAGTCAGCATGGGTTTGTTAAGGGAAGGTCATATCTCACTAACTTAATTGAATTGTTTGAGGCAGTAACAAAGAGGATTGATGAGGGTAGTGCAGTGGATGTGGTCTACATGGATTTTAGTAAGGCATTTGACAAGGTCTCACATGGCAGACTGGTCAGAAAAGTAAAAGCCCACGGGATACAGGGAAATGTGGTGAGTTGGATCCTAAATTGATTCAGTGACAGGAAACAAATAGTAATGGTCGACGGATGTTTTTGTGAATGGAAAGGTGTTTCCAGTGGCGTTCCACAGGATTCAGTGTTGGGTCCCTTGCTGTTTGTGGTATATATTAATGATATGGACTTGATTTGGCATGATTGGGAAAAAGATGACACAAAAATTGGCCGTGTATTTGATAGTGAGGAGGATAGCTGTAGACTCCAGAATGATATCAATGGTTTGGTTGAGTGGGCGGGAAAGTGGCAAATGGAATTCATTCCAGAAAAGTATGAGGTAATGCATTTGGGGAGGGCAAATAAAGCAAGGGAATACACAATAAATGGGAGGATATTGAGAGGGGTCGAAGTGAGAGACTTTGGAGTGCATGTCCACAGGTCCCTGATGGTGACAGGACAGGTAGATAGAGTGGTGAAGAAGGCATATGGAATGCTTTCCTTTATTGGCCGAGGTATAGAATACAAAAGCAGGGATGTAATGCTGGAACTGTATAAAACGTTGGTTAGACCACAGCTGGAGTATTGCGTACAGTTCTGGTCACCACATTACAGGAAGGACATAATTGCTCTGGAGAGAGTACAGAGGAGATTTACAAAAATGTTGTCAAGGCTTGAATGTTGCATCTATGAGGAAAGATTGGATCGGCTAGGGTTGTTTTCCTTAGAACAGAGGAGGCTGAGGGGTGACTTAATTGAGGTGTACAAAATTATGAGGGGCCTAGATAGAGTAGACAGGAAGGACCTGTTTCCCCAGGGGGGCACAGAATTAAGGTGATTGGTAGAAGGGTTAGAGGGGACATGAGGAAAAACATTTTCACCTGGAGGGTGGTGGGTGTCTGGAATTCACTGTCAGGAATGGTGGTGGAGGCAGAAACCCTCAACTCATTTGAAAGGTACCTGGACCTGCACCTGAAGTGTTGTAACCTGCAAGGCTATGGACCACGTGCTGGAAGGTAGGATTAGATTGGGCAGATAGTTTTTTCAGTCAGCGCAGTCACGATGGGCTGAATGGCCTCTTTCTGTGCCGTAACCTTTCTATGGTCCTATCAGTTGCCTGATGGCGCTCACTCCTGCTGGGTATTTCACCATCTGCAGATCCATCCAGCTCACCCACATCCACATATGGGCAAAGGACCATTTTGGTGCTTGAGATGTAGTGCCTGACACTGAGTCCACAGGAAGAATATCCTTCTCTGAGGTGTCTCCAGGAAGTCATTGCTGCTGCAAAGAAGCAGCTAAATGGGTAAAAAAGAAAAAGGGCAAGAATTAGGAAGGCTGGAAATTAGCATAATGTTCCAGTCTTCCTTAGACTCAGGGGCGGTGCCAGAGGACTGGAGAATTGCAAACATTATGCCCTTGTTCAAAAAAGGGTGTAAAGATAAGCCCAGCAACTACAGGCCAGTCAGTTTATTCTCAGTGGTGAGAAAGCTTTTAGAAATGATAATTCAGGACAAAATTAACAGTCACTTGGGCAAATGCAGGTGAATTAAGGAAAGCCAACACAGATTTGTAAAGGGCAAATTGTGTTTAACTAACGTGCTTCGGTTTTTTGATCAGATAATCAGATGGTTGATGAGGCTACATGAACTTCCAAAAGGTTTTTGACAAAGTGCCACATAATACTCTTGCCAGCAAAGTTGAAGTCCATGGAATAAGCGGGACAGTAGCAGCATGGATGCAAAGTTGACTGAGTGGCAGGAAACAGAGATTAATGGTGAAGAATTATTTTTCAGACTGGAGGAAGGTGTATAGTGAGGTTCCCCAGGGATTAGTGTTGGGACCACTGCTTTTCCTGATCTATATTAATGACCTAGACTTGGGTGCAAAGGGCACAATTTCAAAATTTGCACATGACATAAAACTTGGAAGTATTGTGAACTGTGAGGAGGATAGTGATAACTTGAAGAGGGCATAGATGGGTTGGTGGAATGGGCAGACAATTGGCAGATGAAATTTAATGCAGAAAAGTGGGAAGTAATTAATTTTGGTAGGAAGAACAAGAAGAGGCAATATAAATTAAAGGGTACAATTCTAGAGGGGGTGCAGGAGCAGAGGGACTTGGGGGTATATGTGCACAAATGATTGAAGATGGCAGAGTAGGTTGAGAAAGTAATTAATAAGGCCAAAGGGATCCTGGGCTTTATAAATAGGGGTATAGGGGACAAAAACAAGGAAGTTATGATAAACCTGTATAAAACACTGGCTCAGCCTCAACTGGAGTATTGTATTCAATTCTGGGCACCTCACTTTAGGAAGGATGTGAAGGCATTAGAGAGGATGCAGAAAAGATTCATGAGAATGGTTCCAAGGCTGAGGTAGTTCAGTTACCTGGATAGATTGGAGGGGCTGGGTCTGTTCTCCTGAAGGGAAGATTAAGAAGAGATTTGATCGAGGTGTTCAAAATCATGAGGGGTCTGGACAGGGTAGATAGGGAGAAACTGTTCCGATTGGCCAAAGGATCGAGTGATTTAAGGTGGGTTAAGGCGATTGGCAAAATAAGCAATGGCAACATGAGGAAAAACCTCTTTACACAGCGTGTGGTTCGGATCTGGAATGCACTGTGTGATGTGTGGTGGAGGCAGGTTCAGTGAGTGTTTAGGATCTGGAATGCACTGTCTGAGAGTGTGGTGGAGGCAGGTTCAGTGAGTGTTTAGGATCTGGAATGCACTGTGTGAGAGTGTGGTGGAGGCAGGTTCAGTGAGTGTTTAGGATCTGGAATGCACTGTCTGAGAGTGTGGTGGAGGCAGGTTCAGTGAGTGTTTAGGATCTGGAATGCACTGTCTGAGAGTGTGGTGGAGGCAGGTTCAGTGACTGTTTAGGATCTGGAATGCACTGTCTGAGAGTGTGGTGGAGGTAGGTTCAGTGTGTGTTTAGGATCTGGAATGCACTGTCTGAGAGTGTGGTGGAGGCAGGTTCAGTGACTGTTTAGGATCTGGAATGCACTGTCTGAGAGTGTGGTGGAGGCAGGTTCAGTGAGTGTTTAGGATCTGGAATGCACTGTCTGAGAGTGTGGTGGAGGTAGGTTCAGTGTGTGTTTAGGATCTGGAATGCACTGTCTGAGAGTGTGGTGGAGGCAGGTTCAGTGAGTGTTCAGGATCTGGAATGCACTGTGTGAGAGTGTGGTGGAGGCAGGTTCAGTGAGTGTTTAGGATCTGGAATGCACTGTGTGAGTGTGTGGTGGAGGCAGGTTCAGTGAGTGTTTAGGATCTGGAATGCACTGTGTGAGAGTGTGGTGGAGGCAGGTTCAGTGAGTGTTTAGGATCTGGAATGCACTGTGTGAGTGTGTGGTGGAGGCAGGTTCAGTGAGTGTTTAGGATCTGGAATGCACTGTGTGAGAGTGTGGTGGAGGCAGGTTCAGTGAGTGTTCAGGATCTGGAATGCATTGTGTGAGAGTGTGGTGGAGGCAGGTTCAGTGAGTGTTTAGGATCTGGAATGCACTGTCTGAGAGTGTGGTGGAGGCAGGTTCAGTGAGTGTTTAGGATCTGGAATGCACTGTGTGAGAGTGTGGTGGAGGCAGGTTCAGTGAGTGTTTAGGATCTGGAATGCACTGTGTGAGTGTGTGGTGGAGGCAGGTTCAGTGAGTGTTTAGGATCTGGAATGCACTGTGTGAGAGTGTGGTGGAGGCAGGTTCAGTGAGTGTTTAGGATCTGGAATGCACTGTGTGAGTGTGTGGAGGAGGCAGGTTCAGTGAGTGTTTAGGATCTGGAATGCACTGTGTGAGAGTGTGGTGGAGGCAGGTTCAGTGTGTGTTTAGGATCTGGAATGCACTGTCTGAGAGTGTGGTGGAGGCAGGTTCAGTGAGTGTTTAGGATCTGGAATGCACTGTCTGAGAGTGTGGTGGAGGCAGGTTCAGTGAGTGTTTAGGATCTGGAATGCACTGTCTGAGAGTGTGGTGGAGGCAGGTTCAGTGACTGTTTAGGATCTGGAATGCACTGTCTGAGAGTGTGGTGGAGGCAGGTTCAGTGAGTGTTTAGGATCTGGAATGCAGTGTCTGAGATTGTGGTGGAAACAGGTTCAGTGAGTGTTTAGGATCTGGAATGCACTGTCTGAGAGTGTGGTGGAGGCAGGTTCAGTGAGTGTTTAGGATCTGGAATGCACTGTCTGAGAGTGTGGTGGAGGCAGGCTCAGTGAGTGTTTAGGATCTGGAATGCACTGTCTGAGAGTGTGGTGGAGGCAGGTTCAGTGAATGTTTTGGATCTGGAATGCACTGTCTGAGAGTGTGGTGGAGGCAGGTTCAGTGAGTGTTTAGGATCTGGAATGCACTGTCTGAGAGTGTGGTGGAGGCAGGTTCAGTGAGTGTTTAGGATCTGGAATGCACTGTCTGAGAGTGTGGTGGAGGCAGGTTCAGTGAGTGTTTAGGATCTGGAATGCACTGTCTGAGAGTGTGGTGGAGGCAGGTTCAGTGACTGTTTAGGATCTGGAATGCACTGTCTGAGAGTGTGGTGGAGGCAGGTTCAGTGAGTGTTTAGGATCTGGAATGCAGTGTCTGAGAGTGTGGTGGAGGCAGGTTCAGTGAGTGTTTAGGATCTGGAATGCAGTGTCTGAGAGTGTGGTGGAGGCAGGTTCAGTGTGTGTTTAGGATCTGGAATGCACTGTGTGAGAGTGTGGTGGAGGCAGGTTCAGTGAGTGTTTAGGATCTGGAATGCACTGTGTGAGAGTGTGGTGGAGGCAGGTTCAGTGAGTGTTTCGGATCTGGAATGCACTGTCTGAGAGTGTGGTGGAGGCAGTTTCAGTGAGTGTTTAGGATCTGGAATGCACTGTGTGAGAGTGTGGTGAAGGCAGGTTCAGTGAGTGTTTAGGATCTGGAATGCACTGTCTGAGAGTGTGGTGGAGGCAGGTTCAGTGAGTGTTTAGGATCTGGAATGCACTGTCTGAGAGTGTGGTGGAGGCAGGCTCAGTGAGTGTTTAGGATCTGGAATGCACTGTCTGAGAGTGTGGTGGAGGCAGGTTCAGTGAGTGTTTTGGATCTGGAATGCACTGTGTGAGAGTGTGGTGGAGGCAGTTTCAGTGAGTGTTTAGGATCTGGAATGCACTGTGTGAGAGTGTGGTGAAGGCAGGTTCAGTGAGTGTTTAGGATCTGGAATGCACTGTGTGAGAGTGTGGTGAAGGCAGGTTCAGTGAGTGTTTAGGATCTGGAATGCACTGTCTGAGAGTGTGGTGGAGGCAGGTTCAGTGAGTGTTTAGGATCTGGAATGCACTGTCTGAGAGTGTGGTGGAGGCAGGCTCAGTGAGTGTTTAGGATCTGGAATGCACTGTCTGAGAGTGTGGTGGAGGCAGGTTCAGTGAGTGTTTTGGATCTGGAATGCACTGTCTGAGAGTGTGGTGGAGGCAGGTTCAGTGAGTGTTTAGGATCTGGAATGCACTGTGTGAGTGTGTGGTGGAGGCAGGTTCAGTGAGTGTTTAGGATCTGGAATGCACTGTCTGAGAGTGTGGTGGAGGCAGGTTCAGTGAGTGTTTAGGATCTGGAATGCACTGTCTGAGAGTGTGGTGGAGGCAGGCTCAGTGAGTGTTTAGGATCTGGAATGCACTGTCTGAGAGTGTGGTGGAGGCAGGTTCAGTGAGTGTTTTGGATCTGGAATGCACTGTGTGAGAGTGTGGTGGAGGCAGGTTCAGTGAGTGTTTAGGATCTGGAATGCACTGTGTGAGTGTGTGGTGGAGGCAGGTTCAGTGAGTGTTTAGGATCTGGAATGCACTGTCTGAGAGTGTGGTGGAGGCAGGTTCAGTGAGTGTTTAGGATCTGGAATGCACTGTCTGAGAGTGTGGTGGAGGCAGGTTCAGTGAGTGTTTAGGATCTGGAATGCACTGTCTGAGAGTGTGGTGGAGGCAGGTTCAGTGAGTGTTTAGGATCTGGAATGCACTGTCTGAGAGTGTGGTGGAGGTAGGTTCAGTGACTGTTTAGGATCTGGAATGCACTGTCTGAGAGTGTGGTGGAGGCAGGTTCAGTGAGTGTTTAGGATCTGGAATGCACTGTCTGAGAGTGTGGTGGAGGCAGGTTCAGTGAGTGTTTAGGATCTGGAATGCAGTGTCTGAGAGTGTGGTGGAGGCAGGTTCAGTGAGTGTTTAGGATCTGGAATGCACTGTCTGAGAGTGTGGTGGAGGCAGGTTCAGTGAGTGTTTAGGATCTGGAATGCACTGTCTGAGAGTGTGGTGGAGGCAGGTTCAGTGAGTGTTTAGGATCTGGAATGCACTGTCTGAGAGTGTGGTGGAGGCAGGTTCAGTGAGTGTTTAGGATCTGGAATGCACTGTCTGAGAGTGTGGTGGAGGCAGGTTCAGTGAGTGTTTAGGATCTGGAATGCACTGTGTGAGTGTGGTGGAGGCAGGTTCAGTGAATGTTTAGGATCTGGAATGCACTGTCTGAGAGTGTGGTGGAGACAGGTTCAGTGAGTGTTTCGGATCTGGAATGCACTGTCTGAGAGTGTGGTGGAGGCAGGTTCAGTGAATGTTTAGGATCTGGAATGCACTGTCTGAGAGTGTGGTGGAGGCAGGTTCAGTGTGTGTTTAGGATCTGGAATGCACTGTGTGAGAGTGTGGTGGAGGCAGGTTCAGTGAGTGTTTAGGATCTGGAATGCACTGTGTGAGAGTGTGGTGGAGGCAGGTTCAGTGAGTGTTTCGGATCTGGAATGCACTGTCTGAGAGTGTGGTGGAGGCAGTTTCAGTGAGTGTTTAGGATCTGGAATGCACTGTGTGAGTGTGTGGTGGAGGCAGGTTCAGTGAGTGTTTCGGATCTGGAATGCACTGTCTGAGAGTGTGGTGGAGGCAGGTTCAGTGAGTGTTTAGGATCTGGAATGCACTGTCTGAGAGTGTGGTGGAGGCAGGTTCAGTGAGTGTTTAGGATCTGGAATGCACTGTCTGAGAGTGTGGTGGAGGCAGGTTCAGTGAGTGTTTAGGATCTGGAATGCACTGTCTGAGAGTGTGGTGGAGGCAGGTTCAGTGAGTGTTTAGGATCTGGAATGCACTGTCTGAGAGTGTGGTGGAGGCAGGCTCAGTGAGTGTTTAGGATCTGGAATGCACTGTCTGAGAGTGTGGTGGAGGCAGGTTCAGTGAGTGTTTTGGATCTGGAATGCACTGTCTGAGAGTGTGGTGGAGGCAGGTTCAGTGAGTGTTTAGGATCTGGAATGCACTGTGTGAGTGTGTGGTGGAGGCAGGTTCAGTGAGTGTTTAGGATCTGGAATGCACTGTCTGAGAGTGTGGTGGAGGCAGGTTCAGTGAGTGTTTAGGATCTGGAATGCACTGTCTGAGAGTGTGGTGGAGGCAGGCTCAGTGAGTGTTTAGGATCTGGAATGCACTGTCTGAGAGTGTGGTGGAGGCAGGTTCAGTGAGTGTTTTGGATCTGGAATGCACTGTGTGAGAGTGTGGTGGAGGCAGGTTCAGTGAGTGTTTAGGATCTGGAATGCACTGTGTGAGTGTGTGGTGGAGGCAGGTTCAGTGAGTGTTTAGGATCTGGAATGCACTGTCTGAGAGTGTGGTGGAGGCAGGTTCAGTGAGTGTTTAGGATCTGGAATGCACTGTCTGAGAGTGTGGTGGAGGCAGGTTCAGTGAGTGTTTAGGATCTGGAATGCACTGTCTGAGAGTGTGGTGGAGGCAGGTTCAGTGAATGTTTAGGATCTGGAATGCACTGTCTGAGAGTGTGGTGGAGACAGGTTCAGTGAGTGTTTCGGATCTGGAATGCACTGTCTGAGAGTGTGGTGGAGGCAGGTTCAGTGAGTGTTTAGGATCTGGAATGCACTGTCTGAGAGTGTGGTGGAGGCAGGTTCAGTGTGTGTTTAGGATCTGGAATGCACTGTCTGAGAGTGTGGTGGAGGCAGTTTCAGTGAGTGTTTAGGATCTGGAATGCACTGTGTGAGAGTGTGGTGAAGGCAGGTTCAGTGAGTGTTTAGGATCTGGAATGCACTGTGTGAGAGTGTGGTGAAGGCAGGTTCAGTGAGTGTTTAGGATCTGGAATGCACTGTCTGAGAGTGTGGTGGAGGCAGGTTCAGTGAGTGTTTAGGATCTGGAATGCACTGTCTGAGAGTGTGGTGGAGGCAGGCTCAGTGAGTGTTTAGGATCTGGAATGCACTGTGTGAGTGTGTGGTGGAGGCAGGTTCAGTGAGTGTTTTGGATCTGGAATGCACTGTCTGAGAGTGTGGTGGAGGCAGGTTCAGTGAGTGTTTAGGATCTGGAATGCACTGTCTGAGAGTGTGGTGGAGGCAGGTTCAGTGAGTGTTTAGGATCTGGAATGCACTGTCTGAGAGTGTGGTGGAGGCAGTTTCAGTGAGTGTTTAGGATCTGGAATGCACTGTGTGAGAGTGTGGTGAAGGCAGGTTCAGTGAGTGTTTAGGATCTGGAATGCACTGTGTGAGAGTGTGGTGAAGGCAGGTTCAGTGAGTGTTTAGGATCTGGAATGCAGTGTCTGAGAGTGTGGTGGAGGCAGGTTCAGTGAGTGTTTAGGATCTGGAATGCACTGTCTGAGAGTGTGGTGGAGGCAGGCTCAGTGAGTGTTTAGGATCTGGAATGCACTGTCTGAGAGTGTGGTGGAGGCAGGTTCAGTGAGTGTTTTGGATCTGGAATGCACTGTCTGAGAGTGTGGTGGAGGCAGGTTCAGTGAGTGTTTAGGATCTGGAATGCACTGTCTGAGAGTGTGGTGGAGGCAGGTTCAGTGAGTGTTTAGGATCTGGAATGCACTGTCTGAGAGTGTGGTGGAGGCAGGTTAGGTGACTGTTTAGGATCTGGAATGCACTGTCTGAGAGTGTGGTGGAGGCAGGTTCAGTGAGTGTTTAGGATCTGGAATGCAGTGTCTGAGAGTGTGGTGGAGGCAGGTTCAGTGAGTGTTTAGGATCTGGAATGCACTGTCTGAGAGTGTGGTGGAGGCAGGTTCAGTGAGTGTTTAGGATCTGGAATGCACTGTCTGAGAGTGTGGTGGAGGCAGGTTCAGTGAGTGTTTAGGATCTGGAATGCACTGTGTGAGAGTGTGGTGGAGGCAGGTTCAGTGAGTGTTTCGGATCTGGAATGCACTGTCTGAGAGTGTGGTGGAGGCAGGTTCAGTGTGTGTTTAGGATCTGGAATGCACAGTCTGAGAGTGTGGTGGAGGCAGGTTCAGTGAGTGTTTAGGATCTGGAATGCACTGTCTGAGAGTGTGGTGGAGGCAGGTTCAGTGAGTGTTTAGGATCTGGAATGCACTGTCTGAGAGTGTGGTGGAGACAGGTTCAGTGAGTGTTTCGGATCTGGAATGCACTGTCTGAGAGTGTGGTGGAGGCAGGTTCAGTGAGTGTTTAGGATCTGGAATGCACTGTCTGAGAGTGTGGTGGAGACAGGTTCAGTGAGTGTTTCGGATCTGGAATGCACTGTCTGAGAGTGTGGTGGAGGCAGGTTCAGTGAGTGTTTAGGATCTGGAATGCACTGTGTGAGAGTGTGGTGGAGGCAGGTTCAGTGTGTGTTTAGGATCTGGAATGCACTGTGTGAGAGTGTGGTGGAGGCAGGTTCAGTGAGTGTTTAGGATCTGGAATGCACTGTGTGAGAGTGTGGTGGAGGCAGTTTCAGTGAGTGTTTAGGATCTGGAATGCACTGTGTGAGAGTGTGGTGAAGGCAGGTTCAGTGAGTGTTTAGGATCTGGAATGCACTGTCTGAGAGTGTGGTGGAGGCAGGTTCAGTGAGTGTTTAGGATCTGGAATGCACTGTCTGAGAGTGTGGTGGAGGCAGGCTCAGTGAGTGTTTAGGATCTGGAATGCACTGTCTGAGAGTGTGGTGGAGGCAGGTTCAGTGAGTGTTTAGGATCTGGAATGCACTGTGTGAGAGTGTGGTGGAGGCAGGTTCAGTGAGTGTTTCGGATCTGGAATGCACTGTCTGAGAGTATGGTGGAGGCAGTTTCAGTGAGTGTTTAGGATCTGGAATGCACTGTGTGAGAGTGTGGTGAAGGCAGGTTCAGTGAGTGTTTAGGATCTGGAATGCACTGTGTGAGAGTGTGGTGAAGGCAGGTTCAGTGAGTGTTTAGGATCTGGAATGCACTGTCTGAGATTGTGGTGGAGGCAGGCTCAGTGAGTGTTTAGGATCTGGAATGCACTGTGTGAGTGTGTGGTGGAGGCAGGTTCAGTGAGTGTTTAGGATCTGGAATGCACTGTCTGAGAGTGTGGTGGAGGCAGGTTCAGTGAGTGTTTAGGATCTGGAATGCACTGTCTGAGAGTGTGGTGGAGGCAGGTTCAGTGTGTGTTTAGGATCTGGAATGCACTGTGTGAGAGTGTGGTGGAGGCAGGTTCAGTGACTGTTTAGGATCTGGAATGCACTGTCTGAGAGTGTGGTGGAGGTAGGTTCAGTGTGTGTTTAGGATCTGGAATGCACTGTCTGAGAGTGTGGTGGAGGCAGGTTCAGTGAGTGTTTAGGATCTGGAATGCACTGTCTGAGAGTGTGGTGGAGGCAGGTTCAGTGAGTGTTTAGGATCTGGAATGCACTGTCTGAGAGTGTGGTGGAGGCAGGTTCAGTGAGTGTTCAGGATCTGGAATGCACTGTGTGAGAGTGTGTTGGAGGCAGGTTCAGTGAGTGTTTAGGATCTGGAATGCACTGTCTGAGAGTGTGGTGGAGGCAGGTTCAGTGAGTGTTTAGGATCTGGAATGCACTGTGTGAGAGTGTGGTGGAGGCAGGTTCAGTGAGTGTTTAGGATCTGGAATGCACTGTGTGAGAGTGTGGTGGAGGCAGGTTCAGTGACTGTTTAGGATCTGGAATGCACTGTCTGAGAGTGTGGTGGAGGCAGGTTCAGTGTGTGTTTAGGATCTGGAATGCACTGTGTGAGAGTGTGGTGGAGGCAGGTTCAGTGAGTGTTTAGGATCTGGAATGCACTGTGTGAGAGTGTGGTGGAGGCAGGTTCAGTGAGTGTTTCGGATCTGGAATGCACTGTCTGAGAGTGTGGTGGAGGCAGTTTCAGTGAGTGTTTAGGATCTGGAATGCACTGTGTGAGTGTGTGGTGGAGGCAGGTTCAGTGAGTGTTTCGGATCTGGAATGCACTGTCTGAGAGTGTGGTGGAGGCAGGTTCAGTGAGTGTTTAGGATCTGGAATGCACTGTCTGAGAGTGTGGTGGAGGCAGGTTCAGTGTGTGTTTAGGATCTGGAATGCACTGTGTGAGAGTGTGGTGGAGGCAGGTTCAGTGAGTGTTTAGGATCTGGAATGCACTGTGTGAGAGTGTGGTGGAGGCAGGTTCAGTGAGTGTTTCGGATCTGGAATGCACTGTCTGAGAGTGTGGTGGAGGCAGTTTCAGTGAGTGTTTAGGATCTGGAATGCACTGTGTGAGAGTGTGGTGAAGGCAGGTTCAGTGAGTGTTTAGGATCTGGAATGCACTGTGTGAGAGTGTGGTGAAGGCAGGTTCAGTGAGTGTTTAGGATCTGGAATGCACTGTCTGAGAGTGTGGTGGAGGCAGGTTCAGTGAGTGTTTAGGATCTGGAATGCACTGTCTGAGAGTGTGGTGGAGGCAGGTTCAGTGAGTGTTTAGGATCTGGAATGCATTGTCTGAGAGTGTGGTGGAGGCAGGTTCAGTGAGTGTTTAGGATCTGGAATGCACTGTCTGAGAGTGTGGTGGAGGCAGGTTCAGTGAGTGTTTAGGATCTGGAATGCACTGTCTGAGAGTGTGGTGGAGGCAGGTTCAGTGAGTGTTTCGGATCTGGAATGCACTGTCTGAGAGTGTGGTGGAGGCAGGTTCAGTGAGTGTTTAGGATCTGGAATGCATTGTCTGAGAGTGTGGTGGAGGCAGGTTCAGTGAGTGTTTAGGATCTGGAATGCACTGTCTGAGAGTGTGGTGGAGGCAGGTTCAGTGAGTGTTTAGGATCTGGAATGCAGTGTCTGAGAGTGTGGTGGAGGCAGGTTCAGTGAGTGTTTAGGATCTGGAATGCACCGTCTGAGAGTGTGGTGGAGGCAGGTTCAGTGAGTGTTTAGGATCTGGAATGCACTGTCTGAGAGTGTGGTGGAGACAGGTTCAGTGAGTGTTTCGGATCTGGAATGCACTGTCTGAGAGTGTGGTGGAGGCAGGTTCAGTGAGTGTTTAGGATCTGGAATGCACTGTCTGAGAGTGTGGTGGAGGCAGGTTCAGTGAGTGTTTAGGATCTGGAATGCACTGTCTGAGAGTGTGGTGGAGGCAGGTTCAGTGAGTGTTTAGGATCTGGAATGCACTGTCTGAGAGTGTGGTGGAGGCAGGTTCAGTGAGTGTTTAGGATCTGGAATGCACTGTCTGAGAGTGTGGTGGAGGCAGGTTCAGTGACTGTTTAGGATCTGGAATGCACTGTCTGAGAGTGTGGTGGAGGCAGGTTCAGTGAGTGTTTAGGATCTGGAATGCACAGTGTGAGAGTGTGGTGGAGGCAGGTTCAGTGAGTGTTTAGGATCTGGAATGCACTGTCTGAGAGTGTGGTGGAGGCAGTTTCAGTGAGTGTTTAGGATCTGGAATGCACTGTGTGAGAGTGTGGTGAAGGCAGGTTCAGTGAGTGTTTAGGATCTGGAATGCACTGTGTGAGAGTGTGGTGAAGGCAGGTTCAGTGAGTGTTTAGGATCTGGAATGCACTGTCTGAGAGTGTGGTGGAGGCAGGTTCAGTGAGTGTTTAGGATCTGGAATGCACTGTCTGAGAGTGTGGTGGAGGCAGGCTCAGTGAGTGTTTAGGATCTGGAATGCACTGTGTGAGAGTGTGGTGGAGGCAGGCTCAGTGAGTGTTTAGGATCTGGAATGCACTGTCTGAGAGTGTGGTGGAGGCAGGTTCAGTGAGTGTTTAGGATCTGGAATGCACTGTGTGAGAGTGTGGTGGAGGCAGGTTCAGTGAGTGTTTAGGATCTGGAATGCACTGTGTGAGAGTGTGGTGAAGGCAGGTTCAGTGAGTGTTTAGGATCTGGAATGCACTGTGTGAGAGTGTGGTGAAGGCAGGTTCAGTGAGTGTTTAGGATCTGGAATGCACTGTCTGAGAGTGTGGTGGAGGCAGGTTCAGTGAGTGTTTAGGATCTGGAATGCACTGTCTGAGAGTGTGGTGGAGGCAGGCTCAGTGAGTGTTTAGGATCTGGAATGCACTGTCTGAGAGTGTGGTGGAGGCAGGTTCAGTGAGTGTTTTGGATCTGGAATGCACTGTCTGAGAGTGTGGTGGAGGCAGGTTCAGTGAGTGTTTAGGATCTGGAATGCACTGTCTGAGAGTGTGGTGGAGGCAGGTTCAGTGAGTGTTTAGGATCTGGAATGCACTGTCTGAGAGTGTGGTGGAGGCAGGTTCAGTGAGTGTTTAGGATCTGGAATGCACTGTCTGAGAGTGTGGTGGAGGCAGGTTCAGTGAGTGTTTAGGATCTGGAATGCACTGTGTGAGAGTGTGGTGGAGGCAGGTTCAGTGAGTGTTTCGGATCTGGAATGCACTGTCTGAGAGTGTGGTGGAGGCAGTTTCAGTGAGTGTTTAGGATCTGGAATGCACTGTGTGAGTGTGTGGTGGAGGCAGGTTCAGTGAGTGTTTAGGATCTGGAATGCACTGTCTGAGAGTGTGGTGGAGGCAGGTTCAGTGAGTGTTTAGGATCTGGAATGCACTGTCTGAGAGTGTGGTGGAGGCAGGTTCAGTGTGTGTTTAGGATCTGGAATGCACTGTGTGAGAGTGTGGTGGAGGCAGGTTCAGTGAGTGTTTAGGATCTGGAATGCACTGTGTGAGAGTGTGGTGGAGGCAGGTTCAGTGAGTGTTTCGGATCTGGAATGCACTGTCTGAGAGTGTGGTGGAGGCAGTTTCAGTGAGTGTTTAGGATCTGGAATGCACTGTGTGAGAGTGTGGTGAAGGCAGGTTCAGTGAGTGTTTAGGATCTGGAATGCACTGTGTGAGAGTGTGGTGGAGGCAGGTTCAGTGAGTGTTTAGGATCTGGAATGCACTGTGTGAGAGTGTGGTGGAGGCAGGTTCAGTGAGTGTTTAGGATCTGGAATGCACTGTCTGAGAGTGTGGTGGAGGCAGGCTCAGTGAGTGTTTAGGATCTGGAATGCACTGTCTGAGAGTGTGGTGGAGGCAGGTTCAGTGAGTGTTTTGGATCTGGAATGCACTGTCTGAGAGTGTGGTGGAGGCAGGTTCAGTGAGTGTTTAGGATCTGGAATGCACTGTCTGAGAGTGTGGTGGAGGCAGGTTCAGTGAGTGTTTAGGATCTGGAATGCACTGTCTGAGAGTGTGGTGGAGGCAGGTTCAGTGAGTGTTTAGGATCTGGAATGCACTGTCTGAGAGTGTGGTGGAGGCAGGTTCAGTGACTGTTTAGGATCTGGAATGCACTGTCTGAGAGTGTGGTGGAGGCAGATTCAGTGAGTGTTTAGGATCTGGAATGCAGTGTCTGAGAGTGTGGTGGAGGCAGGTTCAGTGAGTGTTTAGGATCTGGAATGCACTGTCTGAGAGTGTGGTGGAGGCAGGTTCAGTGAGTGTTTAGGATCTGGAATGCACTGTGTGAGAGTGTGGTGGAGGCAGGTTCAGTGAGTGTTTAGGATCTGGAATGCACTGTGTGAGTGTGTGGTGGAGGCAGGTTCAGTGAGTGTTTAGGATCTGGAATGCACTGTGTGAGAGTGTGGTGGAGGCAGGTTCAGTGAGTGTTTCGGATCTGGAATGCACTGTCTGAGAGTGTGGTGGAGGCAGTTTCAGTGAGTGTTTAGGATCTGGAATGCACTGTGTGAGTGTGTGGTGGAGGCAGGTTCAGTGAGTGTTTAGGATCTGGAATGCACTGTCTGAGAGTGTGGTGGAGGCAGGTTCAGTGAGTGTTTAGGATCTGGAATGCACTGTCTGAGAGTGTGGTGGAGACAGGTTCAGTGAGTGTTTAGGATCTGGAATGCACTGTCTGAGAGTGTGGTGGAGGCAGGTTCAGTGAGTGTTTAGGATCTGGAATGCACTGTGTGAGTGTGGTGGAGGCAGGTTCAGTGAGTGTTTAGGATCTGGAATGCACTGTCTGAGAGTGTGGTGGAGGCAGTTTCAGTGAGTGTTTAGGATCTGGAATGCACTGTGTGAGTGTGTGGTGGAGGCAGGTTCAGTGAGTGTTTCGGATCTGGAATGCACTGTCTGAGAGTGTGGTGGAGGCAGGTTCAGTGTGTGTTTAGGATCTGGAATGCACTGTCTGAGAGTGTGGTGGAGGCAGGTTCAGTGTGTGTTTAGGATCTGGAATGCACTGTCTGAGAGTGTGGTGGAGGCAGGTTCAGTGAGTGTTTAGGATCTGGAATGCACTGTCTGAGAGTGTGGTGGAGGCAGGTTCAGTGTGTGTTTAGGATCTGGAATGCACTGTGTGAGAGTGTGGTGGAGGCAGGTTCAGTGAGTGTTTCGGATCTGGAATGCACTGTCTGAGAGTGTGGTGGAGGCAGTTTCAGTGAGTGTTTAGGATCTGGAATGCACTGTGTGAGAGTGTGGTGAAGGCAGGTTCAGTGAGTGTTTAGGATCTGGAATGCACTGTGTGAGAGTGTGGTGAAGGCAGGTTCAGTGAGTGTTTAGGATCTGGAATGCACTGTCTGAGAGTGTGGTGGAGGCAGGTTCAGTGAGTGTTTAGGATCTGGAATGCACTGTCTGAGAGTGTGGTGGAGGCAGGCTCAGTGAGTGTTTAGGATCTGGAATGCACTGTCTGAGAGTGTGGTGGAGGCAGGTTCAGTGAGTGTTTTGGATCTGGAATGCACTGTCTGAGAGTGTGGTGGAGGCAGGTTCAGTGAGTGTTTAGGATCTGGAATGCACTGTCTGAGAGTGTGGTGGAGGCAGGTTCAGTGAGTGTTTAGGATCTGGAATGCACTGTCTGAGAGTGTGGTGGAGGCAGGTTCAGTGAGTGTTTAGGATCTGGAATGCACTGTCTGAGAGTGTGGTGGAGGCAGGTTCAGTGACTGTTTAGGATCTGGAATGCACTGTCTGAGAGTGTGGTGGAGGCAGGTTCAGTGAGTGTTTAGGATCTGGAATGCAGTGTCTGAGAGTGTGGTGGAGGCAGGTTCAGTGAGTGTTTAGGATCTGGAATGCAGTGTCTGAGAGTGTGGTGGAGGCAGGTTCAGTGAGTGTTTAGGATCTGGAATGCACTGTGTGAGAGTGTGGTGGAGGCAGGTTCAGTGAGTGTTTAGGATCTGGAATGCACTGTGTGAGTGTGTGGTGGAGGCAGGTTCAGTGAGTGTTTAGGATCTGGAATGCACTGTCTGAGAGTGTGGTGGAGGCAGGTTCAGTGAGTGTTTAGGATCTGGAATGCACTGTCTGAGAGTGTGGTGGAGGCAGGTTCAGTGAGTGTTTCGGATCTGGAATGCACTGTCTGAGAGTGTGGTGGAGACAGGTTCAGTGAGTGTTTCGGATCTGGAATGCACTGTCTGAGAGTGTGGTGGAGGCAGGTTCAGTGAGTGTTTCGGATCTGGAATGCACTGTCTGAGAGTGTGGTGGAGGCAGGTTCAGTGAGTGTTTAGGATCTGGAATGCACTGTCTGAGAGTGTGGTGGAGGCAGGTTCAGTGTGTGTTTAGGATCTGGAATGCACTGTGTGAGAGTGTGGTGGAGGCAGGTTCAGTGAGTGTTTAGGATCTGGAATGCACTGTGTGAGAGTGTGGTGGAGGCAGGTTCAGTGAGTGTTTCGGATCTGGAATGCACTGTCTGAGAGTGTGGTGGAGGCAGTTTCAGTGAGTGTTTAGGATCTGGAATGCACTGTGTGAGTGTGTGGTGGAGGCAGGTTCAGTGAGTGTTTAGGATCTGGAATGTACTGTGTGAGAGTGTGGTGGAGGCAGGTTCAGTGAGTGTTTCGGATCTGGAATGCACTGTCTGAGAGTGCGGTGGAGGCAGGTTCAGTGTGTGTTTAGGATCTGGAATGCACTGTGTGAGAGTGTGGTGGAGGCAGGTTCAGTGAGTGTTTAGGATCTGGAATGCACTGTCTGAGAGTGTGGTGGAGGCAGGTTCAGTGAGTGTTTAGGATCTGGAATGCACTGTGTGAGAGTGTGGTGGAGGCAGGTTCAGTGAGTGTTTCGGATCTGGAATGCACTGTCTGAGAGTGCGGTGGAGGCAGGTTCAGTGTGTGTTTAGGATCTGGAATGCACTGTCTGAGAGTGCGGTGGAGGCAGGTTCAGTGTGTGTTTAGGATCTGGAATACACTGTGTGAGAGTGTGGTGGAGGTAGGTTCAGTGAGTGTTTAGGATCTGGAATGCACTGTCTGAGAGTGCGGTGGAGGCAGGTTCAGTGTTTGTTTAGGATCTGGAATAAACTGTGTGAGTGTGGTGGAGGTAGGTTCAGTGAGTGTTTAGGATCTGGAATGCACTGTCTGAGAGTGCGGTGGAGGCAGGTTCAGTGTGTGTTTAGGATCTGGAATACACTGTGTGAGTGTGCGGTGGAGGCAGGTTCAGTGTGTGTTTAGGATCTGGAATGTACTGTCTGAGAGTGCGGTGGAGGCAGGTTCAGTGAGTGTTTAGGATCTGGAATACACTGTGTGAGTATGCGGTGGAGGCAGGTTCAGTGTGTGTTTAGGATCTGGAATGCACTGTGTGAGTGTGCGGTGGAGGCAGGTTCAGTGTGTGTTTAGGATCTGGAATACACTGTGTGAGTGTGCGGTGGAGGCAGGTTCAGTGAGTGTTTAGGATCTGGAATACACTGTGTGAGTGTGCCTTGCAGGCAGGTTCAGTGAGTGCTTAGGATCTGGAATACACTGTCTGAGAGTGTGGTGGAGGCAGGTTCAGTGAGTGTTTAGGATCTGGAATGCACTGTCTAAGAGTGTGGTGGAGGCAGGTTCAGTGAGTGTTTAGGATCTGGAATGCACTGTGTGAGAGTGTGGTGGAGGCAGGTTCAGTGAGTGTTTAGGATCTGGAATGCACTATCTGAGAGTGTGGTGGAGGCAGGTTCAGTGAGTGTTTAGGATCTGGAATGCACTGTGTGAGAGTGTGGTGGAGGCAGGTTCAGTGAGTGTTTAGGATCTGGAATGCACTGTCTGAGAGTGTGGTGGAGGCAGGTTCAGTGAGTGTTTAGGATCTGGAATGCACTGTCTGAGAGTGTGGTGGAGGCAGTTTCAGTGAGTGTTTAGGATCTGGAATGCACTGTCTGAGAGTGTGGTGGAGGCAGGTTCAGTGAGTGTTTAGGATCTGGAATGCACTGTCTGAGAGTGTGGTGGAGGCAGGTTCAGTGAGTGTTTAGGATCTGGAATGCACTGTCTGAGAGTGTGGTGGAGGCAGGTTCAGTGAGTGTTTAGGATCTGGAATGCACTGTCTGAGAGTGTGGTGGAGGCAGGTTCAGTGTGTGTTTAGGATCTGGAATGCACTGTGTGAGAGTGTGGTGGAGGCAGGTTCAGTGAGTGTTTAGGATCTGGAATGCACTGTGTGAGAGTGTGGTGGAGGCAGGTTCAGTGAGTGTTTCGGATCTGGAATGCACTGTCTGAGAGTGTGGTGGAGGCAGTTTCAGTGAGTGATTAGGATCTGGAATGCACTGTGTGAGAGTGTGGTGAAGGCAGGTTCAGTGAGTGTTTAGGATCTGGAATGCACTGTGTGAGAGTGTGGTGAAGGCAGGTTCAGTGAGTGTTTAGGATCTGGAATGCACTGTGTGAGAGTGTGGTGGAGGCAGGTTCAGTGTGTGTTTAGGATCTGGAATGCACTGTCTGAGAGTGTGGTGGAGGCAGGTTCAGTGAGTGTTTAGGATCTGGAATGCACTGTCTGAGAGTGTGGTGGAGACGGGTTCAGTGAGTGTTTCGGATCTGGAATGCACTGTCTGAGAGTGTGGTGGAGGCAGGTTCAGTGAGTGTTTAGGATCTGGAATGCACTGTCTGAGAGTGTGGTGGAGGCAGGTTCAGTGAGTGTTTAGGATCTGGAATGCACTGTGTGAGAGTGTGGTGGAGGCAGGTTCAGTGAGTGTTTAGGATCTGGAATGCACTGTGTGAGAGTGTGGTGGAGGCAGGTTCAGTGAGTGTTTCGGATCTGGAATGCACTGTCTGAGAGTGTGGTGGAGGCAGTTTCAGTGAGTGTTTAGGATCTGGAATGCACTGTGTGAGTGTGTGGTGGAGGCAGGTTCAGTGAGTGTTTAGGATCTGGAATGTACTGTGTGAGAGTGTGGTGGAGGCAGGTTCAGTGAGTGTTTAGGATCTGGAATGCACTGTGTGAGAGTGTGGTGGAGGCAGGTTCAGTCAGTGTTTAGGATCTGGAATGCACTGTGTGAGAGTGTGGTGGAGGCAGGTTCAGTGAGTGTTTCGGATCTGGAATGCACTGTCTGAGAGTGCGGTGGAGGCAGGTTCAGTGTGTGTTTAGGATCTGGAATGCACTGTCTGAGAGTGCGGTGGAGGCAGGTTCAGTGTGTGTTTAGGATCTGGAATACACTGTGTGAGAGTGTGGTGGAGGTAGGTTCAGTGAGTGTTTAGGATCTGGAATGCACTGTCTGAGAGTGCGGTGGAGGCAGGTTCAGTGAGTGTTTAGGATCTGGAATAAACTGTGTGAGTGTGGTGGAGGTAGGTTCAGTGAGTGTTTAGGATCTGGAATGCACTGTCTGAGAGTGCGGTGGAGGCAGGTTCAGTGTGTGTTTAGGATCTGGAATAAACTGTGTGAGTGTGGTGGAGGTAGGTTCAGTGAGTGTTTAGGATCTGGAATGCACTGTCTGAGAGTGCGGTGGAGGCAGGTTCAGTGTGTGTTTAGGATCTGGAATACACTGTGTGAGTGTGCGGTGGAGGCAGGTTCAGTGTGTGTTTATGATCTGGAATGTACTGTCTGAGAGTGCGGTGGAGGCAGGTTCTGTGAGTGTTTAGGATCTGGAATACACTGTGTGAGTGTGCGGTGGAGGCAGGTTCAGTGTGTGTTTAGGATCTGGAATGCACTGTGTGAGTGTGCGGTGGAGGCAGGTTCAGTGTGTGTTTAGGATCTGGAATACACTGTGTGAGTGTGCCTTGCAGGCAGGTTCAGTGAGTGTTTAGGATCTGGAATGCACTGCCTGAGAGAGTGGTGGAGGCAGGTTCAGTGAGTGTTTAGGATCTGGAATGCACTGTCTGAGAGTGTGGTGGAGGCAGGTTCAGTGAGTGTTTAGGATCTGGAATGCACTGTGTGAGAGTGTGGTGGAGGCAGGTTCAGTGAGTGTTTAGGATCTGGAATGCACTGTCTGAGAGTGTGGTGGAGGCAGGTTCAGTGAGTGTTTAGGATCTGGAATGCACTGTCTGAGAGTGTGGTGGAGGCAGGTTCAGTGAGTGTTTAGGATCTGGAATGCACTGTGTGAGAGTGTGGTGGAGGCAGGTTCAGTGAGTGTTTAGGATCTGGAATGCACTGTGTGAGAGTGTGGTGGAGGCAGGTTCAGTGAGTGTTTCGGATCTGGAATGCACTGTCTGAGAGTGTGGTGGAGGCAGTTTCAGTGAGTGTTTAGGATCTGGAATGCACTGTGTGAGAGTGTGGTGAAGGCAGGTTCAGTGAGTGTTTAGGATCTGGAATGCACTGTGTGAGAGTGTGGTGAAGGCAGGTTCAGTGAGTGTTTAGGATCTGGAATGCACTGTCTGAGAGTGTGGTGGAGGCAGGTTCAGTGAGTGTTTAGGATCTGGAATGCACTGTCTGAGAGTGTGGTGGAGGCAGGCTCAGTGAGTGTTTAGGATCTGGAATGCACTGTCTGAGAGTGTGGTGGAGGCAGGTTCAGTGAGTGTTTAGGATCTGGAATGCACTGTCTGAGAGTGTGGTGGAGGCAGGCTCAGTGAGTGTTTAGGATCTGGAATGCACTGTCTGAGAGTGTGGTGGAGGCAGGTTCAGTGAGTGTTTTGGATCTGGAATGCACTGTCTGAGAGTGTGGTGGAGGCAGGTTCAGTGAGTGTTTAGGATCTGGAATGCACTGTCTGAGAGTGTGGTGGAGGCAGGTTCAGTGAGTGTTTAGGATCTGGAATGCACTGTCTGAGAGTGTGGTGGAGGCAGGTTCAGTGAGTGTTTAGGATCTGGAATGCACTGTGTGAGTGTGGTGGAGGCAGGTTCAGTGAGTGTTTAAGATCTGGAATGCACTGTCTGAGAGTGTGGTGGAGACAGGTTCAGTGAGTGTTTCGGATCTGGAATGCACTGTCTGAGAGTGTGGTGGAGGCAGGTTCAGTGAGTGTTTAGGATCTGGAATGCACTGTGTGAGTGTGGTGGAGGCAGGTTCAGTGAGTGTTTAGGATCTGGAATGCACTGTCTGAGAGTGTGGTGGAGACAGGTTCAGTGAGTGTTTCGGATCTGGAATGCACTGTCTGAGAGTGTGGTGGAGGCAGGTTCAGTGAGTGTTTAGGATCTGGAATGCACTGTCTGAGAGTGTGGTGGAGGCAGGTTCAGTGTGTGTTTAGGATCTGGAATGCACTGTGTGAGAGTGTGGTGGAGGCAGGTTCAGTGAGTGTTTAGGATCTGGAATGCACTGTGTGAGAGTGTGGTGGAGGCAGGTTCAGTGAGTGTTTCGGATCTGGAATGCACTGTCTGAGAGTGTGGTGGAGGCAGTTTCAGTGAGTGTTTAGGATCTGGAATGCACTGTGTGAGTGTGTGGTGGAGGCAGGTTCAGTGAGTGTTTAGGATCTGGAATGTACTGTGTGAGAGTGTGGTGGAGGCAGGTTCAGTGAGTGTTTCGGATCTGGAATGCACTGTCTGAGAGTGCGGTGGAGGCAGGTTCAGTGTGTGTTTAGGATCTGGAATGCACTGTGTGAGAGTGTGGTGGAGGCAGGTTCAGTGAGTGTTTAGGATCTGGAATGCACTGTCTGAGAGTGTGGTGGAGGCAGGTTCAGTGAGTGTTTAGGATCTGGAATGCACTGTGTGAGAGTGTGGTGGAGGCAGGTTCAGTGAGTGTTTCGGATCTGGAATGCACTGTCTGAGAGTGCGGTGGAGGCAGGTTCAGTGTGTGTTTAGGATCTGGAATGCACTGTCTGAGAGTGCGGTGGAGGCAGGTTCAGTGTGTGTTTAGGATCTGGAATAAACTGTGTGAGTGTGGTGGAGGTAGGTTCAGTGAGTGTTTAGGATCTGGAATGCACTGTCTGAGAGTGCGGTGGAGGCAGGTTCAGTGTGTGTTTAGGATCTGGAATACACTGTGTGAGTGTGCGGTGGAGGCAGGTTCAGTGTGTGTTTAGGATCTGGAATGTACTGTCTGAGAGTGCGGTGGAGGCAGGTTCAGTGAGTGTTTAGGATCTGGAATACACTGTGTGAGTATGCGGTGGAGGCAGGTTCAGTGTGTGTTTAGGATCTGGAATGCACTGTGTGAGTGTGCGGTGGAGGCAGGTTCAGTGTGTGTTTAGGATCTGGAATACACTGTGTGAGTGTGCGGTGGAGGCAGGTTCAGTGAGTGTTTAGGATCTGGAATACACTGTGTGAGTGTGCCTTGCAGGCAGGTTCAGTGAGTGCTTAGGATCTGGAATACACTGTCTGAGAGTGTGGTGGAGGCAGGTTCAGTGAGTGTTTAGGATCTGGAATGCACTGTCTAAGAGTGTGGTGGAGGCAGGTTCAGTGAGTGTTTAGGATCTGGAATGCACTGTGTGAGAGTGTGGTGGAGGCAGGTTCAGTGAGTGTTTAGGATCTGGAATGCACTATCTGAGAGTGTGGTGGAGGCAGGTTCAGTGAGTGTTTAGGATCTGGAATGCACTGTGTGAGAGTGTGGTGGAGGCAGGTTCAGTGAGTGTTTAGGATCTGGAATGCACTGTCTGAGAGTGTGGTGGAGGCAGGTTCAGTGAGTGTTTAGGATCTGGAATGCACTGTCTGAGAGTGTGGTGGAGGCAGTTTCAGTGAGTGTTTAGGATCTGGAATGCACTGTCTGAGAGTGTGGTGGAGGCAGGTTCAGTGAGTGTTTAGGATCTGGAATGCACTGTCTGAGAGTGTGGTGGAGGCAGGTTCAGTGAGTGTTTAGGATCTGGAATGCACTGTCTGAGAGTGTGGTGGAGGCAGGTTCAGTGAGTGTTTAGGATCTGGAATGCACTGTCTGAGAGTGTGGTGGAGGCAGGTTCAGTGTGTGTTTAGGATCTGGAATGCACTGTGTGAGAGTGTGGTGGAGGCAGGTTCAGTGAGTGTTTAGGATCTGGAATGCACTGTGTGAGAGTGTGGTGGAGGCAGGTTCAGTGAGTGTTTCGGATCTGGAATGCACTGTCTGAGAGTGTGGTGGAGGCAGTTTCAGTGAGTGATTAGGATCTGGAATGCACTGTGTGAGAGTGTGGTGAAGGCAGGTTCAGTGAGTGTTTAGGATCTGGAATGCACTGTGTGAGAGTGTGGTGAAGGCAGGTTCAGTGAGTGTTTAGGATCTGGAATGCACTGTGTGAGAGTGTGGTGGAGGCAGGTTCAGTGTGTGTTTAGGATCTGGAATGCACTGTCTGAGAGTGTGGTGGAGGCAGGTTCAGTGAGTGTTTAGGATCTGGAATGCACTGTCTGAGAGTGTGGTGGAGACGGGTTCAGTGAGTGTTTCGGATCTGGAATGCACTGTCTGAGAGTGTGGTGGAGGCAGGTTCAGTGAGTGTTTAGGATCTGGAATGCACTGTCTGAGAGTGTGGTGGAGGCAGGTTCAGTGAGTGTTTAGGATCTGGAATGCACTGTGTGAGAGTGTGGTGGAGGCAGGTTCAGTGAGTGTTTAGGATCTGGAATGCACTGTGTGAGAGTGTGGTGGAGGCAGGTTCAGTGAGTGTTTCGGATCTGGAATGCACTGTCTGAGAGTGTGGTGGAGGCAGTTTCAGTGAGTGTTTAGGATCTGGAATGCACTGTGTGAGTGTGTGGTGGAGGCAGGTTCAGTGAGTGTTTAGGATCTGGAATGTACTGTGTGAGAGTGTGGTGGAGGCAGGTTCAGTGAGTGTTTAGGATCTGGAATGCACTGTGTGAGAGTGTGGTGGAGGCAGGTTCAGTCAGTGTTTAGGATCTGGAATGCACTGTGTGAGAGTGTGGTGGAGGCAGGTTCAGTGAGTGTTTCGGATCTGGAATGCACTGTCTGAGAGTGCGGTGGAGGCAGGTTCAGTGTGTGTTTAGGATCTGGAATGCACTGTCTGAGAGTGCGGTGGAGGCAGGTTCAGTGTGTGTTTAGGATCTGGAATACACTGTGTGAGAGTGTGGTGGAGGTAGGTTCAGTGAGTGTTTAGGATCTGGAATGCACTGTCTGAGAGTGCGGTGGAGGCAGGTTCAGTGAGTGTTTAGGATCTGGAATAAACTGTGTGAGTGTGGTGGAGGTAGGTTCAGTGAGTGTTTAGGATCTGGAATGCACTGTCTGAGAGTGCGGTGGAGGCAGGTTCAGTGTGTGTTTAGGATCTGGAATAAACTGTGTGAGTGTGGTGGAGGTAGGTTCAGTGAGTGTTTAGGATCTGGAATGCACTGTCTGAGAGTGCGGTGGAGGCAGGTTCAGTGTGTGTTTAGGATCTGGAATACACTGTGTGAGTGTGCGGTGGAGGCAGGTTCAGTGTGTGTTTATGATCTGGAATGTACTGTCTGAGAGTGCGGTGGAGGCAGGTTCTGTGAGTGTTTAGGATCTGGAATACACTGTGTGAGTGTGCGGTGGAGGCAGGTTCAGTGTGTGTTTAGGATCTGGAATGCACTGTGTGAGTGTGCGGTGGAGGCAGGTTCAGTGTGTGTTTAGGATCTGGAATACACTGTGTGAGTGTGCCTTGCAGGCAGGTTCAGTGAGTGTTTAGGATCTGGAATACACTGTCTGAGAGTGTGGTGGAGGCAGGTTCAGTGAGTGTTTAGGATCTGGAATGCACTGTCTGAGAGTGTGGTGGAGGCAGGTTCAGTGAGTGTTTAGGATCTGGAATGCACTGTCTGAGAGTGTGGTGGAGGCAGGTTCAGTGAGTGTTTAGGATCTGGAATGCACTGTCTGAGAGTGTGGTGGAGGCAGGTTCAGTGAGTGTTTAGGATCTGGAATGCACTGTGTGAGAGTGTGGTGGAGGCAGGTTCAGTGAGTGTTTAGGATCTGGAATGCACTGTGTGAGAGTGTGGTGGAGGCAGGTTCAGTGAGTGTTTCGGATCTGGAATGCACTGTCTGAGAGTGTGGTGGAGGCAGTTTCAGTGAGTGTTTAGGATCTGGAATGCACTGTGTGAGAGTGTGGTGAAGGCAGGTTCAGTGAGTGTTTAGGATCTGGAATGCACTGTGTGAGAGTGTGGTGAAGGCAGGTTCAGTGAGTGTTTAGGATCTTGAATGCACTGTCTGAGAGTGTGGTGGAGGCAGGTTCAGTGAGTGTTTAGGATCTGGAATGCACTGTCTGAGAGTGTGGTGGAGGCAGGCTCAGTGAGTGTTTAGGATCTGGAATGCACTGTCTGAGAGTGTGGTGGAGGCAGGTTCAGTGAGTGTTTTGGATCTGGAATGCACTGTCTGAGAGTGTGGTGGAGGCAGGTTCAGTGAGTGTTTAGGATCTGGAATGCACTGTCTGAGAGTGTGGTGGAGGCAGGTTCAGTGAGTGTTTAGGATCTGGAATGCACTGTCTGAGAGTGTGGTGGAGGCAGGTTCAGTGAGTGTTTAGGATCTGGAATGCACTGTGTGAGTGTGGTGGAGGCAGGTTCAGTGAGTGTTTAGGATCTGGAATGCACTGTCTGAGAGTGTGGTGGAGACAGGTTCAGTGAGTGTTTCGGATCTGGAATGCACTGTCTGAGAGTGTGGTGGAGGCAGGTTCAGTGAGTGTTTAGGATCTGGAATGCACTGTGTGAGTGTGGTGGAGGCAGGTTCAGTGAGTGTTTAGGATCTGGAATGCACTGTCTGAGAGTGTGGTGGAGACAGGTTCAGTGAGTGTTTCGGATCTGGAATGCACTGTCTGAGAGTGTGGTGGAGGCAGGTTCAGTGAGTGTTTAGGATCTGGAATGCACTGTCTGAGAGTGTGGTGGAGGCAGGTTCAGTGTGTGTTTAGGATCTGGAATGCACTGTGTGAGAGTGTGGTGGAGGCAGGTTCAGTGAGTGTTTAGGATCTGGAATGCACTGTGTGAGAGTGTGGTGGAGGCAGGTTCAGTGAGTGTTTCGGATCTGGAATGCACTGTGTGAGAGTGTGGTGGAGGCAGTTTCAGTGAATGTTTAGGATCTGGAATGCACTGTGTGAGTGTGTGGTGGAGGCAGGTTCAGTGAGTGTTTCGGATCTGGAATGCACTGTCTGAGAGTGTGGTGGAGGCAGGTTCAGTGAGTGTTTAGGATCTGGAATGCACTGTCTGAGAGTGTGGTGGAGGCAGGTTCAGTGAGTGTTTTGGATCTGGAATGCACTGTCTGAGAGTGTGGTGGAGGCAGGTTCAGTGAGTGTTTAGGATCTGGAATGCACTGTCTGAGAGTGTGGTGGAGGCAGGTTCAGTGAGTGTTTAGGATCTGGAATGCACTGTCTGAGAGTGTGGTGGAGGCAGGTTCAGTGAGTGTTTAGGATCTGGAATGCACTGTCTGAGAGTGTGGTGGAGGCAGGTTCAGTGAGTGTTTAGGATCTGGAATGCACTGTGTGAGAGTGTGGTGGAGGCAGGTTCAGTGAGTGTTTAGGATCTGGAATGCACTGTCTGAGAGTGTGGTGGAGGCAGGTTCAGTGAGTGTTTAGGATCTGGAATGCACTGTCTGAGAGTGTGGTGGAGGCAGGTTCAGTGAGTGTTTAGGATCTGGAATGCACTGTCTGAGAGTGTGGTGGAGACAGGTTCAGTGAGTGTTTCGGATCTGGAATGCACTGTCTGAGAGTGTGGTGGAGGCAGGTTCAGTGAGTGTTTAGGATCTGGAATGCACTGTCTGAGAGTGTGGTGGAGGCAGGTTCAGTGTGTGTTTAGGATCTGGAATGCACTGTCTGAGAGTGTGGTGGAGGCAGGTTCAGTGAGTGTTTCGGATCTGGAATGCACTGTCTGAGAGTGTGGTGGAGGCAGGTTCAGTGAGTGTTTAGGATCTGGAATGCACTGTCTGAGAGTGTGGTGGAGGCAGGTTCAGTGAGTGTTTTGGATCTGGAATGCACTGTCTGAGAGTGTGGTGGAGGCAGGTTCAGTGAGTGTTTAGGATCTGGAATGCACTGTCTGAGAGTGTGGTGGAGGCAGGTTCAGTGAGTGTTTAGGATCTGGAATGCACTGTCTGAGAGTGTGGTGGAGGCAGGTTCAGTGAGTGTTTAGGATCTGGAATGCACTGTCTGAGAGTGTGGTGGAGGCAGGTTCAGTGACTGTTTAGGATCTGGAATGCACTGTCTGAGAGTGTGGTGGAGGCAGGTTCAGTGAGTGTTTAGGATCTGGAATGCACTGTCTGAGAGTGTGGTGGAGGCAGGTTCAGTGAGTGTTTAGGATCTGGAATGCACTGTGTGAGAGTGTGGTGGAGGCAGGTTCAGTGAGTGTTTAGGATCTGGAATGCACTGTGTGAGTGTGTGGTGGAGGCAGGTTCAGTGAGTGTTTAGGATCTGGAATGCACTGTCTGAGAGTGTGGTGGAGGCAGGTTCAGTGAGTGTTTAGGATCTGGAATGCACTGTCTGAGAGTGTGGTGGAGGCAGGTTCAGTGAGTGTTTAGGATCTGGAATGCACTGTCTGAGAGTGTGGTGGAGGCAGGTTCAGTGAGTGTTTCGGATCTGGAATGCACTGTCTGAGAGTGTGGTGGAGGCAGGTTCAGTGAGTGTTTAGGATCTGGAATGCACTGTCTGAGAGTGTGGTGGAGGCAGGTTCAGTGTGTGTTTAGGATCTGGAATACACTGTGTCAGAGTGTGGTGGAGGCAGGTTCAGTGAGTGTTTCGGATCTGGAATGCACTGTCTGAGAGTGTGGTGGAGGCAGTTTCAGTGAGTGTTTAGGATCTGGAATGCACTGTGTGAGTGTGTGGTGGAGGCAGGTTCAGTGAGTGTTTAGGATCTGGAATGTACTGTGTGAGAGTGTGGTGGAGGCAGGTTCAGTGAGTGTTTCGGATCTGGAATGCACTGTCTGAGAGTGCGGTGGAGGCAGGTTCAGTGTGTGTTTAGGATCTGGAATGCACTGTGTGAGAGTGTGGTGGAGGCAGGTTCAGTGAGTGTTTAGGATCTGGAATGCACTGTGTGAGAGTGTGGTGGAGGCAGGTTCAGTGAGTGTTTAGGATCTGGAATGCACTGTGTGAGAGTGTGGTGGAGGCAGGTTCAGTGAGTGTTTCGGATCTGGAATGCACTGTCTGAGAGTGCGGTGGAGGCAGGTTCAGTGTGTGTTTAGGATCTGGAATGCACTGTCTGAGAGTGCGGTGGAGGCAGGTTCAGTGTGTGTTTAGGATCTGGAATACACTGTGTGAGTGTGGTGGAGGTAGGTTCAGTGAGTGTTTAGGATCTGGAATGCACTGTCTGAGAGTGTGGTGGAGGCAGGTTCAGTGTGTGTTTAGGATCTGGAATACACTGTGTGAGTGTGCGGTGGAGGCAGGTTCAGTGTGTGTTTAGGATCTGGAATGTACTGTCTGAGAGTGCGGTGGAGGCAGGTTCAGTGAGTGTTTAGGATCTGGAATACACTGTGTGAGTGTGCGGTGGAGGCAGGTTCAGTGTGTGTTTAGGATCTGGAATGTACTGTCTGAGAGTGCGGTGGAGGCAGGTTCAGTGAGTGTTTAGGATCTGGAATACACTGTGTGAGTGTGTGGTGGAGGCAGGTTCAGTGAGTGTTTAGGATCTGGAATGCACTGTCTGAGAGTGTGGTGGAGGCAGGTTCAGTGTGTGTTTAGGATCTGGAATACACTGTGTGAGTGTGCGGTGGAGGCAGGTTCAGTGTGTGTTTAGGATCTGGAATGTACTGTCTGAGAGTGCGGTGGAGGCAGGTTCAGTGAGTGTTTAGGATCTGGAATACACTGTGTGAGTGTGCGGTGGAGGCAGGTTCAGTGTGTGTTTAGGATCTGGAATGTACTGTCTGAGAGTGCGGTGGAGGCAGGTTCAGTGAGTGTTTAGGATCTGGAATACACTGTGTGAGTGTGCGGTGGAGGCAGGTTCAGTGAGTGTTTAGGATCTGGAATGCACTGTGTGAGTGTGCGGTGGAGGCAGGTTCAGTGTGTGTTTAGGATCTGGAATACACTGTGTGAGTGTGCGGTGGAGGCAGGTTCAGTGAGTGTTTAGGATCTGGAATACACTGTGTGAGTGTGCCTTGCAGGCAGGTTCAGTGAGTGTTTAGGATCTGGAATACACTGTCTGAGAGTGTGGTGGAGGCAGGTTCAGTGAGTGTTTAGGATCTGGAATGCACTGTCTAAGAGTGTGGTGGAGGCAGGTTCAGTGAGTGTTTAGGATCTGGAATGCACTGTCTGAGAGTGTGGTGGAGGCAGGTTCAGTGAGTGTTTAGGATCTGGAATGCACTGTGTGAGAGTGTGGTGGAGGCAGGTTCAGTGAGTGTTTAGGATCTGGAATGCACTGTCTGAGAGTGTGGTGGAGGCAGGTTCAGTGAGTGTTTAGGATCTGGAATGCACTGTGTGAGAGTGTGGTGGAGGCAGGTTCAGTGAGTGTTTAGGATCTGGAATGCACTGTCTGAGAGTGTGGTGGAGGCAGGTTCAGTGAGTGTTTAGGATCTGGAATGCACTGTCTGAGAGTGTGGTGGAGGCAGTTTCAGTGAGTGTTTAGGATCTGGAATGCACTGTCTGAGAGTGTGGTGGAGGCAGGTTCAGTGAGTGTTTAGGATCTGGAATGCACTGTCTGAGAGTGTGGTGGAGGCAGGTTCAGTGAGTGTTTAGGATCTGGAATGCACTGTCTGAGAGTGTGGTGGAGGCAGGTTCAGTGTGTGTTTAGGATCTGGAATGCACTGTGTGATAGTGTGGTGGAGGCAGGTTCAGTGAGTGTTTAGGATCTGGAATGCACTGTGTGAGAGTGTGGTGGAGGCAGGTTCAGTGAGTGTTTCGGATCTGGAATGCACTGTCTGAGAGTGTGGTGGAGGCAGTTTCAGTGAGTGTTTAGGATCTGGAATGCACTGTGTGAGAGTGTGGTGAAGGCAGGTTCAGTGAGTGTTTAGGATCTGGAATGCACTGTGTGAGAGTGTGGTGGAGGCAGGTTCAGTGAGTGTTTAGGATCTGGAATGCACTGTGTGAGAGTGTGGTGAAGGCAGGTTCAGTGAGTGTTTAGGATCTGGAATGCACTGTGTGAGAGTGTGGTGGAGGCAGGTTCAGTGAGTGTTTAGGATCTGGAATGCACTGTCTGAGAGTGTGGTGGAGGCAGGTTCAGTGAGTGTTTAGGATCTGGAATGCACTGTCTGAGAGTGTGGTGGAGACAGGTTCAGTGAGTGTTTCGGATCTGGAATGCACTGTCTGAGAGTGTGGTGGAGGCAGGTTCAGTGAGTGTTTAGGATCTGGAATGCACTGTCTGAGAGTGTGGTGGAGGCAGGTTCAGTGTGTGTTTAGGATCTGGAATGCACTGTGTGAGAGTGTGGTGGAGGCAGGTTCAGTGAGTGTTTAGGATCTGGAATGCACTGTGTGAGAGTGT